>NC_091199.1:22027941-22227941 GCF_040958095.1 Procambarus clarkii
ATTTCAAGTCTGTACTCTCCCTCAATGTATTTTCTTGTATGTATAACAAAAAATAATCAACACATAATAAATCGGTACTTACTAGATTTTTCGAAAGGAGAGCTTTCAGTTCTGTCTTGTCTTGGAGTTTGAGGGGAAGGTTTTGTACTCGGCCTGTAGATAGACTTGTTGGTCCCACAAGATTCTGTCAGGGGTGGAAGCGTATTAGCATTGTATAGAAAATATTTACAAAATAGTTTTAAATACATAAAACTACAAATAGAAATTATTGAATTATTACATTAGCTTATAGCTTTTATGAATGCATTAAAAAATTTTGTTGCTGTTTTTGGTAAGTAGTCAATTCCCATTTGCCTCAAAATTTTTAATAATTCATCAACAGCATTGTGTGTAACACCATTCTTGTTTACCCACTGAATTAATAAATTCTGTGGGTAAACAAGTGAATGATGATTATCATGGTCATCATTCTCCTCCTCACTTTGAGAATTAGATAATACATCATGAATATCAGTAAGATTCATGTGTAAATCATCAATTTCAGAGCCTAATCCATACTCTTGATTTGACTCAGCTTCAAAAGAACTAATGTCATTGTCTGACGACTCAATCTCTGAACTTGATGCTGCCTCAGTAAGATTAATGGGTTCACTAGTGTGTACAGCTGTATTTGGATGCATTTTGTGTATACGTTTTAGCCTTCTTGATACTTGCATCCATCTGTTGTTGTATTGGAGTCGCTTTTTTCGCTTATACTCGTACATTCTGTTAAAGAGTGTCAAATTTCTACATTAGACTACCATATTACCTATATTATTGTTAATAATGTATTGACAGATGCAATATGTATTAAAATTCTAAAAATAAGTCATTCATTATATACAATGTGTGATAATTAAAGCTGGTGCATATAACATCCTTGTCAGGCACATGCAAAAGTGAACACTTCCAGAATTGGAGACATGCAGAAATGTAACATATGGAAATAGAGGCATGCCAAAACAAAGACATGCATAAATTCAAATTCTTATCGAAATAATTTCTAGTGATTATTATATAAATTATTCCATCAGTACTAGATCAAATATTCAATACCATCCTCCCATTGGAAAGAGTAATCATGTCCTGTTGGACATTAATTATATGTTGAGATATAATCTAAAAGAAAATAGGGACATTGAAATTGTTGTTAAACTCTATTTCAATAAAGGACACTATAGGGAACCTAGAACCCTGTATTACAAGTGTAAGTGATAATTTTGGAAAATTTAATTAAAGCTAATTGTGTAGGACACCTGGAGATATGGTGCCCATATCTAAAGAATCACATCAACTGGTAAAGGTATAGACTTGCCAATAAGTGGCTCCCAGGTTAGAGGCATAAAATGCCAAAACTAGATGGTAGAATAAAAAGAAGATATTGTAAAAGGTAACCAAACAAAGATGCCACAGAAATATTAGAAAATTAACTTTCGCAAGCAGCGTGGTAGACATGGTTGGAACAAGTTAGGTGAGAGGGTGGTGGAGGCCAAAACCATAATCATAATCATCTGTATCAAACCTTATTACAGGTAAAACCAGTAGGCAGTCTACTGTATTTTATCAAACCGTTATTAGTATAATAGATCTCGTAATAATTTTGCAAAAATAATGGCATTTACTATTTTTAAAAGATTATTAGCAAATTTACAGAAATGGTGCATTCGGAAGACAAAACCAATTTTTCACTTTTGACAATTGAGCACCTGCTACATCCAGATTCTAGGGAGGAAAGGAAGGACGATCTTACTGGATCCCATAGCCTCTCCGAGGCACAAACCAGGCTTTTACACAAACCCCCCCCCCCCCTGCACCCGAGCTTTTTAAAATAGTAAATGCCACTATTTTTGCAAAATTATTACGAGATCTATTATTCTAGAGAATAATGCATATAAATGCATATATGCATATAAATACAAAAGTAAATCAAATCTTATCCTTGTATAATATACAAGCTGATGTGAGATCCCTGTCTACAGGTGGACTGGAACTATTATCCAGTAGGCAGTCTACTGTATTTTATCAAACCGTTATTAGTATAATAGATCTCGTAATAATTTTGCAAAAATAATGGCATTTACTATTTTTAAAAGATTATTAGCAAATTTACAGAAATGGTGCATTCGGAAGACAAAACCAATTTTTCACTTTTGACAATTGAGCACCTGCTACATCCAGATTCTAGGGAGGAAAGGAAGGACGATCTTACTGGATCCCATAGCCTCTCCGAGGCACAAACCAGGCTTTTACATAACCCCCCCCCCCTGCACCCGAGCTTTTTAAAATAGTAAATGCCATTATTTTTGCAAAATTATTACGAGATCTATTATACTAATAACGGTAAATAAATAATAAATAGTAAATAAATCAAAATCAGTTACATTATTTTATCTTATTCATAGCATAAATGTTCTCGAAGATTACTAAAAAGAAATTGAATTAGACTACAGCAAATTGGCAAACTTTACCTTGTATCTGTTTCCACCGAGTTTGTTTGGGGCGTTCTTCAACATATCAGCAATACTTGTCTCAACATCTCTTTCAGTTGCATTAGTGTGGGTGTTGATACAGGCTTCTGGAAATTTATAAGAATTAATTAATATATATAATTATAATTCACTTTGCTATTCCCCATTCCACAGTCCTCTCGTCCTTCCCACTTCCCTGTCCCCACATCATCCCCACTATTCCCACTTCCCTGTCCCATCGTCCTCCTTACCATTTTCCCCTCCCCTGTCCTTCTTCCTCCCCCACCATCTCCCATTCACCTGTCCCTTTGTCCTCCCCAGCATTCCCCTGTCCCCACCATCCCCAACTCCCCAGTCCCCTCGTCCTCCCCACCATTACCCTCTCCTCTGTCCCCTCGTCTTCCCCACCATACCCCCCTCTCGTCCTCCCCACCATTCCAAACTACCTCATCCGATGCATTCTATAATGGTCTGATGCTTCCATCAGAAAATTGGGAACATCAAATGATCTGATATTCCCATCACTGAAAAATAAGAACAGCTAAAAAAATGAAATGAAAAAAATAAAAAAATAAACTATACTCATGAAATGAACAGTATGGTAAACAACACAGCTCAATTTCAATGCAATGTCACACAAAATTATTAAATCGAAATGAAAATAAATTGAAATCTATGAAAATTCAAATTATCAATACAATCGGAAATATTGAAATAATATCGCAACATAATATAGTGTGGGTTGCTCTTACGTGCAACAGACGGTGCTGTTTTTCAAAAAAGGCATGGTTTTACCTGTCACAAGTGTGGCATCTATACTTATACTCACGAAATGAACGGTATGGTAAACAACATAGCTCAATTGCAATGCAATGTCACAATAACATTTAATAACAATAATAACAATAACATTTAAATATACTTTAAGATATAATCTAGAAGAAAATAAGAACATTGAAACGGTTCATGAACTCGATTTCAATAAAGGACACTATGGGGAACTTTGAAAAACAGTTAATGAGTATAATTAGACAGACTTGTTGCTAGGCAGAGGAGTAAATAATGAGATATATGGCAAATTTTGCAAAATATACGGCACACAAACATTCATACCCAAACAAAGCAAAATGCTAGGTAAGAACAAAGCAGTTGGCCCGTAGGGGAAAGGAGATACCCACAAGACTGGAATACAAGTCATTAACAAGCACACAAGTACTACACTACACAACAACCGCACTACTACCAGAACTGGACGAATCACTACCAAAACAACACATTGCACATCACTACCAAAACAACACAACACAACACAAGCATTGGCAAAGAATTATAGACCAGTTGCACTAACATCCCACATAATAAAATTATTTGAGAGTGATCAGGAGTCAGATTACTAGTTTTATAGAGACCAATGACCTCCACAATCCAGGCCAACAAGGATTTAGAGCAGTTTCTATGATCGAGCCACTGAGATCTATAAAGAATTCTGATCAAGAAAGAGATCTAGGGGTGGTTTTAGATAGAAAACTATAACCTGAGGATCATATTAAGAACATTCTGCGAGGGGCCTATGCTACACTTTTTAACTTTAGAATTGCTTTTAAATACATAGGTCAAAAAGTTTTAAAAGTTTTAAAAGTTTTTTAAACCTCTCGTGTATCATGAGTGTGTTAAAGCATCAGATGGTGCATTCAGATGATGAATATTACCTAGTTCCTTCATCTGGGAAGAATGAACACATATTGGTGCATTCGGATGATAAAAACTAACTACTGTAGTTTAATTGATCAACAGACTGTATATCATATGCAGACTGTATGTGGATCTGCGGGCCACTCCAAACAACAGCCTGGTGGACCAAGCTCCACCAGGGCTAAAGCACAAAGTGATATAGATGTGATAGAGAAACTAGGTCAAATGGAGGAGTAGGTCTGTATATTAAACAGCACCTGACGTGCACAGAGCTACTAAACTCAATGTGGTGGTAGAGTGGTGGGGGGGGGGGAAACATTGCAGAAAAAAACAAAAATACAATTTGGTCAACAAAACAGCATTGTTTAAAATAGAAGACATGGGTTGTCATTTTGGGGGTAAGGTAGGTTACATTGAGTTAATTAGTTAGTACTTAGTTTTTATCTTAAACTGGTTGGGAGAGGTACAGTGTTGCTGTGCTGGTGAAAGAACACCTAAAGGTAAATTAAATAATGATTGCGAATCCACAAGAAGTTGACATAATATCGCTAGAGATCTGCAATCAGGATGATAAACTTTCCTTAAAGAATTTGACAAACACTTGCTGATAGGACATGAAGTAAATGAAATGTATGTCAAGTTTTGTGAAATATATGATAAAAGCACAACAAAATTTGTACCAAAGGAGAGATGCAGAACTAGGAAAAGGGGTTTGTTCAACAGAAATTGCGAGAGGGCCTGAGACCCAAACACACACAAATGGAATCAATATATAGCAAGAGGCCAAACCCCCAAACATACAAGCGATGCAAAGATGCGAGAAACAGCAGCAGCATTAAGGAGAGGGACTTAAGGACCATAAATAAAGTGTGAAAATAAACTCGAGTAAATTTTTTTAACTACTCTCGACAGTGAAGAAAAACAAATATTCAGACGATTTGTGTTAGAATCATTAATCTTACACTTTCGGTCATATTCAACAACACAAATACATACACACACATTCCTGTTGCTGTAGCAAGTGAAGAATTACACACACAGATCACAATAACGTGATGCATCAAATGAACAAATCCACAAGGGCCGTGACGAGGATTCGAACCTGCGTCCGGGAGCATCCCAGACACTGCCTTAATCGACTGAGCTACAACAGGGTAAAAGGGTTGAAACCGAAGTTCTACTGAACTTACTGGATCCCATAGCCTCTCCGAGGCACAAACCAGGCTTTTACACAACCCCCCCCCCCCTGCACCCGAGCTATGTCAACAGGCCGTTCTCCCTCTTCGCCCTTCCGAATGCACCATATCAGTAAATTTTTTAATAATCTTTTAAAAATAGTAAATGCCACTATTTTTGCAAAATTATTACGAGATCTATTATTCTATAGAATAATGCATATAAATGCATATATGCATATAAATACAAAACATAAATACAAAAGTAAATGTAAATAATTTTACCTTGCACCTAGATCCACCAAGCCTGTATGGCGCGCGTTTCAGTACTTCGGAAATCTAGAACTATCTTGAATCTCTAATCTGCAATGAAACAATACATATTATTGCACTTACCAAAACATGGATGAATGTAGAAAATACAGAACTATTAGCTGAATATCAAATAAATGGATTTAATCTATTTCACACAGATAGATATATTACACCGTGTATATTAGGTAATACCTAACATACACGCCTCCACACACACTACATTTGAAATGTAGTCTCAAAAAGACTACATTTCAACAGCAAAGATTACTCCATAAAAAAATAATTAAATTATTGACCAACATGAGAGAGGGTTAGCCAACATGAGGGTTGTGTTGATTGCCTGAAAATATTTAAATTGTGTAATGTATTGAATGGCATTTTTCAAGTTACAACATTTTTTAAATTACTGAACTAGGTTCTAGGCTTTGCTAGGCTTAATTCAATTATTACAGATAAGCCTAACCTAGCCTAGAACCCAGTGGGTTTTCTTCCTATTGGGGAGTGTTGTACATGCCTCGCCTCCACATACACACTAGCACAGCCAGGCCTCGCCTCCACATACACACTAGCACAGCCAGGCCTCGCCTCCACATACACCAGCACTGCCAGGCCTCGCCTCCACATACACACTAGCACAGCCAGGCCTCGCCTCCACATACACCAGCACTGCCAGGCCTCGCCTCCACATACACACTAGCACAGCCAGGCCTCGCCTCCACATACACCAGCACTGCCAGGCCTCGCCTCCACATACACACTAGCACAGCCAGGCCTCGCCTCCACATACACACTAGCACAGCCAGGCCTCGCCTCCACATACACCAGCACTGCCAGGCCTCGCCTCCACATACACACTAGCACAGCCAGGCCTCGCCTCCACATACACCAGCACTGCCAGGCCTCGCCTCCACATACACACTAGCACAGCCAGGCCTCGCCTCCACATACACACTAGCACAGCCAGGCCTCGCCTCCACATACACCAGCACTGCCAGGCCTCGCCTCCACATACTCACCAGCACAGCCAGGCCTCGCCTCCACATACACCAGCACTGCCAGGCCTCGCCTCGCCTCCACATACACCAGCACTGCCAGGCCTCGCCTCCACATTTTAACCAACCAAGCCCACAAATACGTTAACATGGACCAGCATTACACCGTCTAACATACTCTGTCAGATGTAACAACTAAATTTGTGAATTCAAGACCAAATCTATTGTATAACACAGTGTTAGTACGAGAAAAACATTACTTACATTCGAAGCCGTGTTTTAAAATGGCGGCGGTCTTGTACTGACGCTCCAAACTGTGTGTTCGTTTGCGTATGATGAACGTGTGACAATTTACTACAACAATTATTTAATTATTCTTATTCTTTATTTTAATATTTTTAGGGTACATGAAATTTCAAACTTATTTGCACACAATAATATAATTGCATTGTCATAACCTTTATATATTACGGAAAATACGATGACATGAACGAAGTCAAAGTGAAGTTGAAGTCAAAGTCATTCGCCGAACGTATTAGTCATTTTTTTTCATACATACATAGTTGATTTACAAACATAATGTTGGATTTATAGATAGAGCTAGTGCATACAATACCTAAAGCCACTATAGTAGGCCTATATAGCATTTCAGGCAACCGGGCAGTATATATGGACCCCTTACTCAAATCTCTGAATATGTTAGATATTAAGTCCCTGCACATACTCTCATGTGTATTTTATATATATAAAACGCTGCACTGTAATGTCAATCCTGACCTTAAAAGCTTCCTAGAAGGTTGTAACAGATCCCATGAGCACCACACCAGAAACAAATACCTATTTGATATTCCAAGAGTACGACTTAGTCAAACTAGAAATGCTTTACAAATCAAGAGACCTCGAATGTGGAATGACCTTCCCAATTATGTTAAAAACTGTACCTCTCCCAACCAGTTTAAGATAAATAAAGATAAATTTATAAGTTAAGAAAAATTCCACAAATCAACAACCCTGTTACTGACCCTGTATTTACCCAAGTCTTTCCTAAATCTAAACTTATCCAATTTATACCCATTGTTTCGTGTTCTATCTTGTGTTGACAATTTTAATACCCTATTAATATCCCCTTTGTTATATCTATTCAGGAAATTGTGGTTGATCTCGAACCCATTGATAATGTGACGACTTATACAGAATTTTGTAACTATATCATCAAGATTGTAACCAGCTTAGCTAAATGTAGTGTGGGGTTCAGTCCCTAAGCCCATATATGTGCCTCTCTAACCATTTAGGTTACAGGGCAAAAACATAAAAACAAAGGTAACTGCAGAAGGCCTATTGGCCCATACCAGGCAACTCCTATCTATAACAGATAAACACTAAGTACTACCTAATTAACTCAATGTAACCTACCAACCTAACCCCCAAAATGTCAATCCATATCTTTTATTTTAAACAATGCTGTTTTGTTGACCAAATTGTATTTTTACTCTTTTTCTGTCATGTTTCTCCCACCCCTGTTTTTTCCCTTTTTTCTTATTTTTTCTCAACATAATTCATACTTTAATTATGCGGATCAGGACATCACCTGATCAAACACATCAAACATCGTTTGACCACCATCAAACACACACATTTCGTGTGTGTTTGACGCTCACTGATATGTACCAGCGTTGTTTTATATATGGTGCTATTCTATCTTACGCTTTGTTGCTCTTTTTTACCTACGGGCTCATAGAACATTCTATTGCGAAAACATTGGCACAAAAATGAATGACGTACATACAATAATAATGTCAGGACAGTGATATAATTATAAACTTTCAAAGCACTGTATCGCCCATGTGTCGTCTTGTCACCAATACTGGGTAACAGTTCCGCCACTTCCCACACTCTTGCGGGTGGGCAGCGACCATTATTCTACGTTTATATTCATATCACCGTGTTGGGAATTTCATTGCGAGTACATTGATACCAAAATTAACGCTGTAGGACAAGTGTGGAAGTGATAACAATCCCAAGAGTAAAAACATTTTGTTGCTCTTGGGCACTCACGGCGAGTCATCTACGTAGGTATTTATTGGGTGCTGGTATTCATATAACTTTTGGTGACCGTTTTTGCTGATTTTCTTCTAGAGAATGTTATTGCGAACACGTTGGTACCAAAATGAAATACATAGCTCGAGAACTAAGGTCAGGAGAGTAAAAAGAGTATACACATTTTTGTTTTGACGCTTAATTAAGGTTATTGTGAGTACTCATCGCCTGCCTAGAAACTGGAACTAGTAATTCCATCTATCATACATATCATACAAGAGGAGCCACACATCTATGGATCATCCAATAAAATCAGCAGACTTCTAGATGTTACTACTGCTCGGCTTAGACTCGGTTACAAGTATCTCTGGGAATTCTCATTATCTGCTGATGTAGACCTGACCAAATGTAAACTGTGTCAACAAAATTATTCGCACACCCTCCGTCACTATGTGATGGAGTGCGAAAAGATACATGAATTTAGAGACAATTCTATAACCAATGTTCCAGCGATGTGTCAATATTTCATTCAAAATGATCTGCTACCAGAAATTTTAGCCAAATATCCCCAGTTTGCTAACTGTAGATAACAACTAAGTGATTGTAACCTATCCACCGCTGCCCACTGGATGGGGGACGGTGTGCAGGACAAACATATAAATTTTGATACTAGCTCTCCACATATGTCAGTTGCTTAATTTAGAACCTGTACTTGAGGTCGATCTCGAACCCATTGTTGATGTGATGACTTATATTGAATTTTGTAACTAGCTCATCAAGATTGTAACTTGCTTAGCTAAATGAATTGTGGGGTTCAGTCCCTGAGCCCATTATGTGCCTCTGTAACCCTTTCCACAACCGCCCACAAGATGGGTATGGGGTGCATAATGGGGTGGGGTGTCTTGGCCAAACGTGCCACATCAAAACCACAAGTTGACATTGAATGTGAATTAACAATGAGACAAGTAAGATTTATACTAATACATTTATACTAACTCTGTTGAGCGTTGACCATTTATACATCAAATCTGTTGATGTGAGCACTTTAGTTTAGTCTGCCGTTTAAAGAAAAAAAGAGCATATCAATGGTATATCACAGAAAACGAATTTATCATAAACTCATGTATTTGTCTTATCATATTGAACTGCATTCATATTTTTAATATATAACAATATGAATAAACAAATTTCTGTAAATCCCCTACCTTGTTGGAATCTGTGGAAATGAATGAGCAAATGTGCTGGCTGAAGGCGCTGAAGGAAACCACATTGGTTTCATTTTGGATACAAATGTCCATGGAAATTCAAAATGGAAACTAATTATATAGTTGAACCTGCAGAGACGAGTTTAAGAATCTGTGTTGAGAGTGATGGACACAGCCTTCACAATTATACTTCAGAGAATGTAAACATCTAAGAGTCATTAGAAATATGTGTAGAATAATAAACCCTACATTGTTTGAGTTAGGGAAAACACCATTTGTGATATATAGATACTATAGCTGTTCCTAAAGATTCACCCTTTTTTGCACCAGCAAGATAACATATAAGATTTTAAGAGTTGACGAATGTTAATATTCTTGTTTGATAAACTGTGAACTTGAGACATAGTTAATAAGAACATATTAACACAACAAAATGTTTTCAAAATCCTTAACACCACTTTCCAGCAACTTATATAATTTATATAAATTATTTTAGAGAATAATACATAAATTATATATTTAAACATGATATAGTGTTTAGTGGAATGTATAAGGAGTCAAATTGTGTTAAAAAGAGCAATTTTTAGAAAATTTGGAAAAATACTTTTTTCTGTTCAAATTATAACTAAATGGATTATAAAGGTTTCACTCAGCCAATATATATCATTCACAATTTATTAATGAATTTTACAAAAAAACACCATAAATTTTATATTTAAACATGTAAAAACTATTTGTTTTACATTTGGAAGAAAATAATTGTAGAAAAACAATTTATAATTAAACCTTTGTGTTTGGATTTTTTGAGTAAAAGTTTCTCAAAGGCTCTCCTGCACCATTCTCAATGCAAATCATTCCCACACCTATGGCAAGAGATAGGCGAACGTTGTGTAGATGATTTGTGTTTGCTGGGTTTCACTCCCCTTCACTCCCCCTCTTCCTTTCACTCCGTCTCTCCCTCTCCCCCTCTCCCCCTCTCTCTCCATCCCTCCATCAGTTAACCCTACCGTGCCACCCCCACAATAAACACACGCACACACACACACACACACACACACACACACACACACACACACACACACACACACACACACATGTCAAGCGGGATGGTAAGACAACAGAATGAAGCTGGAGGAGAGGGACTGGACGAGTCATACATGGAAATGATTGCTATGGCATGGAAGGAAATCAGTGGGAAATTGAAGGACCTGAGGGAAACTATATGAAAGCTGCAGATAGAACTAAGTGCAGCGCAAGAGGAGATAAAAAGCCTAAAAACAGGCCCTCATCAGACTCTGGTCACGGGGACCAACCCCCAGGTACCAGGAGATGTAGCAATGGCAGGGACCCCTACAATTGGCCCAACCTTTGCTGAAATGCTGAAGAGCCCAGGAGTAATGTCCACAGTCAAGGAAGTTGTAATGAAAGCAGTAACCTCACAGGAGGCAGCTAGATGCAGAAGCCAGCTAATGGAAAGGAAAAGAGCTGTAGTGGTGGTAGGTGTGAACAAACAAGAGGGCTCCACAAGGGAGGGATCGAGGACTAAAGACAAAGCTGCAGTGGCAAGGATATTAAAGGAGATAGGAATGGAAGGGGCTGAACGAGACATAGAACAGTTTTTCCGGATTGGCCAGTACAACAGAGACAAAAAGAGATTGATCAAGGTAGTATTCAAGAGCGAGGTCATCAAAGAGGACATCCTAGTAAAGAAGAGAAAACTGAAGTATGCAAGGAACTACAAAGAGGTATATGTTCAGAGGGACATGACCAGAGACGAGGTAGTAAGGGCAGCAGATGCAAGGAAAAGGCGCAAGGAGAGGGAAGGGAGCCAGGGAACCTCAGCCTCCAACCCAGCAATCCCAGAGGGGAGTGGAGAACTCCAATCCAGCAACCCAAGAACCCCAGGGGAAATTCAACACCCCAGCCCACCACCCAATAGGGGCCCCCTATCCCCCAGCACAAACCCTTCCTTGCCCCGGCACAATGCCCATCAGGAAACCCAAATCCTCCCCCTCCCCTTACCCCAAGTATTCCCTGCTTTCCCAGCCCCTGGTCTTCTTCCTGACCCAAGCAGGCCTGAGCAAGACCAAAGCCCTCTATCCCCCACTCCACCTCCCCCCAAATCCATGTCAACTACACCGCAGGAGGGCGTGCCCTTTCCCCAATCAATCCCTACCCCCTCACCCTCAGGACTTCTTCCTGCCCCAAGCAGGCCTGAGGAAGACCTAAGCCCTACATCCCCCACTCCACCTCCCCCTGAACCCCTGGCAACTACCTCACAGGAGGATGAGCCTACCCAAGTAGCAGTGACCATAGAACAATCTCCTACACGTGTAGGGAGTGAGGGTGAAATTGAATATAAGAAAGTGAGCTTCAAGGTAATGTACTCAAACATTGATGGGATTACCAATAAAGAAAGCGAACTGACACAAAGGGCGCAAGAAGAAAACCTTGATGTAATAGGACTAACGGAAACAAAATTGTCAGGAGTCATAACAGATGCTATGTTTCCAAAGGACTACTATATAGTAAGGAAAGAGAGGGAAGGGATAGGAAATGGAGGAGTGGCCCTGCTGATTAGGAAGGACTGGAGTTTTGATGAGATGGAAATTCTGGGCTGTGACGAATTCAGAGATTACATAACAGGAACTATAACAATGGGTGGACCTAAGATAATAGTGGCAGTCATTTACAACTCTCCCCTAAATGACAGAAGACCTAGACAGGAGTTTGATAGGAACAACATCGCAACCATTAATATAATAGAGAGAGCAGCTTCAGTTGCCTGCAGGAATGGCTCAAGACTATTAATCATGGGCGATTTCAACCGTAGAAAGATAGACTGGGAGAATGGGGACCCACATGGAGGTGCAGATACGTGGAGAGCTAAACTCTTGGAAGTGGCAACAAGGAATTTTCTGAGCTAGCATGTCAAGGAACCCACAAGAGTGAGAAGCAAATATGAACCAGCTAGACTCGACTTGATATTCACCCTGAATGAGTCAGAAATAAGGGAAGTCAAAGTTGAATCCCCCATAGGAATAAGTGACCACAGTGTACTGACCTTTGAGTAATTGGTGGAGGTAGGGATAACCTATCCAAGGATGGGATCTGAGGGAAAAAGACTGAATTACCGATGAGGAAAATATGACGAGATGAGGAACTTCATCAGGGAAATACCATGGGAAACAGAACTTAGAGACAAGAATATGCAGGTCATGATGGATTTTGTCACCCAGAAGTGCCAGGAAGCTGCAGACAGGTTTATCCCCGTCCAAAAGGAGAAAACGAAAAACAACAGAAAAACCCATGGTTCAACCAGGAATGTAAGGTAGCGAAGCAACTGAGTTGGTTTATCCCTGTCCGAAAGGAGAAAACCGAAAAACAACAGAAAAACCTATGGTTCAACCAGGAATGCAAGGTAGCGAAGCAACTGAGTTGAACATGGAGAAACTACAGAAATAACAGAACACCAGAGAGCAGGGAGAGATACCAGAGGGCCAGAAATGAGTACCTCAGAGTGAGGAGGGAAACAGAGGGACAGTTTGAAATTGACATCGCGAGTAAAGCCAAGACCCAACCAAAGCTGCTCCACAGCCACATCAGGAGGAAAAAAGCAGTGAAGGAACAAGTGGTGAAGCTGCGAAAAGGGGAGAACAGATACACAGAGAACGACAAGGAGGTGTGTGAAGAACTCAACAAGAGATTCCAGGAGGTCTTCACAATAGAACAAGGAGAAGCCCCTGCACTAAATGAGGAGGCGGCAAACCAAGCAACCTTGGAGGGATTTGACCTCACCAGTGATGAGGTCAAAAGGTGTCTGCTGGAGCTGGATGTGACAAAGGCTGTTGGGCCTGACAGAATCTCACCATGGATACTTAAGGAAGGTGCAGAAAGACTAAGTGTGCCACTCTCTATGGTGTATAACAGGTCACTAGAAACAGGAGACTTACCAGAAAGTTGCAAGACAGCTAACGTGGTCCCAATATACAAGATGGGTGACAGGCAAGAGGCACTGAACTACAGGCCAGTTTCCTTAACTTGTATACCATTCAAGGTGATGGAGAAGATCGCGAGGAAAAGGCTCGTAGAGCATCTGGAGGGAAATAACTGAACCCATGTTGGCACCACCAACATGGGTTCAGGGATGGTAAATCGTGCCTCACAGGTTTAATAGAATTTTATGAACAGGCAACAAAAATTAGGCAGGAAAGAGAAGGGTGGGCCGACTGCATTTTCCTGAACTACCAGAAAGCCTTTGACACAGTACCCCATAAAAGGCTGTTAAAAAAGTTGGAGCAACAGGCAGGAGTAAAAGGGAAGATGCTCCAGTGGATAACGGAGTACTTAAGCATCAGGAAACAGCGAGTAACGGTGAGGGGGGAGACATCAGAGTGGCGAGATGTCACCAGCGGAGTCCCACAGGGCTCAGTACTTGGATCCATCCTGTTTCTAATATATGTAAACGATCTTCCGGAGGGTATAGACTCCTTCCTCTCAATGTTTGCTGACGATGCAAAAATTATAAGAAGAATCAAGACGGATGAAGATAGACAGAGACTACAGAATGACCTGGATAAACTGGAGGAATGGTCTTGAAAATGGCTGCTAAAGTTCAACTTAGGAAAGTGTAAGGTGATGAAATTAGTCGAAGGGAGCAGGAGGCTGAACACAAGGTAACATCTGGGAGGTGAAATCCTGCCAAATAGAGAGAAAGATCTGGGGGTTGATATCACACCGAGCCTGTCCCCAGAGGCCCACATCAAAAGAATATCATCAGCGGCATATGCTAGACTGGCCAACATAAGAACTGCCGTTAGAAACTTGAGTAAGGAATCTTTAAGAACCCTGTATACCACTCATGTAAGACCAATCCTGGAGTATGGAGCTCCAGCCTGGAGTCCATACCTAGTTAAACACACGACAAAGCTAGAGAAGATTCAGCGGTATGCCACCAGGCTCGTCCCGGAACTGACGGGAATGAGCTACGAGGAAAGGCTAAAGGAGCTATGGGGAGACATGATAACTACCTACAAAATTCTCAGTGGAATTGACAGGGTGGACAAAGACAAACTCTTCAGCACGGGTGGGACATGAACAAGGGGACACAGGCGGAAACTTAGTACCCAGATGAGCCACTGAGATGTTAGAAAGAATTTTTTCAGTGTCAGAGTAGTTAATAAATGGAATGCAATAGGAAGTGATGTGGTGGAGGCTGACTCCATACACAGTTTCAAATGTAGATATGATAGAGCCCAGTAGGCTCAGGAACCTGTACACAAGTTGATTGACAGTTGAGAGGCGGGACCAAAGAGCCAAAGCTCAACCCCCGCAAGCACAATTAGGTGAGTATACACAGAGTGTCACTTTCGCACAGGACACTAATATATTCTGCAGTGTTCTTCTATTCCCAATGAGTCTACTATCTTAGTATACATCATCCACGATCATTGGACAAAACACCGGCGAGTTCACCCTCCTTTACACAACATGGGCCAGTCCTACACCGTATCAGTACGGTGTCCAAATATTCCTTCAACTTCTCTCCAGAAACACTTAGGCAGAGGTTTTCAGCCATATGCTAACAGAGATCACAAATAACACTTCCGGGGGATCTCTATCAACACACTAGCAGAACTTCTCTACAGACGTCCAGTACTGTCGTCTTGTTTTCCACTTGGCCAATCCTGGGTACGTGGGTCCAAATCAATAACACTGCAACAATTACAAAATACAAAACACGGTCTTCTACCGACGGTGGACACTTCTACTCGCTAGGGCTAGTCAGGAGTTCCCAGGGGCCAGATTAATGAAGCAGTTATGCAAGCACTTACGAAACTGTACATCTTTTCTCAATCTTTGGCAGCTTTGTTTACAATTATTAAACAGTTAATGAGTTCCGAAGCATAGGAGGCTGTATATAACAATAACAACAGTTAATTGGGAAGTTTTCATGCTTGTAAACTGTTTAATAAATGCAACCAAAGATGTCAAAGATTGAGGAAAGATGTACACGTTTGTAAGTACTTGCGTAACTGCTTCATGAATCTGGCACGTGGACCGCCTTGGGTGAACTACTTTCTAGAGCACAAGAGATGGCTTGTTGATATATGTTTCCGTTGCAATTAATTGGTTATGTGAAAACTAATTGACCACTCTAGTTAATTATGTAATTAGCATTCTCATCATGAATTCACATAGTGGGGAGGAACTGTTAGAGTCTGTCAGTATTTGTGTTGACATAATTTGCTTGAGACTAATTACCTTTCTGTGGTATAGCAATTAGTGGCTCATGTTAATTACTGGAGTAATTAACGTTCGGGGGTCTTGATGACTCAGATGACTCGGTACAGCGAGGTCATGGAGCTAGCATAACTCGATATATTAATAATGTCCTGTGTGATGACAGTAGATTAAGATGCACTCATGTTAATTAGTGGAGTAATTAACTCCTCGTCCGTGAATTCACAGTGTTTGATGAGACCTGCTTAGGCAGTGCGGAGTGAGACGTATTTATGTATGATTAATTATCGGACCTGGTGACAGTTAATTAATTGCTTGGGGTCAATTAGAGTAATTAACACTCATTAAAGTAAATTTTGGCATAGACTGTTGAGAAGCTACCAAGTTAGTGGTAGGTGAGTCGACCTGGAGCTGCCGTGAAGTACAGACGTGTCGCCTGGCTTCTGGTGGTTTGGGGTGGTTGCCGTTTTCGTCGCCAGGTGGTGTGGGCTTTGCTGCCCCTCCCCTGCTGTTGCTGACCGGCTGCGTGTTGACGTGGCGGGCTTGCCATGGGAGGCCATCTTCCTCCTATTCTCCGGGTAAACTCCGTGGGTCTGGAGTTCACCGGTCGTGCTGAATATGCAGACGTGGAACTGGTTATGTGCGACATGCTCCGTGTTCCTGTGATGGCCGTTTACGGTGTTAAGTTGGTGACTGCCAACCGGGTAGTTATCAAGTTTGTAATGGAGGAGGAGTACCGTGATTTCCTCCGTCGTTACGAAGGGCGTTCGTTGCCATTGCCGGGTGGTGCCGGCTCTGTATCCATCTCGGACCGTAGTGGTTCCCTGACCTATGTCAGTGTTCATGGGGCACCCCTGGAGTTTCCCCGAGGACCTCCTCCGACGTTACTTTCAGAGGTATGGAGCGGTCGTCAGTGTGCGGGTGAACACGCTCTCCTCAGGGCGGTATGCGGGTAGGCGGACGAACATTCGCACCTTGGGGATGCGCCTGCGGTCGGATATTCCATCTTCAGTCCGGCTTATGGGGTACTACGTCCGAGTGTACTATGCTCGGCATCCCCGTACCTGTTTCCGGTGTGGCTTGATGGGGCATCAGGCTGCTGGGTGTGATGCAGCTCCAGTTGCTGCCGTCAACTTGTTCCGAGACGAGGATTTCCCGCCGCTCACTCTGGAGGAGGACTCTGGGGGTGAGGAGGTGAACGTCCCGCTTGCTGATGAGGCTCCCCCTGCGTCGCCCGACGTTCCCCCGGTTGTAACAGACCCTCCTCCAGATGTTGTGGAACCGTCGGCTGATACTCCTTCTCCTGTCATTGGCCCTGATGTTCCAGTGGGCCTTCCTGGTGCTCCCTGTGCAGCGTCGCCGTCTGCTCCCTCGTCTTCGGATGCTGAGTCTGGCCCTGCATCTTCGCCTCGGGTTCCTACTGTGCTGGGTGCTGGGGTGACTACGGAGCCTCCTGCTGTGTGTGGTCCAGTTCCCCCTGTGGTGAAGGCTGCTGCTGTTCTGCGCCGGGCGTCGGGTCGTCCGGCTGGTGGTGCCCGTGTTTCTGGGTCCGCTTCCGGCTCTGACGATATCCGGCCGGAGCCCAAACGTTCCAGGCGTTCGTCTACGGCCTGGGCTGATGTTGGGGACTTCAGTGACTGTGGGTCTTCATGTGTTGACAGTGTGGATCCGGCTGAGTCGTTGTCTCCGCGGGTGGTGGTGGCGGAGGTTCATGTGCCTGCTGGTGCTGATGCCCGTGTCTCGGGTGTGTCTCCTGTTTATTCCCCGTCCGGGGGCTCTTCGCTGTGGGGTGTGGTGGCTTCCGCTGCCAGGGGTGGTGAGGATGCTGGTGTTGGGCATAGCCTGGTGGTGACTTTACGTAAGGATTCGCGCCGCCATGATTCCCTGCAGTCGTCTGGTGGTGTGCCCGTGGCCGCTGATGCCCCCTGTGGTGATGACCTCTGTCGAACCCCCTCCTGCGGTGTTGTGCATTGAGGATCTGGAGGCCCGGGTAGCCGAGTTCCTGCTGCTTGAACGGCCGGAGGATTTTTCTGATGGGCGGGTTCCGAGTGTATGGGATAGGGTGGCGATTACTCGCATCCGGAGGGACACCGGGTGAGTTCCATGTCTGTGGGTGTTTGTTACCGGGGTTCCGGTACGCATGGCGCCCCCGGTGTTGGGTCAAGCCTCCTGGACGACGTGGCTGCTCTGGGAGGCGTTCAATGTGCGGTTCCCACAGGACAGGTTCTCGGGCAAATGTGTACACTTACCGTAGTTGTTGTTTTTGTTGTTATTCATGGCTTGTTGTGTGCTGTGCGAATTGTCTTGTTTTGTTTCTTGTTGTTCTTTAAGTTGTGTTTTATTCTCGGTCCTTCAGGCCGGTACATGTATGTTGTTGTGTTTGTACCTGTTTGTTTTCTGGTGTGTGTGGTTTGCTTGATTATTATTATTATTATTGTTTATTTTGGCCTCGCCCTTTGTATGTTGCGGGGTAGATGGTAGTGTGTGTGTGTTTTTCATTGTTTGATATTTTTGTTTTGTGTGGTGTGTATTGTGATTGTCCTATTATGTTTCCTGTTCTGCCTCTTAATGTATATTTTGTTTTATTCAGTGATTTTTGTTTTGATTTGTTATTGTGCTTGCTTGTTTGACATTGTATAATGTTTTGTGTCTTGATGTATGCTGTATTTTTCTATGCATTTATCGTGTTTGTGTTTTGTTGTACTGTGCTGTCGACCTTTCTGGCCGGTGGTCTCTTGTTTTATTTTGTTCTGTTCTGTTTTCTGTGTTTTTATTGTATTTAAATTGCATGCTTTGCATCTAAAAATTAAAAAAAAAAAAAATAGTGGTAGGTTTAGTTAACGTAACTCGATTGGGATTTAATTAGTTTTCTGTTTGACATTAATTAGGAATTACTCACTGAATACTTGCAATGAGTCAAGTGTGATGTCATGTAAGAGACTTTAAGTTATTGTTAACAAGTTGACTTGTGTTAAGGGAGACAAGTGTTGATGATTAACGTAAATTACCATCATGTTGTTGCCTAAGGGAGACAAGTGTTTGTGATTAACCTAGTAGTACTTTGTTGCTGACTGCTGTGATCAGTCAATTAACGTAATTAATCACATAATCAATTTTGTAATTAATTAAGGCAATTTCTTTTGGTTATTGTCTGCTGACGAGAGTAAAGTAACTTGGGGATTACTGGAGTAGTGTCTCAGAATCCCACCTTGCCTGGCTTTGTTTACTGTTTACAGTGCAACTTCTTGCAGGGAGTTGCAAATAGTGTTCACATTAGGTTGTGATACGGGGAGTCACTGTTGGACTACCCGCCTAGTTACGTGGGTATCTCGGCTGTAGGGTTGGAGGACCCATAAGATTGTGATTATAGTATCTGGTCACCGTGAAACGTGACAATATTGATTGCAAGCTTGTGTCATCAGTGGGCATCATTGTTCAGTTAGTTCACTTGTCAGCCCGAAGTGTCAGCAAGATGGAGACTGCTGTCATTTCTCGAGGGGCTGTAGAATAGCTGTGTTGCAAGTGCCACTGGATAGACAATAACGTAACGAATCACTCACTGTGGTGTAAACTAGGCTTGTGAATTTTTTTTTTTTTGGTTTGCAATATTGCATCGTCAGTGGGCACACCTGTGTTCAGGTTAGGTCAGTATACAGCCGCACAGCAATGGACCGGAGTCATTGCTATTTAGCTGTTTGTTATAGTGCCACTGGATGGGCATTAACGTAACGTAAACTCGATGTTGTAGTTGTTTAGTCTCTTGTTGTATAATAAATTATTTATTTTATAGAAAACAGTTGTTGATGTCAACCCTTCAACCATTCTTAATGTTCTGCTTTATAAGATTGTGCAATGTGATCTTTCTTTTAATGATGGCTGTTCTTGGGAATTCGAATTCCAATTCATAGCGCCACATCAAATACAAATATTTGATTGTGAGAACCCGTCAGTTACCCTTTATTTGTTTTAACGTCCTGTTTAACCTAAGAGAAACCAGCGGCCTATGTGGACAGGTTTTCCCCCTAGTGGTGGAAGCCTGGCGGTTTGCTCCCACTTTTCCTTTTTCTATTGGACTCCTGCCTAGAGTAAAAATATCTGCCATGTGCAGTTCTTAATGCTTGAGGTCCACCTCTTAAGGGTGGTAAGCGTAGAAAAAAATCTCACGTCTGGCACCCAATGTTGGGTTATGCAACTTGGGTTTGATCCCATGAAGTTCAGTCTCATTTATTTTAACCCTTAAACTGCGCATAGCGTATATATACGTCCTGAGTAACATGTCCCATGGTGCGCATGACGTATATATATGCCATAGGGTGCCAGGCCCGATTCAAATGGCCCGCGGCTACACGGGGTTCACAGTAGCTTCCTCAGGGCTCTTGTAAACAGATGCCATTTAAAAAAAAACCGTGGGCTATATTCTCAGGTGTGAGAGGCACAGTACTGTTGGAGCAACCAAGGCCGGCGCACGCAGCATGAGCAAACAGCAGTGCTGTTCAGCTTGTGACCACAGAGTCGCCGAAAAATGTCAAAATAAATATATAATTGTTATTATTTAGCGATGCCAATATTACAGATGACCCATGACTGTGATATAAATAACCAGGGTTGTGATAATAACAGGATTGTTGTAATAATTAGCGCTGTGGGAGGAGTGATGCTGAGAGACGGAGGGAGACAGCATCGTTTACTGACTGTGTGGCCACCTGTTATTGTTTGCATTCACCATACCAGGTCAGTGGTTCTCTATGGTGAACACAAATATAGATACTTATATATAATGTGTGTATTAGTGTAATAACAGCAAAAGGATTATGCTGGGAGGAGCCATATGGGTGACGGAGGTGACGTCGTCTGCACGATTTGTCTAGCTGTTTAGAGGGTGGCCACTATGCTCTTTGGGCGCACTACAAGCTTAGGTGTACAGTTACGGTGCATACAACATGTAGATACTTATATATAATATGTGTATATAGGGTAATAACACTGCAAACATTATTGTTGGGGGAGAAAGTTTAGTGCGTGTGACCTTGAATGAGTGAGGGAGCCGCCAGCCGCCATCTGTGTATAGTGACGACTCTTAGTGCCTGAACTAACTATATCAGCTTAGCTGTACAGTTGTGGTGAACAAAATATATTCATACTTATATATAACGTCTGTATATAGTGTAATAACACCACAAATGGTATTGTTGGGGAAGAAAGTTTAGTGCGTGTGTTGAGGGAGTGGCAGCGAGTGGCTGGCTGGTGTGTGGCGGTAACTCTTCGTTGCTTTTCGACTCTCAATACCAACTTAGTGGTTCGTTATGGTGACCAAAACATGCAGATACTTATATATAACCTGTGTATAGAGTGTAATAGCAGCAAAACTATTTGTTTATTGTTTTATAAACATAATAATTGAATTACTAATATGCACATCATACTTTTGAGTATAGCGATTGTTCACCACTTTTATTATATAAATATATTACAATACACACTATTGAATAATATTACTGCAAAAAAACTAATAAAAAATCAATCAGAGACATTGAAACAATTAGGTAATAATATCTTTGTGGCAACTCCCATCTGTCAGCGCGGGTGACGCTGACCGGGTCTGACAACCGCTGTCAACGCCCACTTTTTGCCAGACTTCCTCGGTCAATTGCGCCCAAAATATGTCACCTACGATTTTTTTGATTTTTTTCCGTGCTCAGGGGACACAAATTAACATGTTTAGAAGATGAAAAAAAAATTTTGATTTTTTTTTCTTGCACACACGGGTGTAAATGTCCCCAGGACCCCTGAGCAGTGTAAGGGTTAAAGTAACGTAAAAGTTATCGTTGCAGAACATTGTGGAACAGTATTGTTGGAGATATGTTTTGTGCACGGTTGTCACACTTAGGTACACACACACCACACACACTGTATGAAAGAGGTATTTCATGGTAGATATGGGGAAATCTGTCTGGCTTTCCATGGCTGGTAGCCAGTGGTCATTGACACTCTCGTGGATGAGGGGTGTCAGCAGCAGGTGTCGAGGACACCAAGCCAGCGTGCAATAGTGGTTGCAAAGGTGCACTCAGGATCTGCCTGAGGTGCAAGACACCACCTACCTTAGGATAGACGAAACTTCTAGAAGTGACCTCAAGCATGAGAAGTCTCATTGGTCGACAATGCAGTTGTCAAGGGTGTCTTGGGGGGTGTAGTTGTTAATACACCTATGGATCTTAGTGGGAGGTCGCGCTCCCAGCTGAGTATCCAAGCTGACTTCTTTAGAAAAAGGAGTAATGCATCTGTAGTTAGACAGGTGATGGAATTTCTTGCCAGAATGGGGACTGTACAACCCCAGGAAGAATTCACTGTAGTCACTTGAGAGGTTGAGCAGAGGCTTCCGTTTTCAGGGGTGACAGCAAGGCCGAGTTCGAGCTTGATGGTGAGAGCCCAACAAGTCAGTGCTGGCTCAAGTGCAGATTGCAAGGGGGTAATCTCACACAGGGAAAGGAAGCCAAACCCAACCTATCACACTTAACTCGGTGACAAGGTATGAAGGTAAAGATGCCAAGCTTGGCAGCATTGAGAAAGACGATTCGATGGATGCATACATCGATCGCCTTTTAAAGAAAGGCTGCTAATGCAGGATAGGAGAGGTCATTTTGGGCTGGTGATTTTCCATGGTTCAGATCCCCACCAGCATAATGATTTTGGTCTTTAGGGATTGCCTTGGTAAAGGGTTATAGTAGATCTGCAGAGGGAATGCTGATCACATTCCAACAGATCAGGTTATGTCCAGGTAGAAACGGACAAGGTAGTGACAGATGTCAAAAGTTTTGTGCAAGTCTTTGGTAGAGTAGCGAGACCTAGGGAAAAGCAAGGGAGAGACCCCAAGCTCAGTAGGGTGAGAGTAGGCACTTGAAGAAGAAGGTTTTCTCCCAGATAGTTCAGTCGGTAGAGCAAGACCGGCTTGAGTTTGACAGTTGGACAGGGAGAGTGATCCTGTCAACTTGTTGCAATGTCAGGTGAAAAACTGACAGCAAGTTCTATATATGCTGAGGGGAGTTAAGACGTGCTTCACCGGTAAGGCCACACCAGCGTGTTGCACATGTATCCAGTATGACACAGACCGAAGAAGGAAATGGGAGGTTCAGTGATGGAAATGGTTGCGAGGTGTTGAACCAGCAAGGACCAGAGCTGGAGCCGAACATGTTGCCTCTCCAAGGTCGGGCAGCACTACCAAGGATGACCCGGTGGTAGTGCAGAGACCCTCAGGCCAGAGACATATAGAAAACAGAGTTTCGCCACTCCAACACTTGTTTAGCTAGTACACCTGTTCAGCAGGTGTGTGCAGAAAAGCTAGCTGGTGTTTTGAATGTATTTTCCTTCCAGGAAAATATATTCTTTAGTGGGAGGTAGTGTGAGGGAATGAAAATTCCCTCAGCTAGTTTTTCTAGTTTTCTAGATTAGGCTAGAGTCGCTTTAGGACTCTAGACAAGAAGTTTCCAAACTACATGCACTTGTGTGGTGTTGAAGGAAAGCTTATGCTAAGAACAATCGTTTAAGACTAACCAGAGGTCTGTGACTGCTCTGTAGGGAGAGTTACAGAATTTATCCTGTTTTCTGTGAAATGGGATTTGAGAGAGTGAGTGTGGTATGAGAGGGTACTTGTCTTGCCAACGGTTTTAGAGGTGGGGGGACAGAGGGGTGAAGTCGCCTCCCCCACCATGTGAGGTATGACGCCACACTCCTACGCCTCCCCCTCCTTGTGATGTCACGGGATGCCTCATGGTGAGGGCGTCTGTGATTGGTCTAAGGACCTCAGCTTCGTGGTGAGTTTTAGGCACGAAAGGAGGTGATTGTAAGTGGCACCATAGGTTGTGCCGGCTTTGTGCTGATTGGTCAAGACAAGGTGGGGGTAAGACGGGCATTTGAGCTTCCTTATGCCCGCCAAATCTTGAGTCTGAGCTGGGAGGCGAGAGAGGACAAGGTGTCCCTGGGTGGGGGTGTCGTGTCAACCACCTCCACCACCATTAATCACTGTGTCATTCCTTATTACTCATCGCTCACGGTATCCTGTCTATGTTAACGGACAATTGGTGGAATAAGGGCAGGGCCTCCTAGTGTAATTGTGGTGATATTACAGGCCCCTGTTGGACTTTCAATTCCACCTTGCTGTGTCCGCCATGTGGTGATGCCGGTTGTTACGTACCCTTATAAGATACGTAAGTGAATATATTAATATGTACATTTATAATTGTATGTAAATTACAAGCATGTATATTGTTCTACTTATATGTTCTATGCAAATGCACATTCATGTTACAGTGTTGGCGTTAGGCCCAGCGTATCGTGGGAATGATTGTTTATTTCTTTGTGTGATCAGTTTTCCCACGGGAACTAATGATTTATATGTGATCATAAGTGGGTAACAGAGTGAAATAATAATTGAGTGAACTGTATCTGGCAAATTGTCGTGGGATCGTCCGTTGCTGGGGTGTGCATGCCATTATGCTATTCTGTATGCATATTTTAATTACTATGTAAAGAAACACTTACCTTATGTTTGAATATCAATATGTACTAATTACTCATTAAGTTAGTTTAAGATTACTCTTGTCACAATGTAGTGCTCCATTGTTGAAATAATAAATATTGTAACTTTGGCAATTTATTCGCGGGGCAAGGCAATGTGTTTTTTGACTCGCATATTGTAGTTCAGTAGCTGAGCAGAAACCAGGGAGATATCATCTTGGAGTTAAGTCATTCTTTTGTTCTAGCCATATAATTATTCTTAGTATTGATTTAATGTCTGGAAGTTACAGTGATATTTTTAATGTGATATATATTGTGATCATATAATCATCTGTTTGCCTTTGAGATTTATTTAATATAATAGTATATATCTATACTTAGTATCTTTATTCTTCAGTCCTATGAAGATTCTATTTTATGCTCATTACCCATTAAGGGGTTATACTGGTGATTCGCTATTGAGAACAGCAGTTGTGTCGTATCCCTAGACTTATTAAAGTTTGGCTGCTGTAGGATCATGAGCCGTAACGTACGATAGGTAACAAAGAGTTATGGGGGCCTGTGCCGGGAAATATTGTCCCACTTAACTTAACTATGCTAATCTAACCTTGCCTTCCTAGGTACCAGTGTGTCAAGTGTCTCTGTGTGTTTCTTAAGAACTATTCCATGTGCCAAGCAAGCCTTCCTGTGTGTCAAGTAACAACGTTTCACGATTTTGAGGTAAGTCATCCTATATATTTTGTTTGTGCAGTGAGGCCAAGCGAATTTTCAGTGTGGTGACAATTTTACAGTGAAGTGTAGTGCAGTGCCATTATTTTAATTATTGTTGTGAATCAAGTGCCAAGTGTTAGTAACGATGGAAGAGAAAGTTGCAGCGTTGGTGGCTCACCCAGACTTTGAAGGGATTCAGAACCTTAAAAAGACTGAGTTAATACAAATGGCAAATCATTTGGATTTGACCGCCAGCAATAGAATGGTTAAAGCCCAAATATTGAAAGTCATTGTGACGCATTTTGTTGAGAATGGGGATTTAGAGGAAGAAATTCTAGAAGAGTTAAGAGAGGAGTCGAGTGATCAGATGACGTTAAAGCGTCTTGAGTTAGAAGCGCAAATAGCCAATGCTAAGCTTGAAGCTCAAAGGGAACAGAAAATATTAGAGGCTGAAGCTCGTCAAAGAGAGATTGAAGCTCAACAGCAACAGCAAATATTAGAGGCTGAAGCTCAGCAAAGGGAGCTGGAGACTAGGCGTTTAGAAATTGCGGCACAAAACCAGAGAGGTTTAATTGAGTTGCAACTTGAAGCCACAAAGAAGCAACAATTAGAGATTCAACAACAAATGGCTGACACTAACTTCAGGCTTGAATCACAGCGTATGGCAGCTGGGCATGGAAATACTAGTAATGTTTCAACAAATAGTGATAATAATCCCATCAGGATGAATAAGTATATAGAGTTGCCCAAGTTCAATGAGGAAGATCCTGAGGTTTTCTTTGCACATTTTAATAAAATTGCCATCAGTATGAACTGGCCAAGGGATCAGTGGGTAGCCATTATGCAGTCTCAATTCAAGGGGCGTAGTCAGGAGGTTTTCACATCCTTACCTGACGCTCATAGTTTTGATTATGACTTTGTAAAGAAAAGCATCCTCAATGCATATCAGCTAAATCCAGAGGCACACAGGCAAAAGTTCAGGAACCTAAGGAGAATCAAGGATCAAACAATAGCAGATTTTACTCGTCAGAAGACGAATTTTTGCAACAGATGGTTAAAGTCACTTGCAGTCACTGATTTTGATGCTCTAAAGAATCTTCTCATAATGGAAGAAGTATTGTCCTGTCTTCCAGACCAGTTGTCTACTTTTATGGCAGAACAAAAGAATGTAACCGATATTGATGAGCTGTCAAAGCTCGCGGATGAGCATGAGTTGCTGACTAAGGCCCCGTTTATGGCCACTTCACCTAAGTCTAGTCGTAGAGTAAATTTCAATGCTCACCGTACTCCTTATCAGTATAAGTCTCCTCCTGGTGCGACAGTTACTCCCGTGAACTCTTCTCTTACTAACCCTAAGATGGTTACTCCATTGCCAGGATCATCTAAGCCTAGTAATGCTAATTCTAAACCGGCAGTTGGTTATACCAGTGTGTCCACTGTCAAACATTGTACCCATTGTAAGAGAAGGGGGCATGTGATTTCTTCATGTTTTAGTTTGCATCCTGAACTCCGACCAACTGGTCTTATTATGAGTAAAGGAGTGCAACCTATTAATTCTTCATGTATTACAGTCAGTCCCAATTGGATGGCTGAATTCAAACCCTATATGTCCACAGGTACCTTATTATGTACTAATGGTAGACATAAGACTGTTCAATTACTCCGTGATACTGGAGCATCACAGTCTCTTATTACCCAGAAGGTACTTGATGATGTTGACACCCGAGATCTGGGTGAAGTTGTGCTTCTCCAGGGTATTGCCGGTAGTGTACAACCAGTGTCCTTATTGCAAGTTAACCTTGATTCTAAATATACTTCAGGATGGTGTAATGTTGGTGTAAGTAAACAACTGCCCATTCCTGGGGTAGACATTATTCTAGGTAATGATTTTGGCAACCAAATGGTTGTAGGGCCCAAGTGTCCCATCATGTTAACTAAACCCCATAATGTATTAGCTCAACCGGAAGCAGATGATGATATTATTTACCCTGCTTGTGTTGTTACTAGATCAATGGGAAAAACAGGTGAGAGTAATCCTGTCTTCACTGAGGTTGCTGTTCCCAAGACCAGGACCCCTTCAGTAAAGGAGTGGGAGGTGGATCTTGAGGATTCTTTTATGACTCGACTGGATGATGAGAGTGAGGCCGTAGTAGAAGCCCCGCCGAACCTAAATCACAAGGAAAGTGAAGGTGAGGAGGCTGAACTATCTGTACCTTGCCCGCTTGTCTCCAGTGCGCCAGTTGTCGAGAGTAAGGCCGAAGTAGCTATGACTCCATTTTATTCTGATCAATCGGGAAAAGAGATCAAGCTACTAGGTTCTTGCCCGCTCGCTGCTGAGTCTGAGTCATTGCCCTTAAGTGTTGTACAGACTACTGATCCTAGTTTAAGTAAGTGTATTTCTGAGGCTCCTGATAATATTGATGCATTGGAGGAAGGGACGGGTTTCTTCTTCAAGGATCGACTTCTGATGAGAAGGTGGAGACCCAAGGGAACTCCCTCTTCAGAGGATTGTGAGATTAGAACCCAACTCGTTGTCCCCAATGATTATCGTAGGCAGGTCCTGCAGGCTGCACATGATGATCCCATGGGAGGTCATCAAGGTATCACGAATATGTACCATAAGATAAGTAAATATTTTTTCTGGCCAAAGTTAAAGAAAGACGTGGTCAGATATTGTCATAACTGTATACCCTGTCAAATTGTTGGTAAACCAAATCAATCTGTACCTAGAGCACCATTGCAACCTATTGTAGTTCCTGATGAACCATTTACTCATGTTGTAATTGATTGTGTGGGTCCTTTACCTAAGACTAAATCGGGTAACATGTTTTTGTTCACTCTCATGTGTATGACTACTAGATTTCCTGAAGCTTATGCTCTACGGAATACCAAGGCTCATAATCTCATCAAGTGTCTTGAAAGATTCTTTTCGTTGTTTGGAATGCCTAGAGTTATTCAGAGTGATAATGGGGGAAATTTCGTTTCTAAAGTTTTCAGAACTTTTTGCGAATCCCGAGGGATTCGGCACAAATTGTCCAGTCCATATCATCCCCAAAGCCAAGGTGGACTTGAACGTTTCCACCAGACTTTGAAACAAATGCTGAAGACAACCGGAGAAACTCATCCACGTAATTGGGATGAGAATCTCCCCTTTGTGTTGTTTGCTGCTAGAGAAGGGCTACAAGAGTCATTGGGCTGTTCACCCTTTGAACTAGTGTTTGGTCACCAAGTAAGAGGTCCTCTTAAAATGCTACAAGAAAAGTTGTTGGGAGATGTCTCTGTTCATCAGAGCGGATTGTACTTGAGCGAGGTCAAGGCTAAGTTGTGTCGGGCTCGTGAGTTGGCGAAAGAACATCTGGGAAGGACTCAACAAGCCATGAAAGTACGATATGACAAGAAGTTCAAGGCTAAGCTAAGGTCGTTTGATGTCGGAGATTTGGTGTTGGTGTTGAAACCTCGTATGGGGACTTCCATGTCCCATAAGTTCGCAGGACCCTACCAAGTGGTAGACAAGGTGGGAGACCTAACTTATAAACTAATTAACCCTAATCTTTCAGAACCCCAAATGACTGTACACATTAACAGATTAAAAGCTTATGTTGGACCTGGTGTAGTAGCTTGTTTTAGTCGGGAAGAGTTACCACCTGAGGATAATTGTAGTGAGGGACATGTTGTTAATATCCCACTTCTCAGTTCCAGTTCCAATGGCAGGGAGATGCTGTCATTTACAGGAGGAACAACGTGATGAGTTCCAGGTTCTGCTGGACAACCATACATCTCTGTTTGGGGAGGTTCCTACCCAGACCCACCTCATCACACACGACATTCAGCTCCTGGACAGCACCCCCATTCGACAACATCCGTACCGAGTGAATCCCGAAAAGAGGAAAATTATGCAAGCAGAAGTGGAATATCTGCTCCAGCATGATTTCATTCGGCCAAGTCAAAGTACTTGGAGCTCTCCGTGTTTGTTAGTGCCAAAACCAGATGGAACCTGGAGATTGTGCGTGGATTACAGGAAACTGAACAAGAACACTACAGTGGACGTTTTTCCTTTACCCTTGTTGGAAGAATGTATAGAGTCCATAGGTCATGCCGAATATGTAAGTAAGCTTGATTTGTCAAACCCCCTCCCCGCTCAGCTCGTTGTCGCCGTCTGGGGGCTTAGTGGGCGGCTGCCGGAGTGTGATGCTCCTTGGGACAGTCCTCTGTCCTTTTCTAGCCTTGTGCTCCTGCTGCCGTCCTCTCCAATTCTGCTGGGCGTCTTTTCCTTTTCCTTCTGTTTCGTTTTTCTCCCCCTCTTCTCCTATCTGCTTGCCGTTTCCTGCCGACCTTTTGCTCGTTCTGGTTCTTCCCTTGGACTTCTTCTACTTTGACGCCCGGGTGCTTGAGGAGGCATACTCTTGCACCCGTAGAACTGCAGTACCCGACGTCGAGAGCGAGGGGAACCTTTTATTGTCAATCCCCACTTCGTCACTGAACCCGATCTCGACGGACTGTCGGTTTCTTAAGGTGGCGTTTGTGGGGCGTATACTCACGACGCACCCCTAGGAGGCCCCGACAAGATCGGCGATAGCTTCTTGTTGGGTGTCCTGCCTCTAATTGTGGCTCCATGGTGGGTGTGGGGGCACATTCGTGAGTGAATTCGTAATTTCGTCAAGATGATAACCCCTGTTTCGGCTGCTTCTGGCTTACCTTTTCAGGCTCGTGGGGTGGGCGACCAAGCCCCCGAGTCGGTCCGTATTGGAAGACCGGGCTCTGTAGCCTCCGCTGCATTGGGCCCCGACCTTGCTCCTCCTTTGGCCTCTCTGACTCCTTCCCCTGGCTCCCCTCCCTCCTCTGTGGTTGGGTCGAGCCCCAAGCCCCCAGTGGTGACTACCTCGTCCCCTGGCGCGGCTCCTTCTCTAGTTGTAACTACTGCGCCTTTTAACCCCTCTCTCTCTGGGGGTTCTCACCGCCGTTCTCGTCACGGCCGCCCTCGCTCGATTCCTTCCAGTTCTGCTACCTATCAAGCCTTGTTTGGTCCCGCTTCGTGGGCCAAATATTTTGATCTCCTCCCTCTTGATTCTGCGCCTCCTGACGATTTCTCCCTTCATCGACATCTCATTGATTCCGTGGATGCCTCCATTACTTTTAACCCCACTCGTCTCGGTACGCGTGTCGTTGCTGCTCCTTCTCAGGATGCTGCTTCCCGCTTGGCTGCCTTATCCTGCCTTGGCGAGACACCCGTTCGGGTCTCGAAGAACGTTCAGTTGAATGCCAGTGTTGGCACTATTTTGCTCCCGCCCCATGTTGCGACCGGTGTTCGGGACCTACGCGACTGCCACGACGATATTCGACATATCCTCGCTGCCCAGGGCCATTCTATTCTCCAGGTGGACACGTTTACTCGTCCCCCTCGTGGTAGTCGCCGTCAACCCCTCCGGGTTGTGAAGATTACCTTTGATGGTAGGACCCTTCCACCCTCTGTCATTCTTGCTGGTGCCAGGTGCTCTGTCCAGGAGTACATTCCTTCTCCTCGGCTCTGCAACAAGTGCTGGAGGTTTGGGCATGGTGCCCTCCGCTGCTCCGGGACTGTCTCTCTCTGTCCTTTGTGTGGTGGCGAAGGTCACTCTAAGTCGGAGTGCGCTTCTCCCCAGGCTCGTTGCCTCAACTGCGGTGAGGCCCATCCTACCTTCTCCCGTGCGTGTGTCCATTACAAGCTTGAGGCAGCCGTCCTCAACTTGAAGCACCGGGAGCGTTTATCTTTTCCTGAGGCGAGGCGCCAGGTTCGCCGGCTCCCGCCTTATGCTAATATCTCTTATGCTCGCGTGTTGCGCTCTTCCTCTCCTCGTCCTTCCCGCCTTCCTCAGACTCACAACCGTTTCCAGGCCTTGGACCCTGATGCGCCCACTGCCCCCTCCTCTGTCCCTTTGGGTTCTCTCCCGAAGGATCCTCCTCCTGGTCCTCTGTCTGGGGTTCCCCTTCCTTCTACCCGGTCTGTCGTGTCTTCTGTGTCTCCTTCCTCGTCCCCCTCCGATCCTCCTTCCCATCCTCTTCCTCCATCTATCGGCTCTCCCCGCCGCCTGTCGGTGCGGGCGGATGTCCATCGCTCTCCTAACGGCCGTCGTGTGTGCTCTCGTTCGGCTTCTCCTGTTGAGACACTGGAATCCGTTGCCCGGTACGTAGTTGCTGGGACACCGGTCTCTTTAAGTCAGAAGCGTAAGCCTGGCTCCTCTCCTTCCTCTTCCCCGGCGGGTAAGAAGGCTTCGCTTTCTTCCTCAGCTCCTCCTTCTGGCTCTGTTGCTCCTTCCACTCCCGTTTCAGTGCTTGCGCCCCCTGTTCCCGCTATGGAGGTTTCTTTGGCCCCTGCTTCCCTTTCGGTTGCTGCTCTTGCTGGGGTGCGCTCCTCTCTTTCTACTCCCCCTCTTCCTGCTGCTGTCCTTGACTGCTCCTCTCCGTTGTCTCCTCCTCCTCCTCCTCCTCCTCCTCCTCCTCCTCCTCCTCCGGACCCTGCCCGCCCACCTCTGATCTGTTCTCCCGTTTCCTTCCCTCCGTCTTTGCTCAGTTTACCCATGCCCCCTAACCCTGACTTTGCTGACCCTGATCCCGACCCTGATATTCTTTAACGTGCTCTGTTGGTCTTTCGCCTTTGTTTCTTCCTTGTTCTCTGTTTTTGTCCTTTCTCTTCTCGTCGTTGTCCATTCTTCAATGGAACGTTCGAGGTTATTACGCCAATTTCCTCGAACTCCAACTTCTGGTTTCGCGGTTTTCGCCCCTTTGTGTCTGTCTCCAGGAGCCGATGCTTGGTGCTCGTCCTGGTCGTTTTCGTGGCTATTCCTTTCTCTCCCCCCCCCAGCCATTGCTGGGGCTTCTAATTCTTCTGCTCTCTTGATTCGGGCTGATGTTCCCTTTGTTCCTTTACTTTTTCCTTCGCCTCTCCATTGTTCTGCTGCTCGTATCTTTGTGGGGAAATGGTACACAGTTTGTTCCATTTATCTCCCCCCGAGTGTCCCGCTCTCTCTTCCTGATTTGAAACACCTCCTAGACTCCTTGCCGGAGCCTGTGCTCCTGCTGGGTGACTTCAATTGTCGTCATTCTCTTTGGGGTGACGTTCTGACGAATACCCGGGGTCGCCTCCTTGAGCCGTTTCTCCTCTCTTCTTCCCTGTCTCTTCTGAATTCTGGTGAGCCCACTCATTTGGACTCTCGAACTCGTACCCTTTCTTGTCTTGATCTTTCTCTCTGCTCTTCTTCTCTTTACTTAGATTTCACATGGCAGGTTCTTGATGACCTCCATGGAAGTGATCATTTCCCCATCCTTGTTTCCTTTTTCTCTTTTCGCCCTTCCCTCTCTTTCCCTAGGTGGCAGTTTGCTAAGGCGGACTGGACCCTATTTTCCCTCAGTGCTACTCTCTCTGACCTCTCCCTTCTGCCCCTCTCTCGCGCTCTCCTCCTTTTTCATGACACTGTCTTCGACGCTGCCCTCCGCTCTATTCCTCGCTCTTCCTCTCGGGGTCCACGGAAGTGTGTTCCCTGGTGGAATGCGGACTGTGCTCGGGCTGTCCGCTGTAAGCGTGCAGCCTGGAAGAAGCACCGCCGTAGGCAGACGACCGATTCTTTTCTTTTCTTTCGGAAAGCGAGTGCGGTGGCCCGTAGGGCCATCCGTACGGCTAAACGTGAATGTTGGGCATCTTATGTCTCGACAATTACGTCCGAAACCCCTCTGGCCCAGATCTGGAAGCGTATCCGCAAGATAGCGGGTAAGTTCGTTCCCGATGTTTCACCGGTCCTTCACCTCCATGATACTCTTGTGGCGGACCCGTTGCAGGTCGCTTCCGAACTGGGTTCCCACTTTTCTTCTGTTAGCTCTGGTCTTCATCTTCCCCAATCTTTCCTTCTTCGTAAACCTGTCCTTGAGTCTCGTCCTTTAGATTTCTGCACTCATCTTCAGCTTCCCTATAATGATCCCTTCTCTCTCTCTGAACTTCGTTCTGCCCTGGCCCTCTGCGGTTCTACGGCGGCGGGCTCCGATGGTATTCATTATGAGATGCTTCGCCATCTCCCTCCGAGCACGTCTCAGTATTTACTGAGTCTGTATAATCGGATCTGGGAGTCGTCGTCAGTCCCTGAGGACTGGCTCGATGCCGTTGTCCTCCCTGTTCGCAAACCGGGGTCTCTGGGTACTTCCCCTAAGGACTTTCGCCCTATTGCTCTCACAAGTTGTGTCTGCAAACTCTTTGAACGTATGGTTAACGTTCGTCTGATGTGGTTCCTGGAACACCATCACCTCCTCTCCCCTTCTCAATTTGGTTTCCGCAAGTGCCGCAGCACGACAGATGTCCTGGTGAACTTGGAGGTCTATATACGTACTGCTTTTGCTGCGAAGACCTCCGTTGTTGCCGTCCTTTTTGACCTAGAAAAGGCTTACGACACCACTTGGCGTTATCATATCCTATCTCAACTTCATTCTTTTGGCCTTCGTGGTCATCTCCCTCTCTTTCTCCGCAGCTTCCTCTCTCGTCGTTCCTTTCGGGTGCGCCTTGGTACCGCTCTCTCTCCCTCTTTTCAGCAATACGAAGGTGTGCCCCAGGGTAGTGTTCTGAGCACTACTCTTTTTCTGGTTGCCCTCAATGGTCTTCTTTCCTCTCTTCCTTCTGGTGTCTTCTCCGCTCTCTATGTCGATGATCTTACCCTTTGTTGTCAGGGTGATGATTCGCCTCTCCTTCAACGCCGGCTTCAACTTGCGATTGATGCCGTGTCGTCTTGGGCCACAGGTCATGGCTTCAAGTTCTCTACTTCTAAGACTTGTGCCATGACTTTTACGCGGAAACGGGTTGTTCTTCGTCCCTCTTTGTCACTTTATGGTCATCCCCTTGAATACAAAGATTCCGCGAAGCTTTTGGGGTTATTCCTTGACACTCGTTTGTCTTGGTCTCCCCATATCTCTTACCTCCGTGTTGAGTGCTCTAAGTCCCTTACCCTCCTTCGGGTCTTGTCCCATACTTCTTGGGGGGCAGATAGGCGCACTCTCCTTGCTTTACATTCCTCTCTCGACCTGTCTAAGCTCGACTATGGTTGCCCTGCTTACTCGTCTGCTTCTCCTTCTACTCTTCGCCGTCTTGATGCTTTGCACCATGCTGGGTTGCGCCTCAGTTCTGGTGCCTTTCGTTCGACTCCCGTCCTTAGCTTGTATGTTGACACTGGCTTCCTGTCTCTCCAGGACCGCCGTGATCGCTACTGTCTTCGCTATCTTGCGCGGTCCTTGCAACATCCTTCCTCTCGTCTCTGTCGTGCTTTAACTTTTACCCCTCCTGCGGTTCCTGTTCCTCTTCACCACCTCCCTCTTTCTGTCCGGTTATCTCGCCTGCAGGATTCTCTTTCCGTTCGTATTTCTGATGTTTCTCCTCGTGTTGTTCCTTCTTTGCCCCCGTGGAGGGTCCCTCTTCCGCGGTTTTGTACATCCTTGACTCGTATCACTAAAGCTTTTACCCCTCCTACAGTTCTAAAACGCCTTTTCCTCGAGCACTTTTCTTCTCACTCCCGCTCCGTTTCTGTCTTCACCGATGGGTCTAAGTCAGCGGACGGTGTTGGCTACTCTGTTGTTTTTCCTGATCGCACTTATATGTGTCGCTTGCCTCCGGAGACTAGCATCTTTACAGCGGAACTTTATGCTATTCTCTATGCTCTTCGTCTCCTGCTTTCTCGTTGTCAGTCTTCCTTTGTGGTTGTTGTTGACTCTCGTAGTGCCCTCATGGCTCTCGGGTGCTTTAATCCAGTTCATCCGGTAGTTGTCGAGATCCAGCATTGGCTGTTTCTCGTTCACAGTAAATTTAAGTCGGTTGAGTTTTGTTGGGTTCCCAGCCATATTGGCGTGTCTTTAAATGAGCGTGCGGATGCTGCCGCTAAGGAAGCTGTCCGCTCTTGTCCCATCTCTCGTAAAGGCATTCCGTATTCCGACTTTTACCCGGTTATCCATTCCTCAGTCCTTACCCGTTGGCAGGCTTCTTGGTTGTCTGTTACTGGTAACAAGCTACGTACTCTTAAATGTTGTGTTTCCTCGTGGCCGTCCTCCTTCCACCGTAACCGGCGGTGGGAAACAGCTCTAGCGAGGTTGCGTATTGGCCATACTCGCTTAACCCATGGTCACTTGATGGAGCGCCGCCCTGCTCCTTATTGTCCTAGTTGCATTGTCCCTCTTACGGTCGTGCATGTCCTTCTTGAATGTCCTGACTTCCAGGACGAGCGTGTGTCTTTCTTTCCGACCGCCCCTCGCGGTCACCTATCCCTCGATAGAATTCTTGGTGACTCGGATACTTTTGATATCGTTCGCCTTATGCGTTTTTGTTCTCGTATTGGCATCCTTGGTGATATTTAGCGCCCTCTGATTATTTTGCGTATTTGATGGTGCTACATAGCCTTCCCGGTTTGGTGCCTTCTTTTGATAATTACTTACTTGATTTGTCAAAAGGGTATTATCAAATTCCATTAACAGAGTATGCAAGAGAGGTTACTGCTTTTGTTACACCTGATGGTGCGTATGAATTTAATGTCATGCCATTCGGTTTGAGAAATGCACCTGCTACTTTTCAAAGACTTATGAATTTCTTACTCAAGGATGTGCCAGATTGTAGGGCCTACCTTGATGACATTGTTTTGTACAGTAAGAATTGGGCCGATCATCTCTTAGGCCTTAAGAACTTGTTTACCGTGTTGGAAAACGCAAAGTTAACCATAAATATGAATAAGTGTAGTTGGGCAAAAGGTACGATAACTTATCTTGGCCACGAGGTGGGACAAGGTAAGATTATCCCCTTACAAGATAAGATTCAAGCCATTGTGGACTACCCAGTGTTGACCAATAAGAAAGGAGTCCAACGGTTTATTGGTATGTGTGCATACTATAGGCGTTATTGTAGAAATTTTTCAACAGTAGCTGCTCCTTTGACAAACTTGTTACGCAAGCAAGTAAAGTTTCAGTGGACACAAGATTGTCAGAATGCTTTTCAGAACCTAAAGGGCATATTGTCCACCTCACCTATTCTTGCTAGTCCCCAATTTGATAAACCATTTATATTACACATTGATGCGTCAGATGTTGGGATAGGTGCTGTGCTTATTCAAGTTGGTTTAGACCAGATTGAGCATCCTGTGTATTACTATTCCAGAAAATTTAATGCAGCTCAGAGAAATTATTCCGTGGTAGAAAAGGAGGCGTTGGGTCTTATATTGTCAATCAAGAAGTTTGAGATTTACCTATCAGGAAATAAAGTGTTAGTATTTACAGACCACAACCCCCTTATCTTTATAAATATGATGAAAGTCAAGAACCAACGAATTCTGCGATGGTCATTGTTTTTGCAGGAATTTAATGTAGAAATCAAACATATTCCAGGCAGACAAAATGTTATTGCTGATGCTTTGTCAAGAAGTTTTGATGTACCATAAATGAAATGTTTCTTTTTACTTAACATTTTTACTTCTGAAAAAATGCCATTGATCTTCAATCCATTGCATTTTTTTTCTTGGAGGTGGAAGTGTTACGTACCCTTATAAGATACGTAAGTGAATATATTAATATGTACATTTATAATTGTATGTAAATTACAAGCATGTATATTGTTCTACTTATATGTTCTATGCAAATGCACATTCATGTTACAGTGTTGGCGTTAGGCCCAGCGTATCGTGGGAATGATTGTTTATTTCTTTGTGTGATCAGTTTTCCCACGGGAACTAATGATTTATATGTGATCATAAGTGGGTAACAGAGTGAAATAATAATTGAGTGAACTGTATCTGGCAAATTGTCGTGGGATCGTCCGTTGCTGGGGTGTGCATGCCATTATGCTATTCTGTATGCATATTTTAATTACTATGTAAAGAAACACTTACCTTATGTTTGAATATCAATATGTACTAATTACTCATTAAGTTAGTTTAAGATTACTCTTGTCACAATGTAGTGCTCCATTGTTGAAATAATAAATATTGTAACTTTGGCAATTTATTCGCGGGGCAAGGCAATGTGTTTTTTGACTCGCATATTGTAGTTCAGTAGCTGAGCAGAAACCAGGGAGATATCATCTTGGAGTTAAGTCATTCTTTTGTTCTAGCCATATAATTATTCTTAGTATTGATTTAATGTCTGGAAGTTACAGTGATATTTTTAATGTGATATATATTGTGACCATATAATCATCTGTTTGCCTTTGAGATTTATTTAATATAATAGTATATATCTATACTTAGTATCTTTATTCTTCAGTCCTATGAAGATTCTATTTTATGCTCATTACCCATTAAGGGGTTATACTGGTGATTCGCTATTGAGAACAGCAGTTGTGTCGTATCCCTAGACTTATTAAAGTTTGGCTGCTGTAGGATCACGAGCCGTAACGTACGATAGGTAACACCGGTCACTATCACACCAGGTGTACAAGCGAGGCATGCTCTGGTATGATGTGAGTGTGGGTGCTCTCCCATCCACATTGTGTATGCCTGTGGCCGCCAGCCAGCCAGCCTGAGTCAAGCCCCATGTGTGCGCCGCACCGCTCAGTGGACAGACGCAGTGGGGCCACATGATGGCCACCCACCTGTGGGCCACCCTGGCCACCCCACTTGCCACCCCGCGCACCACCCTGGCCACCCCGAGCGCCAGCTCATCCCAGGTGGAGCGCTGTGATGCCCTGCGCTACTCTGTGGCCACCCCTTAGGGCCATGCGGTGGCCACATGCCTTGGCCACCCCCTTTGGGCCACACTTGGCCACATGCCCTGGACACCCTAGGGCCACACCTAGTCGACGCACATGGAGCGAGCTAGGTGTTCTTCAGCCAGTAAGGTAGTGACCGGGAAAATGAATGTAATGAGAGTGGAAATCGTGAGTACACAATAATAATTGTTACAGTGTCTCAGGACTGTTGTTAATTCCGGTAACAGCTGTGTTGTCCCAGAGCGCCTGCCAGGCGAGGGAAGCAGCTGAGAGACAGCTGTCTGTACTGACGTCCAGGTGACTGTTTGTGATGTACCTGAAGATTGATGTTTACACAGTACCACATGTAGATGTATATAGATATATGTTGTGTGTAGACTGACTCGAATATGTAACTGTTCAGTGTAGAGATTTACCATGTTAGTGATCCAGTTCTGTCGATTCTATTTAATCGTTCAGAGTCTAGATTAATGCCATGTTGCCGCATGTTAATTATATCATTGCAGAGGTAGGCAGGCCAGTGTTGTAGGGTTGTCAGTGGATACCCTGAGGTCTGTATAATTATGTATAATTTATCTAGTGATATAATTTTCATTGATTAAGTGAATGCCATTTCCATGTGTTTTCATTTGCATGTATATATATATATATATATATATATATATATATATATATATATATATATATATATATATATATATATATATATATATATATATATATATATATATATATATAATATATGCATATACATAAAAAAAAAGGGAAGGGGGTGGTAGGAGAAAAGCACACAGAAACTGTATTGGAAGGGACCTACATTCCCTCCAATGAATGCATTATGTGTGGTTTCCTCAAAGGCTATGGGTCCCTTCTTCCAGCCAGAGGTGGTACTCCATTCCCTTTTTTGATTTTTGATATTTTGGTAGCAGTCTTTCCTGTAGACATATATTATTAAATATGACCGAAAAAGTAAGATTAATGATTCTAACACGAATTTTCTCGATCTTTCGTACATTTCTTTTCACTGTTGGTGGTAATTCAAAAATCAATTCTCCAAAATTCATTTTTATTTCTAGTCTGACGCGACAATTGAGCGCGTTTCGTAAAACTTATTACATTTTCAAAGAATTTAGTTTACACATACACAACTGAATAGAACTTACACATCTCCGATTTGTTTATATCTACATTTGAGTGAGGTGGACGGGGTGAGGTGGTATTAATAGGGTATTAATTTCATCAACACAAGACAGAACACGAAAGGCGATGAGTCACAATAACGAGGCTGAAGTATGTTGACCAGACCACACACTAGAAGTTGAAGGGACGACGACGTTTCGGTCCGTCCTGGACCATTCTCAAGTCCATTGTGGACAATCGACTTGAGAATGGTCCAGGACGGACTGAAACGTCGTCGTCCCTTCAACTTCTAGTGTGTGGTCTGGTCAACACAGAACACGAAACAATGGGTATTGATTGGAAGTGATTGTAGAAAACCTATTGGTCCATATTTCTTGATGCTTCTATATTGGAGCGGAGTCTTGAGGTGGGTAGAACATCGATGATTTCTGTGTTGTTTACTAGGATCGCCAGAGAAATCCTAGTAAACAACACAGAAATCATCGATAGATACAGCGATAGCAGGCGGCTTGACGTTTGCGAGGCACTACTCATTAAAAAGTCAACACCAGCAATCAACAGCCAATTAATGCACAACTATATTCTACCCACCTCAAGACTCCGCTCCAATATAGAAGCATCAAGAAATATGGACCAATAGGCTTTCTACAATCACTTCCATTCAATACACATTGTTTCGTGTTCTGTCATGTGTTGATGAAATTAATACCCTATTAATACCACCTCACCCCATCCACCTCATTCAAATGTAGATATAAACAAATCGGAGATGTGTAAGTTCTATTCAGTTGTGTATGTGTAAACTAAAGTCTTTGAAAATGTAATAAGTTTTACGAAACGCGCTCAAGTGTCGCGTCAGACTTGAAATAAAAATGAATTTTGGAGAATTGATTTTTGAATTACCACCAACAGTGAAAAGAAATGTACGAAAGATCAAGAAAATTCGTGTTAGAATCCTTAATCTTACTTTTTCGGTCATATTTAATATATATATATATATATATATATATATATATATATATATATATATATATATATATATATATATATATATATATATATTAAATATGACCGAAAAAGTAAGATTAAGGATTCTAACACGAATTTTCTTGATCTTTCGTACATTTCTTTTCACTGTTGGTGGTAATTCAAAAATCAATTCTCCAAAATTCATTTTTATTTCAAGTCTGACGCGACACTTGAGCGCGTTTCGTAAAACTTATTACATTTTCAAAGACTTTAGTTTACACATACACAACTGAATAGAACTTACACATCTCCGATTTGTTTATATCTACATTTGAGTGAGGTGGATGGGGTGAGGTGGTATTAAATTCATCAACACAAACAGAACACGAAACAATGGGTATTGAATGGAAGTTATTGTAGGAAGCCTATTGGTCCATATTTCTTGATGCTTCTATATTGGAGCGGAGTCTTGAGGAGGGTAGAATATAGTTGTGCATTAATTGGCTGTTAATTGCTGGTGTTGGCTTCTTAATGTTTTGTGCCTCGCTAACGTCAAGCCGTCTGCTATCGCTGTATCTATCGATGATTTCTGTGTTGTTTACTAGGATTTCTCTGGCGATGGTTTGGTTGTGGGAAGAGATTATATGTTCCTTTATGGAGCCCTGTTGCTTATGCATCGTTAAACGCCTAGAAAGAGATGTTGTTGTCTTGCCTATATACTGGGTTTTTTAGAGCTTACAGTCCCCAAGAGGGCATTTGAAGGCATAGACGACGTTGGTCTCTTTTAAAGCGTTTTGCTTTGTGTCTGGAGAGTTTCTCATGAGTAGGCTGGCCGTTTTTCTGGTTTTATAGTAAATCGTCAGTTGTATCCTCTGATTTTTGTCTGCAGGGATAACGTTTCTATTGACAATATCTTTCAGGACCCTTTCCTCCGTTTTATGAGCTGCGGAAAAGAAGTTCCTGTAAAATAGTCTAATAGGGGGTATAGGTGTTGTGTTAGTTGTCTCTTCAGAGGTTGCATGGCGTTTCACTTTCCTTCTTATGATGTCTTAGACGAAACCATTGGAGAAGCCATTGTTGACTAGGACCTGCCTTACCCTACAGAGTTCTTCGTCGACTTGCTTCCATTCTGAGCTGTGGCTGAGAGCACGGTCGACATATGCGTTAACAACACTACTCTTGAAATAAAAGAAAGAAATAAAGAAATACTAGAAATAAAAATGAAGACTAGAAATAAAAATGAATTTTGGAGAATTGATTTTTGAATTACCACCAGCAGTGAAAAGAAATGTACGAAAGATTGAGAAAATTCGTGTTAGAATTATTAATCTTACTTTTTCGGTCATATTTAATAATATATGTCTACAGGAAAGACTGCTACCAGAATATACTAATATTAAAGCGCACGACCCAGCAGCAAGGAATCAAGCCTTCACGATAAAATATCGCCAGGATCTGATTCGTGATCAGATATACAAGGCAGAGAATGTAATCAAAGACAACAAAACGCAACTACTTCATGCTACAAACGAGTGGAGAAATAGCAACATCGACGAAAGTATCCGTACCCGCATTGAACAACACCTCGACATCCTCACAGACCGACATCACCTCAGCACTGAAACAAGGTTTATCAAGAAACTAACAACGTTATATGGAGGACCTATGGCAATTCCACGACCAAGAGATGGCTTCCTGAACCTTGCAGGAATTAACCTCACTGAGGACCAAGTCACTCTCCTAAATCTGGGCATAAACTGTCACGTTATGTCCAGACCGAGTGAGATGGCCCGGAAATTGGAGTTGGAAATTCTGTTGGACGACATATTCGACCTCGAGACACAAAAGAAGGTCACTACCAAAGATACCTTACAAGCAGAACTTATTGCGGAAGGAGGAAAGAATCGAGGCAATTACAGAAGCACCATACTGTCCCCCGAGCTCAAAGCGGCAGCTAAAAGCTTTCGTGAGAACAAGGAGATAGTTGTCAGGAGAGGTGACAAGTCGCCAATATACGTCATTCTTAAAAAAGACGAATATCTGGCGAAAATGAACCTCATACTCTCTGACCAAACTAAATTCCAAAGTGTAACGAAGGACACTACAGCCGAATTGAAAGCAAAGGTCAACAAACTGATCGAAACTGTGAACGCCAAGAAATCAGGACTCCACCTGCCAAAAATTATTGGGGAATATAAACCTGGATATGCGTATGGAAATGTCAAGACACACAAGCCTGGAAACCCACTTCGGCCAATCATTAGCCAGATACCCACACCCACGTACAGACTGGCGAAGAGACTCAACGGCCTGCTGACTCCTTATGTCCCTAGCGCCTTCAGCCTGAAGTCTCCAAAGGAATTTGTTGACTTACTGCAGGGCACACGGGCCACAGGGATAAGAGCCTCGTTGGACGTAGAATCACTGTTCACCAACGTACCTGTGGACGAGACAATCGGGATGATAGTCGACAGAGTGTATCGTGATCCAGCCTGTACTCCTCTTGACATACCAGAAAATATTCTAAGGAAACTACTCCAAGCTTGTACTAAAGAGGCACCCTTCTTGAGCCCGGATGGGCACATGTATAAGCAAGTAGATGGGGTCGCCATGGGTTCTCCCCTAGGTGTCCTGTTTGCAAACTTCTACATGGGTACCATCGATCAAAAAGTCTTAGTCGACATGAACTTGAAACCGGCCATATACTTCAGGTTTGTTGACAACATTTTTACACAGGTACCTGATGTCAGACATCTGCAGGAGCTGAAGGAGGCATTTGAGCAGAGTTCCGTGCTGCGTTTCACTTACGAGATGGAAAAGGATGGGAAGCTGCCCTTTCTATATGTAACAGTCATGGAAAAGAGTGGAGGTTTCCAGACTGCAGTCTACACTAAGGAAACGAACATAGGAATGTGCCTAAATGCCAACAGCGACTGCCCAGACAGGTACAAGAGAAGTGTTGTTAACGCATATGTCGACCGTGCTCTCAGCCACAGCTCAGAATGGAAGCAAGTCGACGAAGAACTCTGTAGGGTAAGGCAGGTCCTAGTCAACAACGGCTTCTACAATGGTTTCGTTGAAGACATCATAAGAAGGAAAGTGAAACGCCATGCAACCTCTGAAGAGACAACTAACACAACACCTATACCCCCTATTAGACTATTTTACAGGAACTTCTTTTCCACAGCTCATAAAACGGAGGAAAGGGTCCTGAAAGATATTGTTAATAGAAACGTTATCCCTACAGACAAAAATCAGAGGATACAACTGACGATTTACTATAAAACCAGAAAAACGGCCAGCCTACTCATGAGAAACTCTCCAGACACAAAGCAAAACGCTTTAAAAGAGACCAACGTCGTCTATGCCTTCAAATGCCCTCTTGGGGACTGTAAGCTCCAAAAAACCCAGTATATAGGCAAGACAACAACATCTCTTTCTAGGCGTTTAACGATGCATAAGCAACAGGGCTCCATTAAGGAACATATAATCTCTTCCCACAACCAAACCATCGCCAGAGAAATCCTAGTAAACAACACAGAAATCATCGATAGATACAGCGATAGCAGACGGCTTGACGTTTGCGAGGCCCTGCACATTAAGAAGTCAACACCAGCAATCAACAGCCAATTAATGCACAACTATATTCTACCCTCCTCAAGACTCAGCTCCAATATAGAAGCATCGAGAAATATGGACCAATAGGCTTTCTACAATCACTTCCATTCAATACCCATTGTCTCGTGTTCTGTCTTGTGTTGATGAATTTAATACCCTATTAATACCACCTCACCCCATCCACCTCACTCAAATGTAGATATAAACAAATCGGAGATGTGTAAGTTCTATTCAGTTGTGTATGATTAAACTAAAGTCTTTGAAAATGTAATAAGTTTTACGAAACAGTCTCCGTGGTGTAGTGGTAAGACACTCGCCTGGCGTTCTGCGAGCGCTATGTCATGGGTTCGTATCCTGGCCGGGGAGGATTTACTGGGTGCAATTCCTTAACTGTAGCCTCTGTTTAACGCAACAGTAAAATGTGTACTTGGATGAAAAAACGATTCTTCGCGGCAGGGGATCGTATTCCAGGGAACATAGGATTAAGGACTTGCCCGAAACGCTACGCGTTCTAGTGGCTGTACAAGAATGTAACAACTCTTGTATATATCTCAAAAAAAAAAAAAAAAAAAAAAAAAAAAAAAAAAACGCGCTCAAGTGTCGCGTCAGACTAGAAATAAAAATGAATTTTGGAGAATTGATTTTTGAATTACCACCAGCAGTGAAAAGAAATGTACAAAAGATTGAGAAAATTCGTGTTAGAATTATTAATCTTACTTTTTCGGTCATATTTAATAATATATGTCTACAGGAAAGACTGCTACCAAAATATACTAATATATATATATATTTATTTATATATATATATATATATATATATATATATATATATATATATATATATATATATATATATATATATATATATATATATATATATACCACCTCTGGTGCAAGTGTTGGGACCCATAGCTTTGGAGAAGAAAATACAGAGTACTCAGAGAAGACCTTGTGGATCCTCACTGAACACTTTGATATTTTCTTCTCCTACCACCCCTATGTGGTATGTGTGTATATTTGTCTAACTTTATTTGAAAATGTCATTACACAAAAAAGTTAGAATATTGATTACATGTAGGGTACAAGGCTGCATGTCACAAGTTGAACAGCTCCTCCAGCTCCTCAGATGGCGGGCAGGAACCATGGATGCAGTGAGCATTTCCTCTCTGGATTGCCACACTAAGGCGCTGAAAAAGAAAACTGACAGCTCTAGGGTCTCTAGTTGTTTCGATTAGCTTAGACCCCAACTCCTTCAAAAAGCTAGCAGCACTTTTAGGCCAGGCACCAAGTGTCTCTGAGGCAATGGGGACGAAATTGTAGTGGTGCTCAAGGTCTCTATATTTACGTGACTTGGCTGCTTCCTAGTGATTGGCAGCTCCTCCTGCTTGTGTAGCAAAGAAGTCAACATAGGTATTGGCTAATGTTGAAACGCAAGTGTAGTCCCACACCAACTGTCTACCATTCTTCCATGGGCTCACCGTGATTCCGTCTGGGCGACCGACAGGCTCATCAGAGTTGCGGGACATTAGGTAACGGGGCTCTCTCTCTGCTGGACAACCGGCTGTGGTAAGGCTTCTCTTAATAATGTCATTGACCTTGCCGTGTCTTGCATGCTATCCGCTTGTCCTTTGGCAGTGAAGGCCACGCCGTCCGTATCTGTCGGCCTAGAGCTGCCTCGCCGCAAATACACCTGTATTCGGTGTGGATGGGGGCAGCGAGGCGGAGAGCCATGGCAATTCGGAAGGCCTGCGGTGTGAGACGGGTGCCGGTTGCTGACATTGGGGTTGCTAATAGGAAATCACCTGCATGGGGAGCTGCTACAGCTCTAAGTCGGGCAGTGTCATATGGTGTTGTCGCAACTTCTAGCAAAGGAGCAGCTTCTTGGTCGGCAATGGGGCGATCCCAGCTGCACTGCTTATGGGCTTCAGAAGGCGATGGTTGGGGTGCTGGTCCTGCGAGAGAGACCCATTTGGTTGTGCAATCTGTGAAGCTGGGATCATGTACCCCCTGCCTCTTGAACTAGGTGCTCAGGTAGGATTTCCTTCACCAAGTTGTCAGGACAGGAACGCTGGTACAGCAATTTGTGTTGCTGTGCGCACACCAAGGCCCCCGAGTCTGACAGGAAGGGAGGCCTGTTTCCACTGAGAGTCGCTGAGGGAAAGATTGAGGGCTTTTTCTAGTGTTGATTTCAGAAAGCTATCATACTCTTCTAATTTAATATTGTTGAAAGATGGCGAACATCTTAGAAAGTAGGTCAGCCTGGGGAGGGACAACCATCTGGTTATGAGGTAAAGTACATCATGAGCATCGATGTCTTCAATCCTCTCGTTCATCCTCTTCAGATCAATGATCTTCTTACCAAGGACCCCGTCGATGGCATTCCTTCCAAGAGGAGCACCAAGGAATGTACTGTCCTCAGGGTTGGTTGTATGAATGTCAGGCAAAACAACCTTTATTTGCTCTATTATGCGCTGGTTGGTGGAGGTTATTTCGCACTTGGAAGGGTTCATGGTGAAGCCTAGGCTTGCTCCTTGCTCCTGAATTATTGTTATGTCGTCCAAGAGTGAGGCTGGGGGAGCCGGCTAGAGTACCATCGTCCAAAAACCAAATGTTGAGCTCACTGAACAGGTTATCGGTGACTTCCTTGATAACTAGGCAGAAAAGAAAAGGAGCAGGGGGGTCACCCTGTTGGACACCTTCCCTTGATTCAATTTCATGTTCCCCAAAAAGCAGAGTTTGATTCTTGCTGTAGCAGGAGTTTACAAACGGGTAGAGGGAAGGAAAAAGGCGATGAACTGCACTGAGTACTGCATCCCTTCTAACCAAATTGAAAGCATTTTTAAAGTCCAACTTTATCAGGGCTTTTTCATCTGTAATGTTGGCAATGTAGGCTCTAGCTGCATGAGCCGCTGCCTCACACCCTTGGGGAATGCCAAACCCAAGCTGTTTTGGCTTCAGCATGTTGGCTGCTGCCTGACTAACTGCTCTAGCAGCAGCCTTAGCGACGAGACGCCGGAGTGAATTGCCAACAGCTATCGGTCTGATTCCTCCATCTTTTTTCCTCAGGGCACAGAGGGTAGCGCCAAAAAAGAGAGGCCGTATGGTCTCTGGTATGTTGCCAGCTAGACATGTGTTGGCGAATCTAGTTAGTTCCACCAGGAGGCACTGTGCAATGTCTCCCAGTGCAGGGTTGAGCATTTGTTTGATGTGGTTGGGTCTTAGTCCTGTGAACCCACCTGCTGATCCTGGTGGGAAGGATAAAGCTGCTTTGTGCACCATGGATTCGAGCACACACAGGGGTTCCGCTCTGGTGACACTGACTAGGGGAACATTGTCGTCACGAGGAGCACTGGGTGGGTGTTTTTCCCTCAGGGCTTGTGCTGTATCGACATCCCTGGTGGCAACTGTGTCTTCACTGGTGATGACTCTGATCGCCCCTATTGTGTTGCCTTCTTCTATTTTCTTGCTGACTGTTGCTCTGATTTTGGATGCCTCGGTTCAGCTGTTGATACCTTTCCTGCGGTGGGTGTTTTTGGCACGGGTGGGGAGGGGTGCCTGGTTGTCCTCTATAGGAAAACTATTTATAGCCATAATGACCGACGAAGCTAGTGATTTGTCTCTCCTTGCAGGGACAGCTAGGCTTATGTTTCCAAACAGGAGAAGGTTGCACCATGCTTGGATGGTTCCGGGGGAGTCATTGACCTTTTTCAAGAGGCTGGATAGTTTGGCTGCTGCCTGGGGCCGGGCAGCTTTGGGGATGTGTTGCAAGATTCCAATCGATGTTGCTTTGATGGCTTCTAGTAGATTCTCAGTCGAAATGAGGCTGTTGGAGGTGTTTTCCCTGACTGCTGGAGTGGGGCCTTGATTGATACCCTCTTTGGAAGGGCGTCACATACCCGGACAATCGGTTCCGTTGTGAGCATGCTTGCGCACATCTCCGTTACGCTTGTCTCCATACCTTGTCACACACTTGGCATGTGCCGGACCTGTCGTCGATTGATGGCTCCTCTTGGCTGAGAGATGCCTGGCTGTCAGTCGTGACCTGCGACATCAGCGGGCGCTGGGCGGGCGCTGGGCGGGCGCTGGGTGGGCGCTGGGCAGGCGCTGGGTGGGCGCTGGGCGAGCGCTGGGCGGGGGCTGGGTGGGCGCCGGGCGGGCGCTGGGCGGGCGCTGGATGGACGTAGCGTAAGGGGGTGGACACAGGGAGGTAGCGGTCGCGGTTGGGGGTGGGGCAGGGGGAGGTGACTCTTGGGTTGGGTGACGGTACACACTAGCGGGTATGGGGAGGGGGGAGGGATAGAGGGGTGACACTAACATGTTTGTATAATTTCGTGATATATCACTGCACAATATAATCTGGTTCACTGTGGACTCGATGCACTTAAAACACGATACCTGTTTCCCGAGAGCCGATGTATCTATTTTTCAGGGATATTTTCATAAACACTTACACACGGGTCACCCCCCTCGACTGACCACACAACAACACCTCATCCCACACCCCCAACCCCCACCACCATAACCGAGGGAGCCCCTCAGGGCGCCCTTGTTGGCCCTCACTGCAGTTGAAACGATTCCACACAGTCAATCCACTTGTTTGATTGTTTTTGGTTGCGATAGTTCACCCTGGACACTACCCGCCACCCTCACACCTTCCCAGGATGTTCACACTGCACACTGTTGAGTCTGGGCCCCGTGGGGTCAGGATGTCACAAGATAATGGCACATGGCCGGCAGAGCCTCCTCCCAGCATCCATTCCCTGTGGCGCCCACAGGGGGCAGTGTTATTTCAGGTATGCGTTATATTACTGCCCTAGGAGCGGTGTTTTTTTTTTTTTTTGAGATATACACAAGTGTTGTTACGTTCTTGTACAGCCACTAGTACACGTAGCATTTTGGGCAGGTCCCTGGAATACGATCCCCACCGCGAAGAATCATTTTTACAACAAAGTACTCATTTTACTGTTGAGTTAAACAGAGGCTACAGTTAAGGATTTGCACCCAGTAAATCCTCCCCGGCCAGGATACGAACCCATGACAAAGTGCTCACGGAACGCCAGGCGAATGTCTTACCACTACACCACGGAGATTGGTTGTTGATGTAAGGAGGTCCCTTTGATTATTCAGGGGAATTCACAGTACTTAATGAGAGCAAGCAATTGATTAGTTATTGCCTAATTATAAAAATTAGTGCCAGCTGTCCGCGTAGCGACGGTGTTTTATATTAACATAAATTCTTTTGCTGAAGTAGTAGTGATTGCGCACAGTAGTCCCTTACAACTGTTGCAAGATTAGAGGGGGCAGTAATGTGGTATACTTTTGTGTGATGCCAAACCGTGTGTCATTACTGTGAGGGTACAGTAATTAACGTGTTGCAGAAGCTGCAACCGTGTGTGGACTGTGCATTTATTTGTTAAGCCGCTGTAAGTGTGACCTATGTAACCTGGGGTTACTTCTTGTCGTTTGTAGTAAAAGGGCGTGGAGAAACTATTGAAATAACAAAACACTTGAGAGCAAAGAAAGGTACCAGAGTGCCAGGAATGAATATGTCAGGTTGAGAAGAGAGGCAGAAGGGCAATACGAAAATGACATCGCAAACAAGGCAAAGACTCAACCTAAATTCCTGCACAGCCACATCAGGGAAAAAAACAACAGTAAAGGTGCAAGTAATGCAATTAAGAATAGGGGCAGACAGATTCACTACAAACGACCAGGAAGTGTGCGAGAAACTCAATAAGAAATTCCAAGTTTTCACTTTAGAGCAAGGAGAAGCTCCAGAGATAAGAGAGGTAATATTTAACCAATAGCCACTAGAAGAGCTTCAGATTATCAGTGGGGAAGTAAGGCTGCTTTACTAGAGTTGGATGTGATAAAGGCAATAGGCCCAGATAGAATCTCCCATTGGATACTTAAGGAAGGAGCAAAAACACTGTGCCTGCCACTCTCCATGGTGTATAACAAAGCACTGGTAACAGGGAAATTGCCAAAAATTTGGGAACGTAGTCTCGATATATAACAAGGGGGATGACCAGGAGGCACTGAACTACAAGCCAGTGTCCCTAACTTGCATACCATGCAAGCTAATGGAGAAAATTGTGCCAAAAAAGCTAGTTGAACATATGGAGCGAAGGAACTTTGTGACTTAACACCAACAAGGTTTCAGGGATGGTATGTCAGGCCTCACAGGATTAATTTAATTCTACGATCAGTCAACAAGAATCACACAAGAAAGAGAGGGGTGGGCAGACTGCATATTTTTGGATTGCCAGAAAGCCTTTGACACAGTGCCACACCTGAGACTAGTACAAAAGCTGGAAATGCAGGCAGGAGTGAAAAGGAAGGTACTCCATTGGATAAGGGAGTACCTAAGTAGCAGAAGACAGCGAGTCACTGTGAGGGGTGAGGTCTCAGATTGGTGAGAAGTCACCAGTGGGGCCCCGCAGGGTTTAGTCCCTGGATCCATACTGAATCTTATATACGTAAATGATCTTTTAGATGGAATAGAATCATTCCTCTCATTGTTTGCTGAGGATTCAAAAAATATGAGGAGGATTAAGACGGAGGAATACAGTATGAGACTACAAGATGACCTACACAGACTGAATGAATGGTCCAACAAATGGTTACTAAAGTTCAATCTGAGTAAATATAAGGTTATGAAACTAGGCAGTGGGAACAGGAGGCCTGACACAAGATACAGAATGGGAGATGAAGTCCTTCATGAAACGGACAGAGAGAAGGATCTGGGAGTTGATATCACACCAAACCTGTCTCCTGAATCCCACATCAAAAGAATAACATCTGCGGCGTATGCGAGGCTGGCTAACATCAGAACTGCCTTGAGAAACCTGTGTAAGGAATCATTCAGAATCTTGTACACCACATATGTAAGACCAATCCTGGCTAATGCGGCCCCAGCATGGAGCCAGTACCTTGTTAAGCACAAGACGGAGCGTGAAAAAGTTCCTAGATATGCCACTAGGCTAGTCTCAGAACTAAGAGGCATGAGTTACGAAGAAAGGCTGTAGGAAATGCATCACACGACACTAGAAAACAGAGGTGTAAGGGGAGACATGATCACTATCTACAAAATTCTCTGAGGAATTGACAGGGAAGATAAACTGTTTAACACAGGTGGTACGCGAGCAAGGGGACACAGGTGGAAACTGAGTACCCAAATGAGCCACAGGGACGTTAGAAAGAACTTTTTCAGTGTCAGAGTAGTTAACAGATGGAATGTATTAGGCAGTGATGTGTTGGAGGCTGACTCCATACACAGTTTCAAATGTAGACATGATAGAGCCCAATAGGCTCAGGATTCTGAACATCAGTGGATTGACAGCTGAGAGGTGGGACCAAAGAGCCAGAGCTCAACCCTCGCAAGCACAATTAGGTGAGTACAGACACAGGGGCTGGCTTTTTGAGTACAGGGGCTGGCAGGGTGAGTGAACAGTTCTCTAAACTCGGCGACCTAGGGGACCGGGATTCGATCCCCGCAGCCGGCGGAAAGACAAATGGGCAGAGTTTCCTTCTCCCAGATGCACCTGTTACCTAACAGTAAATAGGTACCTTGGAGTTAGACAGCTGCTACGGGCTGCTTTCTCGGAGAGAGAGAGAGAGAGAGTGTGTGTGTGTGTGTGTGTGTGTGTGTGTGTGTGTGTGTGTGTGTGTGTGTGTGTGTGTGTGTGTGTGTGTGTGTGTGTGTGTGTGTGTGTGTGTGTGTGTGTGTGTGTGTGTGTGTGTGTGTGTGTGTGTGTGTGTGTACTCACCTATATGTACTCACCTATATGTGCTTGCAGGATCGAGCATTGACTCTTGGATCCCGCCTTTCGAGCATCGGTTGTTTACAGCAATGACTCCTGTCCCATTTCCCTATCATACCTGGTTTTAAAATTATGAATAGTATTTGCTTCCACAACCTGTTCCTGAAGTGCATTCCATTTCCCCACTACTCTCACGCTAAAAGAAAACTTCCTTACATCTCTGTGACTCATCTGAGTTTCAAGCTTCCATCCATGTCCTCTCGTTCTGTTACTATTCCGTGTGAACATTTCGTCTATGTCCACTCTGTCAATTCCTCTGAGTATCTTATACGTTCCTATCATGTCCCCCCTCTCCCTTCTTCTTTCTAGTGTCGTAAGGCACAGTTCCCTCAGGCGCTCTTCATACCCCATCCCTCGTAGCTCTGGGACGAGTCTCGTTGCAAACCTCTGAACCTTTTCCAGTTTCATTATATGCTTCTTCAGATGGGGACTCCATGATGAGGCGGCATACTCTAAGACTGGCCTTACGTAGGCAGTGTAAAGCGCCCTAAATGCCTCCTTACTTAGGTTTCTGAATGATGTTCTAACTTTTGCCAGTGTAGAGTACGCTGCTGTCGTTATCCTATTAATATGTGCCTCAGGAGATAGATTAGGTGTTACGTCCACCCCCAGGTCTCTTTCACGCGTCGTTACAGGTAGGCTGTTCCCCTTCATTGTGTACTGTCCCTTTGGTCTCCTATCTCCTAGTCCCATTTCCATAACTTTACATTTGCTCGTGTTGAATTCTAGTAGCCATTTCTCTGACCATCTCTGCAATCTGTTCAGGTCCTCTTGGAGGATCCTGCAATCCTCATCTGTCACAACTCTTCTCATCAACTTTGCATCATCCGCAAACATCGACATGTAGGACTCTACGCCTGTAAACATGTCGTTAACATATACAAGAAATAGAATTGGTCCCAGCACCGATCCTTGTGGTACTCCACTTGTTACTGTTCGCCAGTCCGACTTCTCGCCCCTTACCGTAACTCTTTGGCTCCTTCCTGTTAGGTAGTTCCTTATCCATTCTAGGACCTTTCCCCCCACCCCCGCCTGCCTCTCGAGCTTGAACAGCAGTCTCATGTGCGGTACTGTATCAAAGGCTTTTTGGCAGTCCAGAAATATGCAGTCTGCCCAACCATCTCTGTCCTGTCTTATCCTCGTTATTTTATCATAGAATTCCAGAAGGTTTGTTAGGCACGATTTCCCTGTCCAGAACCCATGTTGATGTTTGTTCACAAACCTAATGTTCTCCAGGTGTGCAACCAGTCGTAGCCTAATTATTCTTTCCAGTATTTTGTGTGTGTGTGTGTGTGTGTGTGTGTGTGTGTGTGTGTGTGTGTGTGTGTGTGTGTGTGTGTGTGTGTGTGTGTGTGTGTGTGTGTGTGTGTGTGTGTGTGTGTGTGTGTGTGTGTGTGTGTGTGTGTGTGTGTGTGTGTGTGTGTGTGTGTGTGTGTGTGTGTGTGTGTGTGTGTGTGTGTGTGTGTGTGTGTGTGTGTGTGTGTGTGTGTGTGTGTGTGTGTGTGTGTGTGTGTGTGTGTGTGTGTGTGTGTGTGTGTGTGTGTGTGTGTGTGTGTGTGTGTGTGTGTGTGTGTGTGTGTGTGTGTGTGTGTGTGTGTGTGTGTGTGTGTGTGTGTGTGTGTGTGTGTGTGTGTGTTAGGGGAAAAAAATAGTTAGTAGTTAGTAACAGTTGATTGACAGTTAAGAGGCGGTCCGAATGAGCAGAGCTCAGCCCCCGCAAGCATAACTAGGTGAATACAAACACACACACACACACACACACACACACACACACACACACACACACACACACACACACACACACACACACACACACACACACACACACACACGCACACACATGCAGCTCCAGCCTGGAGTCCATACCTAGTTAAACACAAGACAAAGTTAGAGAAGATTCAGCGGTATGCCACCAGGCTCGTCCCGGAACTGAGAGGAATGATCTACGAGGAAATGCTAAAGGAGCTGAACCTCACATCCCTGGAAAACAGAAGAGTTAGGGGAGACATGATAACCACCTACAAAATTCTCAGGGGAATTGACAGGGTTACCTTGAGGTTACCTTGAGGTGCTTCCGTGGCTTAGCGTCCCCGCGGCCCGGTCGTCGACCAGGCCTCCTGGTTGCTAGACTGATCAACCAGGCTGTTGGACGAGGCTGCTCGCAGCCTGACGTATGAGTCACAGCCTGGTTGATCAGGTATCCTTTGGAGGTGCTTATCCAGTTCTCTCTTGAACACTATGAGGGGATTGCCAGTTATGCCCCTTATGTGTAGTGGATGGACAAAGACAAACTCTTCAGCACGGGTGGAATACGAACAAGGGGACACAGGTGGAAACTTAGTACCCAGATGAGCCACAGAGACGTTAGAAAGAATTTTTTCAGTGTCAGAGTAGTTAATAAATGGAATGCACTAGGAAGTGATGTGGTGGAGGCTGACTCCATACACATTTTCAAATGTAGATATGATAGAGCCCAGTAGGCTCAGGAATCTGTACACCAGTTGATTGACAGTTGAGAGGTGGGACCAAAGAGCCAAAGCTCAACCCCCACAATCACAATTAGGTGAGTACACATACAAGGAATAGGTAATGAAACTGAGGATAGGAGCAGACAGATTCACTACAAATGACAAAGAAGTGTACAAGGTATTCCATATGAAATTCCAGGTAGTCGCGACATTAGAGCAAGGAGAAGTTCCAGAGATAAGAGAAGGAATAATTAACCAGTCACCACTAGAAGAATTTGAGATTACCAGGTGAGATGTAAGGAAGCTTTTCCCTAGAGTTGGATGTTACAAAGGCTATGGGCCCGGAGGGAATATCACCATGGATACTAAAGGAAGGAGCAGAAGCTCTGTGCCTGCCACTCTCCATGGTGTATAACAAATAACTGGTAACAGGTGAACTGTCAGAAATTTGGAAGGCGGCAAACGTGGTCCCGATATACAAGAAGGAGGATAGACAGGAGGCACTGAACTACAGGCCACTGTCCCTAACTTACATACCATGCCCCCTCCCCGCTCAGCTCGTTGTCGCCGTCTGGGGGCTTAGTGGGCGGCTGCCGGAGTGTGATGCTCCTTGGGACAGTCCTCTGTCCTTTTCTAGCCTTGTGCTCCTGCTGCCGTCCTCTCCAATTCTGCTGGGCATCTTTTCCTTTTCCTTCTGTTTCGTTTTTCTCCCCCCTCTTCTCCTATCTGCTTGCCGTTTCCTGCCGACCTTTTGCTCGTTCTGGTTCTTCCCTTGGACTTCTTCTACTTTGACGCCCGGGTGCTTGAGGAGGCATACTCTTGCACCCGTAGAACTGCAGTACCCGACGTCGAGAGCGAGGGGAACCTTTTATTGTCAATCCCCACTTCGTCACTGAACCCGATCTCGACGGACTGTCGGTTTCTTAAGGTGGCGTTTGTGGGGCGTATACTCACGACGCACCCCTAGGAGGCCCCGACAAGATCGGCGATAGCTTCTTGTTGGGTGTCCTGCCTCTAATTGTGGCTCCATGGTGGGTGTGGGGGCACATTCGTGAGTGAATTCGTAATTTCGTCAAGATGATAACCCCTGTTTCGGCTGCTTCTGGCTTACCTTTTCAGGCTCGTGGGGTGGGCGACCAAGCCCCCGAGTCGGTCCGTATTGGAAGATCGGGCTCTGTAGCCTCCGCTGCATTGGGCCCCGACCTTGCTCCTCCTTTGGCCTCTCTGACTCCTTCCCCTGGCTCCCCTCCCTCCTCTGTGGTTGAGTCGAGCCCCAAGCCCCCAGTGGTGACTACCTCGTCCCCTGGCGCGGCTCCTTCTCTAGTTGTAACTACTGCGCCTTTTAACCCCTCTCTCTCTGGGGGTTCTCACCGCCGTTCTCGTCACGGCCGCCCTCGCTCGATTCCTTCCAGTTCTGCTACCTATCAAGCCTTGTTTGGTCCCGCTTCGTGGGCCAAATATTTTGATCTCCTCCCTCTTGATTCTGCGCCTCCTGACGATTTCTCCCTTCATCGACATCTCATTGATTCCGTGGATGCCTCCATTACTTTTAACCCCACTCGTCTCGGTACGCGTGTCGTTGCTGCTCCTTCTCAGGATGCTGCTTCCCGCTTGGCTGCCTTATCCTGCCTTGGCGAGACCCCCGTTCGGGTCTCGAAGAACGTTCAGTTGAATGCCAGTGTTGGCACTATTTTGCTCCCGCCCCATGTTGCGACCGGTGTTCGGGACCTACGCGACTGCCACTACGATATTCGACATATCCTCGCTGCCCAGGGCCATTCTATTCTCCAGGTGGACACGTTTACTCGTCCCCCTCGTGGTAGTCGCCGTCAACCCCTCCGGGTTGTGAAGATAACCTTTGATGGTAGGACCCTTCCACCCTCTGTCATTCTTGCTGGTGCCAGGTGCTCTGTCCAGGAGTACATTCCTTCTCCTCGGCTCTGCAACAAGTGCTGGAGGTTTGGGCATGGTGCCCTCCGCTGCTCCGGGACTGTCTCTCTCTGTCCTTTGTGTGGTGGCGAAGGTCACTCTAAGTCGGAGTGCGCTTCTCCCCAGGCTCGTTGCCTCAACTGCGGTGAGGCCCATCCTACCTTCTCCCGTGCGTGTGTCCATTACAAGCTTGAGGCAGCCGTCCTCAACTTGAAGCACCGGGAGCGTTTATCTTTTCCTGAGGCGAGGCGCCAGGTTCGCCGGCTCCCGCCTTATGCTAATATCTCTTATGCTCGCATGTTGCGCTCTTCCTCTCCTCGTCCTTCCCGCCTTCCTCAGACTCACAACCGTTTCCAGGCCTTGGACCCTGATGCGCCCACTGCCCCCTCCTCTGTCCCTTTGGGTTCTCTCCCGAAGGATCCTCCTCCTGGTCCTCTGTCTGGGGTTCCCCTTCCTTCTACCCAGTCTGTCGTGTCTTCTGTGTCTCCTTCCTCGTCCCCCTCCGATCCTCCTTCCCATCCTCTTCCTCCATCTATCGGCTCTCCCCGCCGCCTGTCGGTGCGGGCGGATGTCCATCGCTCTCCTAACGGCCGTCGTGTGTGCTCTCGTTCGGCTTCTCCTGTTGAGACACTGGAATCCGTTGCCCGGTATGTAGTTGCTGGGACACCGGTCTCTTTAAGTCAGAAGCGTAAGCCTGGCTCCTCTCCTTCCTCTTCTCCGGCGGGTAAGAAGGCTTCGCTTTCTTCCTCAGCTCCTCCTTCTGGCTCTGTTGCTCCTTCCACTCCCGTTTCAGTGCTTGCGCCCCCTGTTCCTGCTATGGAGGTTTCTTTGGCCCCTGCTTCCCTTTCGGTTGCTGCTCTTGCTGGGGTGCGCTCCTCTCTTTCTACTCCCCCTCTTCCTGCTGCTGTCCTTGACTGCTCCTCTCCGTTGTCTCCTCCTCCTCCTCCTCCTCCTCCTCCTCCTCCTCCTCCGGACCCTGCCCGCCCACCTCTGATCTGTTCTCCCGTTTCCTTCCCTCCGTCTTTGCTCAGTTTACCCATGCCCCCTAACCCTGACTTTGCTGACCCTGATCCCGACCCTGATATTCTTTAACGTGCTCTGTTGGTCTTTCGCCTTTGTTTCTTCCTTGTTCTCTGTTTTTGTCCTTTCTCTTCTCGTCGTTGTCCATTCTTCAATGGAACGTTCGAGGTTATTACGCCAATTTCCTCGAACTCCAACTTCTGGTTTCGCGGTTTTCGCCCCTTTGTGTCTGTCTCCAGGAGCCGATGCTTGGTGCTCGTCCTGGTCGTTTTCGTGGCTATTCCTTTCTCTCCCCCCCCCCAGCCATTGCTGGGGCTTCTAATTCTTCTGCTCTCTTGATTCGGGCTGATGTTCCCTTTGTTCCTTTACTTTTTCCTTCGCCTCTCCATTGTTCTGCTGCTCGTATCTTTGTGGGGAAATGGTACACAGTTTGTTCCATTTATCTCCCCCCGAGTGTCCCGCTCTCTCTTCCTGATTTGAAACACCTCCTAGACTCCTTGCCGGAGCCTGTGCTCCTGCTGGGTGACTTCAATTGTCGTCATTCTCTTTGGGGTGACGTTCTGACGAATACCCGGGGTCGCCTCCTTGAGCCGTTTCTCCTCTCTTCTTCCCTGTCTCTTCTGAATTCTGGTGAGCCCACTCATTTGGACTCTCGAACTCGCACCCTTTCTTGTCTTGATCTTTCTCTCTGCTCTTCTTCTCTTTACTTAGATTTCACATGGCAGGTTCTTGATGACCTCCATGGAAGTGATCATTTCCCCATCCTTGTTTCCTTTTTCTCTTTTCGCCCTTCCCTCTCTTTCCCTAGGTGGCAGTTTGCTAAGGCGGACTGGACCCTATTTTCCCTCAGTGCTACTCTCTCTGACCTCTCCCTTCTGCCCCTCTCTCGCGCTCTCCTCCTTTTTCATGACACTGTCTTCGACGCTGCCCTCCGCTCTATTCCTCGCTCTTCCTCTCGGGGTCCACGGAAGTGCGTTCCCTGGTGGAATGCGGACTGTGCTCGGGCTGTCCGCTGTAAGCGTGCAGCCTGGAAGAAGCACCGCCGTAGGCAGACGACCGATTCTTTTCTTTTCTTTCGGAAAGCGAGTGCGGTGGCCCGTAGGGCCATCCGTACGGCTAAACGTGAATGTTGGGCATCTTATGTCTCGACAATTACGTCCGAAACCCCTCTGGCCCAGATCTGGAAGCGTATCCGCAAGATAGCGGGTAAGTTCGTTCCCGATGTTTCACCGGTCCTTCACCTCCATGATACTCTTGTGGCGGACCCGTTGCAGGTCGCTTCCGAACTGGGTTCCCACTTTTCTTCTGTTAGCTCTGGTCTTCATCTTCCCCAATCTTTCCTTCTTCGTAAACCTGTCCTTGAGTCTCGTCCTTTAGATTTCTGCACTCATCTTCAGCTTCCCTATAATGATCCCTTCTCTCTCTCTGAACTTCGTTCTGCCCTGGCCCTCTGCGGTTCTACGGCGGCGGGCTCCGATGGTATTCATTATGAGATGCTTCGCCATCTCCCTCCGAGCACGTCTCAGTATTTACTGAGTCTGTATAATCGGATCTGGGAGTCGTCGTCAGTCCCTGAGGACTGGCTCGATGCCGTTGTCCTCCCTGTTCGCAAACCGGGGTCTCTGGGTACTTCCCCTAAGGACTTTCGCCCTATTGCTCTCACAAGTTGTGTCTGCAAACTCTTTGAACGTATGGTTAACGTTCGTCTGATGTGGTTCCTGGAACACCATCACCTCCTCTCCCCTTCTCAATTTGGTTTCCGCAAGTGCCGCAGCACGACAGATGTCCTGGTGAACTTGGAGGTCTATATACGTACTGCTTTTGCTGCGAAGACCTCCGTTGTTGCCGTCCTTTTTGACCTAGAAAAGGCTTACGACACCACTTGGCGTTATCATATCCTATCTCAACTTCATTCTTTTGGCCTTCGTGGTCATCTCCCTCTCTTTCTCCGCAGCTTCCTCTCTCGTCGTTCCTTTCGGGTGCGCCTTGGTACCGCTCTCTCTCCCTCTTTTCAGCAATACGAAGGTGTGCCCCAGGGTAGTGTTCTGAGCACTACTCTTTTTCTGGTTGCCCTCAATGGTCTTCTTTCCTCTCTTCCTTCTGGTGTCTTCTCCGCTCTCTATGTCGATGATCTTACCCTTTGTTGTCAGGGTGATGATTCGCCTCTCCTTCAACGCCGGCTTCAACTTGCGATTGATGCCGTGTCGTCTTGGGCCACAGGTCATGGCTTCAAGTTCTCTACTTCTAAGACTTGTGCCATGACTTTTACGCGGAAACGGGTTGTTCTTCGTCCCTCTTTGTCACTTTATGGTCATCCCCTTGAATACAAAGATTCCGCGAAGCTTTTGGGGTTATTCCTTGACACTCGTTTGTCTTGGTCTCCCCATATCTCTTACCTCCGTGTTGAGTGCTCTAAGTCCCTTACCCTCCTTCGGGTCTTGTCCCATACTTCTTGGGGGGCAGATAGGCGCACTCTCCTTGCTTTACATTCCTCTCTCGTCCTGTCTAAGCTCGATTATGGTTGCCCTGCTTACTCGTCTGCTTCTCCTTCTACTCTTCGCTGTCTTGATGCTTTGCACCATACTGGGTTGCGCCTCAGTTCTGGTGCCTTTCGTTCGACTCCCGTCCTTAGCTTGTATGTTGACACTGGCTTCCTGTCTCTCCAGGACCGCCGTGATCGCTACTGTCTTCGCTATCTTGCGCGGTCCTTGCAACATCCTTCCTCTCGTCTCTGTCGTGCTTTAACTTTTACCCCTCCTGCGGTTCCTGTTCCTCTTCACCACCTCCCTCTTTCTGTCCGGTTATCTCGCCTGCAGGATTCTCTTTCCGTTCGTATTTCTGATGTTTCTCCTCGTGTTGTTCCTTCTTTGCCCCCGTGGAGGGTCCCTCTTCCGCGGTTTTGTACATCCTTGACTCGTATCACTAAAGCTTTTACCCCTCCTACAGTTCTAAAACGCCTTTTCCTCGAGCACTTTTCTTCTCACTCCCGCTCCGTTTCTGTCTTCACCGATGGGTCTAAGTCAGCGGACGGTGTTGGCTACTCTGTTGTTTTTCCTGATCACACTTATATGTGTCGCTTGCCTCCGGAGACTAGCATCTTTACAGCGGAACTTTATGCTATTCTCTATGCTCTTCGTCTCCTGCTTTCTCGTTGTCAGTCTTCCTTTGTGGTTGTTGTTGACTCTCGTAGTGCCCTCATGGCTCTCGGGTGCTTTAATCCAGTTCATCCGGTAGTTGTCGAGATCCAGCATTGGCTGTTTCTCGTTCACAGTAAATTTAAGTCGGTTGAGTTTTGTTGGGTTCCCAGCCATATTGGCGTGTCTTTAAATGAGCGTGCGGATGCTGCCGCTAAGGAAGCTGTCCGCTCTTGTCCCATCTCTCGTAAAGGCATTCCGTATTCCGACTTTTACCCGGTTATCCATTCCTCAGTCCTTACCCGTTGGCAGGCTTCTTGGTTGTCTGTTACTGGTAACAAGCTACGTACTCTTAAATGTTGTGTTTCCTCGTGGCCGTCCTCCTTCCACCGTAACCGGCGGTGGGAAACAGCTCTAGCGAGGTTGCGTATTGGCCATACTCGCTTAACCCATGGTCACTTGATGGAGCGCCGCCCTGCTCCTTATTGTCCTAGTTGCATTGTCCCTCTTACGGTCGTGCATGTCCTTCTTGAATGTCCTGACTTCCAGGACGAGCGTGTGTCTTGCTTTCCGACCGCCCCTCGCGGTCACCTGTCCCTCGATAGAATTCTTGGTGACTCGGATACTTTTGATATCGTTCGCCTTATGCGTTTTTGTTCTCGTATTGGCATCCTTGGTGATATTTAGCGCCCTCTGATTATTTTGCGTATTTGATGGTGCTACATAGCCTTCCCGGTTTGGTGCCTTCTTTTGATAATTACTTACTTACATACCATGCAAGCTAATGGAGAAAATCGTGCGAAAAAAGCTAGTCGAACATCTGGAGCGAAGGAACTTTGTGTCACAACACCAACATGGTTTCAGGAATGGCAAATCATGCCTCACAGGATTAATTGAATTCTACGATCAGGCAACAAGAATCAGGCAAGAAAGAGAGAGGTGGGCAGACTGCATATTTTTGGATTGCCAGAAAACCTTTGACACAGTGCCACACCAGAGACTAGTGCGAAAGCTGGAGATGCAGGCAGGAATGAAAGGGAAGGTACTCCATTGGATAAAGGAGTACCTAAGTAACAGAAGGCAGCGAGTCACTGTGCGGGTTGAGGGATCAGATTGGCGTGACGTCACCAGTGGGGTCCCGCAAAGTTCAGTCCATGGACCCATACTGTTTCTTATATATGTTAATGATCTTCCAGATGGTATAGAATCATTCCTCTCATTGTTTGCCGATGATGCACAAATTATGAGGAGGATTAAGACGGAGGAAGACAGTATGAGACTACAAGATGACCTAGACAGACTGCATGAATGGTCTAACAAATGGCTACTAATGTTCAACCTGAGTAAAAGAAAGGTAATGAAACTAGGCAGTGGAAACAGGAGGCCAGATACAGGATACTGAATGTGAGAGGAAGTTCTTCATGAAACGGACAGAGAGAAGGATCTAGGAGTTGATATCACACCAACCCTGCCTCCTGAAGCCCACATAAAAAGAATAGCACCTGCGGCGTATGTGAGGCTGGCTAACATTAGAAATGCCTTCAGAAACCTATGTAAGGAATCATTCAGAATCTTGAATACCACATACGTAAGACCAATCCTGGAGTATGCGAACCCCGCATGGAGCCCATACCTTGTCAAGCACAAGACGAAGCTGAAAAAATTTCATAGGTATGCCACTAGGCTAGTCCCAGAAGTAAGAGGCATGAATTACGGATAATTGCTGCGTGAAATGCACCTCACGCACTGGAAGACCGAAGAGTATGGGGAGACATAATCACTATCTATAAAATTCTCAGAGGAATTGACAGGGTGGAAAATGATAAACTGTTTAACACGGGGGAATGCGAACAAGGGAACACAGGTGGCAATTGAGTATCCAAATGAGCCACAGGGACGTTAGATAAAACTTTTTAAGTGTCAGAGTATTTAATGGATGGATTGCATTAGGCAGTGATGTGATGGAAGCTGACTCCATACACAGATTCATATGTAGATATGATAGAGACCAGTAGACTCGGGAATCTGTACACCAGTTGATTGACAGTTGAGAGGCGGGATCAAAGAGCCAAAGCTCAACCCCCGCAAGCACAAATAGGTGAGTACACACACACACACACACACACACACACACACACACACACACACACACACACACACACACACACACACACACACACACACACACATACAAACACACCGCCGGTGTGGGGGCGCTGGTGGCTGTGTAGACAGCACGCTGGACACGTAATCCTGTGGCCCGGGTTCGATTCCCGGCGCCGGCGAGTAAAAGTGAGCAGAGTTTCTTTCACCCTGATGCACCTGTTACCCAGTAGTAAATAGGTACCTGGGAGTTAGACAGCTGTTATGGGCTGTTTCCTGTGTGTGTGTGTGTGTGTGTGTGTGTGTGTGTGTGTGTGTGTGTGTGTGTGTGTGTGTGTGTGTGTGTGTGTGTGTGTGTGTGTGGAAAAAAATTGGTTAGTAACAGTTAATTGATTGACAGTTGAGAGGCGGGTCTAAAGAGCAGAGCTCAACCCCCGCAAGCACAACTAGGTAAATACACACGGGGTGTGAATGTATGGCAGATGACACTGTACCAGTGACAGATGACACTGTATCAGAGACAGATGACAATAAAAGTGACAGATGACACTGTATCAGTAACATTTGGCACTGTATCAGTAATAGATGACACTGCCAATAACAGATGATGCTGTACCAGTGACACAAGATACAGTACTCCTGACAGATGGCAAAAATTTAATGACAAATGACACTGCATCAATGACAGATGACACAGTATCAATGACAGATGACACTGTATCAATGCCAGATGACGCTGTATCAATGACAGATGACAATGCATCAATGACAAATGATACTGTATCAATGACAGATGACACTGTGTCTGTGATAGATGACACTGTATCAATGACAGATGACACTGTATCAATGACAGATGACACTGTATCAATGACAGATGACACTCTTTCTCTGATATATGACACTGTGTCTCTAAGTCTCTAACAGATGACACTGTGTCTGTGACAGATGTCACTGTGTCTGTGACAGATGTCACTGTGTCTGTGACAGATGTCACTGTGTCTGTGACAGATGACACTGTGTCTGTGACAGATGTCACTGTGTCTGTGACAGATGTCACTGTGTCTGTGACAGATGACACTGTGTCTGTGACAGATGACACTGTGTCTGAGACAGATGACACTGTGTCTGAGACAAATGACACAACCAGTGACAGATAACACCGCCATCTGTGACAGTGACACGCGTCCAGCACGCTGGACGCGTGATGCTGTGGTCCCGGGTTCGATTCCCAGCGCCGGCGAGAAACAATGGGCTGAGTTTCTTTCATCCTGATGCACCTGTTACCTAGCAGTAAATAGGTACCTGGGAGATAGTCAGCTGTCACGGGCTGCTTTCTGGGGGTGTGTGTGTTTGTGGGGTAAAAAATAGTAGTTAGGAACAGTTGATTGACAGTTGAGAGGCGGGCCGAAAGAGCAGAGCTCAACCCCCGCAAGCACAACTAGGTGAATACACTGTACCTGTGACAGATGACACTGTGTCAGTGACAGATGACACGGTATCAGAGACAGGTGATATTGAATTAGCGACATATGACACTGTAACAGTGACAGATGACACAGTATCAGAAACAGGTGTTATTGAATTAGTGACAGATGACACTGTGTCAGTGACAGATGACACTGTGTCAGTGACAGATGACACTGTGTCAGTGACAGATGACACTGTGTCAGTGACAGATGACACTATACATGACAGATGACAATATACATGTCAGATGACACTGTATCAGTGACAGATGACACTATACATGACAGATGACACTGTGTCAGTGACAGTTGACACTATGCATGACAAATGACACTGTGTCAGTGACAGATGACACTATGCATGAGAGATGATACTGTATCAGTGACAGATGACACTATACATGACAGATGACACTGTATCAGTGATAGATGACACTATACATGTCAGATGACACTGTATCAGTGACAGATGACACTATTCATGACAGATGACACTGTGTCAGTGACAGATGACATTATACATGACAAATGACACTGTGTCAGTGACAGATGACACTATACATGACAGATGACAATATACATGACAGATGACACTGTATCAGTGACAGATGACACTATACATGTCAGATGACACTGTATCAGTGACAGATGACACTATTCATGACAGATGACACTGTGTCAGTGACAGATGACACTATATATGACAGATGATACTGTGTCAGTGACAGATGACACTACCCTTTGATTGACTGATAGAGATTAAGCCATCGAAGAGGTGGCACGGGCATGATAGCCAGTAACTCGACACTCCCAGCCGGTCGGCCGAGCGGACAGCACGCTGGACTTGTAATCCTGTGGTCCTGGGTTCGATCCCAGGCGCCGGCGAGAAACATTGGGCAGAGTTTCTTTCACCCTATGCCCCTGTTACCTAGCAGTAAAATAGGTACCTGGGTGTTAGTCAGCTGTCACGGGCTGCTTCCTGGGGGTGGAGGCCTGGTCGAGGACCGGGCCGCGGGGACACTAAAAAGCCCCGAAATCATCTCAAGATAACCTCCCAGTGACAGATGCAGCCCAATTAATTCCTGCTTCACGATGATTGCTAAGTCATGTTCCATTAATTCTTAATAAATAAATAGACAATTCAACAATTAAAGTAACCTGTAACGTACAATTACTAAAAATGCCGCTGTACTTACGGAGTTCAGGAAAATGGAAGCCGCCTCCCATGCCTATGTGATGGTGGCGGGCGGCTCACTCGGCGCACGATACTGGTCGTCTCCTCCCGCAGGAACCCCACCGTCACTAGGCGTCACTGGCGCCATCCTTTTCTTTTATTTATATATACAAGAGTTCTTACACTCTTATAAGGCCACTAACATGCATTGCATTAATTTTCTCCGGAATAAGACCCGCAAAATCGTTTAACAACCAGGTACCCATTCATGATTAGGTGAGCAGAGGCTACTGTTAAGATTTGGTGCCCGGTCAATCCTCCATGGCCAGGATACGAACCCAGGCCGAAGCGCTCACAAACCGCTGTGCGAGTGTTTTACCACTGTGCCGAGGAGACTTGCGATGCTATCAGCTTCCTTCACATATTTACCTACGGATGAAGGTCTGTAAAACTGTGTTCCCTTTCTCTGGCACCCGGGAGCTCCGACAACACAGGAAATCTTCCCTATGAGGTGTCCGAAAAGGAGGGAAGAGGTCCAACAAATAAAAGCCTAGGCCAATCAAACCGGAGTCACAAATCAACAAGCTGCCATACCCCTTCGGCATCAACCAAACCCAATTCCCAATCCTTCAGGAACAATCCACAATTAATCAATGACAACAAGGGACAGCTTGGGCAGGTACCACACAACTGCTCCACTAAATTCCACTGAGAACGGCAATACCATCGACTCCCATCTCAAATTAATAATAAATTTACACTAATAATTTAATAATATTAATAATTTAACATCAACGTAAATATCAAATATTTACGTTTAAGAACGCTGTAAATATCAACGTTGAGATCGTTATTGCCTATGCAAACAGAGACGCATTAAATGGTCACAGTTTCTTCATCAACTTATTATACTGTCAATAACTTATTAGTTAGCAACAGCATACTACCTGTACTCGTGCCTGACGAAGACCTGGGAAGCCCAAACTCCTCTTGCCTGAATCCACCACCAGAACACTACCTAAAGAACCAACAGAAAAATAAACATTCACTGTAGCGTTTCCAACCACTAGTGAACACTAAACCAGTACCCAAAGTATTATCGTTTAACAATATCAAAGCTTGGAATGAAAGCAAGAGGAAAGAGACCTGTAAACAACGAAATGAAAGATAGCATATACTACATCCAATGCGAAGCAATATTCAAGTTTTGCCTACATTACGGTACGTTCTCTAAGAACGCCGACACCACCAAAGAAAGCGAGTTCACACGTCACCGCAGACAAGAGAAAACCCAGAAGAAGCGAAGAGACACAAGCCATCCAGGCCCACCTGTAGTACTAACCTAATTGTACTTACCTAGTTGTGGGTGCAGAGTTGAGCTCTCTTGTTTAGTAGCCATATAGTGTGACAGACCTAGTGATATGTCCACGTGCATCAAGACACGACTGTCTCCATCAGCGGGATACCACTTGATACAACAGCACCAAGCTCCTTGAAACTACGAGGTTGTTAGGATTAAGGTACATAACATATAATTTATACCCTATTTATCCCCCTGAGCATGCATATATATATATATATATATATATATATATATATATATATATATATATATATATATATATATATATATATATATATATATATGTCGTACCTAGTAGCCAGAACGCACTTCTCAGCCTACTATGCAAGGCCTGATTTGCCTAATAAGCCAAGTTTTCATGAATTAATGTTTTTTCGACTACCTAACCTACCTAACCTAACCTAACCTAACCTAACCTAACGTTTTCGGCTACCTAACCTAACCTAACCTAACCTAACCTATAAAGATAGGTTAGGTTAGGTTAGGTAGGGTTGGTTAGGTTCGGTCATATATCTACATTAATTTTAACTCCAATAAAAAAATTGACCTCATACATAATGAAATGGGTAGCTTTATCATTTCATAAGAAAAAAAATTGTGAAAATATATTAATTCAGGAAAACTTGGCTTATTAGGCAAATCGGGCCTTGCATAGTAGGGTAAAAAGTGCGTTCTGGCTACTAGGTACGACATATATATATATATATATATATATATATATATATATATATATATATATATATATATATATATATATATGCAAACAAGCCTGAATGGTCCCCAGGACTATATACAACTGAAAACTCACACCCCAGAAGTGACTCGAACCCATACTGCCAGGAGCAACGCAACTGGTATGTACAGGGACGCCTTAATCCGCTTGACCATCACGACCGGACATAAGGAAGTGATAGCCGAAGCTATTTGAACCACTTCCCCGCCGGCACTCGGATGGTAATCTTGGGCATAGCATTTTATCAAATCACCTCATTCTTTGGGGCACACGTGAGGAACACAAATGCAAACAAGCCTGAATGGTCCCCAGGACTATATACAACTGAAAACTCACACCCCAGAAGTGACTCGAACCCATACTGCCAGGAGCAACGCAACTGGTATGTACAGGGACGCCTTAATCCGCTTGACCATCACGACCGGACATAAGGAAGTGATAGCCGAAGCTATTTGAACCACTTCCCCGCCGGCACTCGGATAGCATTTTATCAAATCACCTCATTCTTTGGGGCACACGTGAGGAACACAAATGCAAACAAGCCTGAATGGTCCCCAGGACTATATACAACTGAAAACTCACACCCCAGAAGTGACTCGAACCCATACTGGCAACAGGAGCAACAACGTGAGGTGTTCCTCACGTGTGCCCCAAAGAATGAGGTGATTTGATAAAATGCTATGCCCAAGATTACCATCCGAGTGCCGGCGGGGAAGTGGTTCAAATAGCTTCGGCTATCACTTCCTTATGTCCGGTCGTGATGGTCAAGCGGATTAAGGCGTCCCTGTACATACCAGTTGCGTTGCTCCTGGCAGTATGGGTTCGAGTCACTTCTGGGGTGTGAGTTTTCAGTTGTATATAGTCCTGGGGACCATTCAGGCTTGTTTGCATTTGTGTTCCTCACGTGTGCCCCAAAGAATGAGGTGATTTGATAAAATGCTATGCCCAAGATTACCATCCGAGTGCCGGCGGGGAAGTGGTTCAAATAGCTTCGGCTATCACTTCCTTATGTCCGGTCGTGATGGTCAAGCGGATTAAGGCGTCCCTGTACATACCAGTTGCGTTGCTCCTGGCAGTATGGGTTCGAGTCACTTCTGGGGTGTGAGTTTTCAGTTGTATATAGTCCTGGGGACCATTCAGGCTTGTTTGCATTTGTGTTCCTCACGTGTGCCCCAAAGAATGAGGTGATTTGATAAAATGCTATGCCCAAGATTACCATCCGAGTGCCGGCGGGGAAGTGGTTCAAATAGCTTCGGCTATCACTTCCTTATGTCCGGTCGTGATGGTCAAGCGGATTAAGGCGTCCCTGTACATACCAGTTGCGTTGCTCCTGGCAGTATGGGTTCGAGTCACTTCTGGGGTGTGAGTTTTCAGTTGTATATAGTCCTGGGGACCATTCAGGCTTGTTTGCATTTGTGTTCCTCACGTGTGCCCCAAAGAATGAGGTGATTTGATAAAATGCTATGCCCAAGATTACCATCCGAGTGCCGGCGGGGAAGTGGTTCAAATAGCTTCGGCTATCACTTCCTTATGTCCGGTCGTGATGGTCAAGCGGATTAAGGCGTCCCTGTACATACCAGTTGCGTTGCTCCTGGCAGTATGGGTTCGAGTCACTTCTGGGGTGTGAGTTTTCAGTTATATATATATATATATATATATATATATATATATTAGTATATTTTGGTAGCAGTCTTTCCTGTAGACATATATTATTAAATATGACCGAAAAAGTAAGATTAATAATTCTGACACGAATTTTCTCAATCTTTCGTACATTTCGCTTCACTGTTGGAGGTAAATCAAAAATCAATTCTCCAAAATTCATTTTTATTTCTAGTCTGACGCGACACGAGCGCGTTTCGTAAAACTTATTACATTTTCAAAGACTTTAGTTCACAAATACACAACTGAATAGAACTTACGCATCTCCGATTTTATATCTACATTTGAGTGAGATGGAAGGGGTGATATGGCATTAACACAAGACAGAACAAGATGTGGTATTAATAGGGTATTAATTTCATCAACACAAGACAGAACAAGAGTATTAATAGAGTATTAATTTCATCAACACAAGACAGAACACGAAACAATGGATATTGAATAGAAGTGTTTGTAGAAAGCCTATTGGTCCATATTTCTTGATGCTTCTATATTGGAGCGGAGTCTTGAGGTGGGTAGAATATAGTTGTGCAATAATTGGCTGTTGATTGCTGGTGTTGACTTCTTGATGTGTAGTGCCTCGCAAACGTCAAGCCGCCTGCTATCGCTGTATCTATCGATGATTTCTGTGTTGTTTACTAGGATTTCTCTGGCGATGGTTTGGTTGTGGGAAGAGATTATATGTTCATTAATGGAGCCCTGTTGCTTATGCATCGTTAAACGCCTAGAAAGAGATGTTGTTGTCTTGCCTATATACTGTTTTTTTTAGAGCTTACAGTCCCCAAGAGGGCATTTGAAGGCATAGACGACGTTAGTCTCTTTTAAAGCGTTCTGTTTTGTGTCTGGAGAGTTTCTCATGAGTAGGCTGGCCGTTTTTCTGGTTTTATAGTAAATCGTCAGTTGTATCCTCTGATTTTTGTGTAGGGATAACGTTTCTATTAACAATATCTTTCAGGACCCTTTCCTCCGTTTTATGAGCTGTGGAAAAGAAGTTCCTGTAAAATAGTCTAATAGGGGGTATAGGTGTTGTGTTAGTTGTCTCTTCAGAGGTTGCATGGCTTTTCACTTTCCTTCTTATGATGTCTTCGACGAAACCATTGGAGAAGCCGTTATTGACTAGGACCTGCCTTACCCTACAGAGTTCTTCGTCGAATTGCTTCCATTCTGAGCTGTGGCTGAGAGCACGGTCGACATATGCGTTAACAACACTCCTCTTGTACCTGTCTGGGCAGTCGCTGTTGGCATTTAGGCACATTCCTATGTTTGTTTCCTTAGTGTAGACTGCAGTGTGGAAACCTCCGCCCTTTTCCATGACTGTTACATCTAGAAAGGGCAGCTTCCCATCCTTTTCCATCTCGTAAGTGAAACGCAGCACGGAACTCTGCTCAAATGCCTCCTTCAGCTCCTGCAGATGTCTGACATCAGGTACCTGTGTAAAAATGTCGTCAACATACCTGCAGTATATGGCCGGTTTCAAGTTCATGTCGACTAAGACTTTTTGCTCGATGGTACCCATGTAGAAGTTTGCAAACAGGACACCTAGGGGAGAACCCATGGCGACCCCATCTACTTGCTTATACATGTGCCCATCCGGGCTCAAGAAGGGTGCCTCTTTAGTACAAGCTTGGAGTAGTTTCCTCAGAATATTTTCTGGTATGTCAAGAGGACATACATGTTTACCAACGTACCTGTGGACGAGACAATCGGAATGATAGCCGACAGAGTGTATCGTGATCCAGCCTGTACTCCTCTTGACATACCAGAAAATATTCTGAGGAAACTACTCCAAGCTTGTACTAAAAAGGCACCCTTCTTGAGCCCGGATGGGCACACAGAACGCTTTAAAAGAGACTAACGTCGTCTATGCCTTCAAATGCCCTCTTGGGGACTGTAAGCTCCAAAAAACCCAGTATATAGGCAAGACAACAACATCTCTTTCTAGGCGTTTAACGATGCATAAGCAACAGGGCTCCATTAAGGAACATATAATCTCTTCCCACAACCAAACCATCGCCAGAGAAATCCTAGTAAACAACACAGAAATCATCGATAGATTCAGCGATAGCAGGCGGCTTGACGTTTGCGAGGCACTACACATCAAGAAGTCAACACCAGCAATCAACAGCCAATTATTGCACAACTATATTCTACCCACCTCAAGACTCTGCTCCAATATAGAAGCATCAAGAAATATGGACCAATAGGCTTTCTACAAACACTTCTATTCAGTATCCATTGTTTCGTGTTCTGTCTTGTGTTGATGAAATTAATACCCTATTAATACTCTTGTTCTGTCTTGTGTTGATGAAATTAATACCCTATTAATACCACATCTTGTTCTGTCTTGTGTTAATGCCACATCACCCCTTCCACCTCACTCAAATGTAGATATAAAATCGGAGATGCGTAAGTTCTATTCAGTTGTGTATTTGTGAACTAAAGTCTTTGAAAATGTAATAAGTTTTACGAAACGCGCTCGTGTCGCGTCAGACTAGAAATATAAATGAATTTTGGAGAATTGATTTTTGATTTACCTCCAACAGTGAAGCGAAATGTACGAAAGATTGAGAAAATTCGTGTCAGAATTATTAATCTTACTTTTTCGGTCATATTTAATAATATATATATATATATATATATATATATATATATATATATATATATATATATATATATATATTATATATATATATATATATATATATATATATATTATATATATATATATATATATATATATATATATATATATATATATATATATATATATATATATGTCGTACCTAGTAGCCAGAACGCACTTCTCAGCCTACTATTCAAAGCTTGATTTGCTTAATAAGCCAAGTTTTCATGAATTAATTGTTTTTCGACTACCTAACCTAACCTAACCTAACTTTTTCGGCTACCTAACCTAACCTAACCTATAAAGATAGGTTAGGTTAGGTTAGGTAGGGTTGGTTAGGTTCGGTCATATATCTACATTAATTTTAACTCCAATAAAAAAAAATTTACCTCATACATAATGAAATGGGTAGCTTTATCATTTCATAAGAAAAAAATTAGAGAAAATATATTAATTCATGAAAACTTGGCTTATTAAGCAAATCGGGCCTTGCATAATAGGCTGAGAAGTGCATTCTGGCTACTTGGTACGACACATATATATATATATATATATATATATATATATATATATATATATATATATATATATATATATATATATATATATATATACATATATATATATATATGTATTATATATATAAACCTCTATATATATTATATATATAGAGGATTATATATATATAAACCCATACTGCCAGAAGCACTGCAACTGATGTACAGGATCCCTTAACCACTCAACCAAGAGGACCGGACAAAAGAAGATGTTAGCTGAGGCTAATTCCCCATCCCCCCGCCGACACAATGTTGGTAATCTTGGGCATGGTATTTTATCAAATCGCCTAATTCTTTGGGGCACACGTGAGGAACACAAATGGGAACAAGCCTGTACGGTCTCCAGGCATATGTGCAACTGAAATCTCGCACCCCAGAAGGGACTGGAAACCATACTGCCAGAAGCACTGCAACTAATGTACAGGATCCCTTAACCACTCGACCGGACAAAAGAGGATTATAGCGGAGGCTAATTTCCCATCCCTCCTACCGGCACACTGTTGGTAATCGGTAGCCGAGGCTAATTCCTCATCCCCCCGCCGGTAAACTGTCAGTAATATTAGGCTTGGTATTTTATCACCCCTTGTATGTATATACTTTACCTAAATAAACATTTGTATTATGAATTTTATCAAATCACATCATTCATTGTGGCACACGTGAGGAACACAAATGTGAACAAGCCTGAATGGTCTCCAGGCATATATGCAACTGAAAAATCATTCCCCAGAAGTGACTCGAACCCATACTGCCAGAAGACTGCAAATGATGAACATTATTCCTTAACCAATCGACCAACACGACCATACAAAAGAGGATAGTAGCCGAGGTTAATTCCCCATCCCCTTGCCGGCACACTGTTGGTAATCTTGGGCAAGGTATTTTATCAAATCACATCATTCTTTGTGGCACACGTGAGGAACACAAATGCGAACAAGCCTGAACTGTCCCGAGACATATATGCAACTGAAAACTCACACCCCAGAAGTGACTCGAACCCATACTGCCAGAAGCACTGCAGATGATGTACAGGATCCCTTTACCACTCGATCAACACGATCGGACAAAAGAGAATGGTAGCCGAGGCTAATTCCCCATCCACCTGCCGGCACACTGTTAGTAACCTTGGGCATGGTATACTATCAAATCACCTCATTCTTTTGGGCACATGTGAGGAACACAAATGCGAACAAGCCAGAATGGTCTCCAGGCATATATGCAACTGAAAACTCACTCCCCAGAAATAACTCGAACCCATACTACCAAAAGCACTGCAACTGATGTACAGTATCCCTTAACTACCCAACCAACACGACCGGACAAGAGAGGATGGTAGCCGAGGCTAACTCCCCATCCCCGGGCCGGCACACTGTTGGTAATCTTGGGCATGGTATTTTATCAAATCATCTCATTCTTTGGAGCACACGTGAGGAACACAATGTGAACAAAACTCAACAGTCTCCACGCATATATATGCAACTGAAAACTCACACCCCAGAAGCGACTCGAACCCATACTGCCAGAAGCACTGCATCTGATGTACAAGATTCTTTTACCACTCGACGAACACGACCAGACAAAAGAGGATGGTAGCCGAGGCTAATTCCACACCCCCCCGCCGGCATACTGTTGGTAATCTTGGGTATGGTATTTTATCAAATCACTTCAATCTTTGGGACACAGGTGATGAGTACAAATGCAAACAAGCCTGACCGGTCTCCAGACATATATGCAACTGAAAACTCACACCCCAGAAGTGACAAGAACCCCTACCGCCAGAAGAACTGCAACTGATGTACAGGATCCCTTAACCACTCGACCAACACAACCGGACAAAAGAGGATGGTAGCTGAGGCTAATTTCCCCTCCCCCTGCTGGCACACTGTTGGTAATCATCCAACCTGTCCTCTTAAAAAGAACGTCAACATTTGCCGTTTGACTCTATGGCTGTTTTTGGACGTTATTTTGTGTAAAACTACGTCTATTATCGCTTCCATGGACTATCTCTTGTTATACAATGAAATACCACACTCTTATTATTCTATAACTCACTGACTATGCTCTGATATATGTTCTTCAAGTAAAAATATATATATTTTTGCCTGAATTAGGCCATAATCCAGAAAATTCCTGCCTATCGATCTATATATTTAGGAAAACATCTAATAAATTTGGAAACGAATTTTTCGTTCTCCGACAGTTGCCTGTTACTATTTAACCCTCAATGCTTTAATGTCGCTGGTCATTTTGACTTTTCCAGGATTTATATAGGTTTTGTAGTAGCATTTAGTCAGACTACAGTATTTTAACTAATGGGAAACCTCTATAGTCGTCGTAAATTAAAAAAATCATTTATCAAATAATAAATTAGCAAACATATACAACTTTTTATGTTACGACTTTTCGGGTAGGCCGTTCTGTTTGTTTACAACCCCAGTGGTTCAAAATACACAATACTTTTAATATATAAGTGACTATGTATGCTCTAATATATGGTCCTCAATGAAAATTATCGTTTTTTTTTGTTAATTTGTCCATAATGAATAAGATTCCTTACTGTTGATCTTTATATTAAGAAAAACATCTAAACAAATTGGTATTGTGTTTTCGTTCAGATAAAGTTTCGAGATACTATTTCCTAGTTATCAATTAATGTAGGTGGTTATTTTAATTCGCGGCTACCTGGGGCTTTCTCCCATTATACAACATAAATGTACTCACTAACTATTCTCTGGTATCTGTTCTTCAATTAAAATTACCTATTTTTTTGCTTAATTAGTCCATAATTCATAAAATTCCTTCAGGTCGATCTTTATATTTAGGAAAACATCTAATCAATTCGAAATTTAATTTTTCGTTGACCTACAGTTACCAGCTACTATTTCGTTGTTATATTTTATGTCGCTGGTCATTACGATTTTCCAAGAATTTAAACAGCTAAACAGCAAGTAGCATCTTGTTAGAGTACAGGAATTTACCTATGGAGAACCTCGATAGCTGCCGAAAAAAATAATGATTATATATGGAATTTAAAACAATGAATTATATACCATTTCTTATGTTGTATTCGGCGGGTAGGCGGTTCTGCGGGTTTACAACCGAATTGTTTAAAAATCACACTATTTTAAATGTATGAGTCACTAGTATGCTCTGATATATGTTCTGCAATGAAAATAAAGATTGTTTTGTTGTTAATTACTCCATAATGAATAAGATATCTTACTGTCAATCTTTATATTACGAAAAACATCTAAGAAATTTGGTATTAAGTTTTCGTTCAGATGGAATTACCCTTTACTATTTTCTAGTTATCATTAATTGTAGGTGTCATTATTTTACTGTTATGTATATAGCTATTTAACATTATTCGTTTAACACGTTTATATGTGATATACATAGCTGGCAACTACCTAATATTTAAAAATAATAGTTACAACATTCTATTAATATATAATGTTGAAATAAATATCACACAAAGTCTGTATATCTGTTTTTAGATGTCTTTTAAATTTTCTTTCAAAATAGTATTAATAATTTTTGTGAATCTTGAGTAAAAATTATGTTAATTATTATTAATCTAATTGTTATTATTTTAATTAACAGAATTCCAAGTATTTGAATAACCACGGGGTCTCTGTTTGTGTACAAATGCACGGATTTGTTTTTGTTATGAGATGGACGCCTTAGAAAGCATAGTGCAGGCCGCCTGTAGGGCGCATCCGATCCCACGATCGTCGTCACCCCTAAATCAACACAACAACAGGCCACCTGTGTTATCCACGTATTTAGTATTTAAGATTGGGGCTAGGCATTTACACTCTTAGGTCAGCAAACTAGCTAGAAGGTTAGACCATTAGACTCCACTGGTCAACCGGGGCCCTGCATGGCCTAGCTTATCCTAACCTAGCCCAGCTTAAACCATCTTAGCATAGTTCATTCTAGCTGTGCATAGTGCTTGCACAGCCTTGTTTATCCTAGTTTACCTCTTCCTAGCCTACCGTAGCCAAGCCTATCCCTGCATACCCTTACCTAGTCTTGCCTAGCCTAACCCTGCCTTGCTTTTAAACATGACCAGTCCTTCCTACCCCAGCCAAGCCTTGACCAGCTTAGCCAAGCCAATCCCTGCCTAGATTTAGCATAGCCTAGCCTTTTTATTAATATATAGAGGGTACCACCTCTGGTTGAGTTTGTAGGAACCCTCTACTTATAGGATTGAGGGTTCCTCATATATATATATATATATATATATATATATATATATATATATATATATATATATATATATATATATATATATATATATATATATATTAGTATATTTTGGTAGCAGTCTTTCCTGTAGACATATATTATTAAATATGACCGAAAAAGTAAGATTAATAATTCTAACACGAATTTTCTCAATCTTTCGTACATTTCTTTTCACTGCTGGTGGTAATTCAAAAATCAATTCTCCAAAATTCATTTTTATTTCTAGTCTGACGCGACACTTGAGCGCTTTTCGTAAAACTTATTACATTTTCAAAGACTTTAGTTTACACATACACAACTGAATAGAACTTACACATCTCCGATTTGTTTATATCTACATTTGAGTGAGGTGGATGGGGTGAGGTGGTATTAATAGGGTATTAAATTCATCAACACAAGACAGAACACGAAACAATGGGTATTGAATGGAAGTGATTGTAGAAAGCCTATTGGTCCATATTTCTTGATGCTTCTATATTGGAGCGGAGTCTTGAAGTGGGTAGAATATAGTTGTGCATTAATTGGCTGTTGATTGCTGGTGTTGACTTCTTAATGTGTAGTGCCTCGCAAACGTCAAGCCGTCTGCTATCGCTGTATCTATCGATGATTTCTGTGTTGTTTACTAGGATTTCTCTGGCGATGGTTTGGTTGTGGGAAGAGATTATATGTTCCTTAATGGAGCCCTGTTGCTTATGCATCGTTAAACGCCTAGAAAGAGATGTTGTTGTCTTGCCTATATACTGGTTTTTTTGGAGCTTACAGTCCCCAAGAGGGCATTTGAAGGCATAGACGACGTTGGTCTCTTTTAAAGCCTTTTGCTTTGTGTCTGGAGAGTTTCTCATGAGTAGGCTGGCCGTTTTTCTGGTTTTATAGTAAATCGTCAGTTGTATCCTCTGATTTTTGTCTGTAGGGATAACGTTTCTATTAACAATATCTTTCAGGACCCTTTCCTCCGTTTTATGAGCTGTGGAAAAGAAGTTCCTGTAAAATAGTCTAATAGGGGGTATAGGTGTTGTGTTAGTTGTCTCTTCAGAGGTTGCATGGCGTTTCACTTTCCTTCTTATGATGTCTTCGACGAAACCATTGGAGAAGCCGTTGTTGACTAGGACCTTGTTGAGAGCACGGTCTGGGCAGTCGCTGTTGGCATTTAGGCACATTCCTATGTTCGTTCCTATGCTCCTATGCCAACAGCGACTGCCCAGACAGGTACAAGAGGAGTGTTGTTAACGCATATGTCGACCGTGCTCTCAGCCACAGCTCAGAATGGAAGCAAGTCGACGAAGAACTCTGTAGGGTAAGGCAGGTCCTAGTCAACAACGGCTTCTCCAATTGTTTCGTCGAAGACATCATAAGAAGGAGGAAACCCTTTCCTCCGTTTCATCATAAATGAAACGGAGGAAAGGGTCCTGAAAGATATTGTTAATAGAAACGTTATCCCTACAGACAAAAATCAGAGGATACAACTGACGATTTACTATAAAACCAGAAAAACGGCCAGCCTACTCATGAGAAACTCATGAGTAGGAGCAAAACGCTTTAAAAGACACCAACGTCGTCTATGCTTTCAAATGCCCTCTTGGGGACTGTAAGCTCCAAAAAAACCCAGTATATAGGCAAGACAACAACATCTCTTTCTAGGCGTTTAACGATGCATAAGCAACAGGGCTCCATTAAGGAACATATAATCTCTTCCCACAACCAAACCATCGCCAGAGAAATCCTAGTAAACAACACAGAAATCATCGATACAGTGATAGCAGACGGCTTGACGTTTGCGAGGCACTACACATTAAGAAGTCAACACCAGCAATCAACAGCCAATTAATGCACAACTATATTCTACCCACCTCAAGACTCCACTCCAATATAGAAGCATCAAGAAATATGGACCAATAGGCTTTCTACAATCACTTCCATTCAATACCCATTGTTTCGTGTTGATGAATTTAATACCCTATTAATACCACCTCACCCCATCCACCTCACTCAAATGTAGATATAAACAAATCGGAGATGTGTAAGTTCTATTCAGTTGTGTATGTGTAAACTAAAGTCTTTGAAAATGTAATAAGTTTTACGAAACGCGCTCAAGTGTCGCGTCAGACTAGAAATAAAAATGAATTTTGGAGAATTGATTTTTGAATTACCACCAGCAGTGAAAAGAAATGTACGAAAGATTGAGAAAATTCGTGTTAGAATTATTAATCTTACTTGTTCGGTCATATTTAATAATATATATATATATATATATATATATATATATATATATATATATATATATATATATATATTTACATTATATATATATATACATATATATAAATAAATATAAATAATGTGTGTGTAAACATGCCACGCGTGTGTGTAAATCACAAAAATTAACACATGATGAAAAATGTGACAGTGTCAGACCACGGAGGAAGAATTGAAACAGGAATTTCCTTAAGTACTTTCATATATAAATAAGTACCTGGGAGTTAGACAGCTGCTATGGGCTGCTTCCTAGAGATGTGTGTGTGTGTGAAAATTAGGATTAAGGACTTGCCTGAAGTGCTATTTGTGCTAGTGGCTGTACAAGAATGTAAGAACTCTTGTATATATGAATAAATATATAAAATGTTAAAAAAAAAATATTATTTTTTAAGTGCAGTGGATAGATAAGTGCTTAGTATAATGGGAGGAGAGCAGGGTGGGGAACATAATATCTGATTTTGTAAATTTTAACGACCATTTTTGAGACCTTTTTGGTTATGTGCTGTATGTGGGTGCTGAAGTTCAGTGTCTTATCTATGTATAGGCAAAAGAACTGTTCCTCATTTGTATTGGTAATGTTAACATTGTCTATTTAAAGTTGAATCTGATTTTATAATTTTCTACCAAATAAAATGTAGAAGGTCTTTTTCTATGTTTAGTGTAAGTTGGTTGGTTGACATCCTTGAGTGGATATTTTTTCGGAACATTTTTTCCTATTTCAGTGGACACTGAGATAGGAACGAATATAGTCCAGAGCAAGGCCTTGAATACCATAGTGGTGAAGTTTTAAGTAAGAGGTAGTTATGGTTTAAAGTATCAAAGGCCTTTCTTAGGTCAATTGAGAAGTCATTCTTCTCAAGGGCTGTTTAGATTATATCAAGGTCTCTATATATATATATATAGATAAATAAGACAGAACTAATAATGGCATCATTGATACTCTTTTGGAAACGGAAGCCAAACTAACAGGGACTTTGTATTCATGTTGAATTTTACAAAGTAGGAAGAGAGATGTTTGTTAAAAAAAAATCAAATATTTTTGAAAGTATAATTAGATTTGATATTTTTCTTTAATTGTTAATGTCTGCTGTCTCGCCTCCTTTATAAAATGTCATCATTCTTGCTTTTTTAAGGATATCAAGAAAAGTAAGGCACTCCAGAGATTTGTTGACTCCTTCCTAGTGTTGCCTAGCCCAGCCCAGCCTAGACAAGGCAGGCTGGGCATCCTAGCCTCACACAGCTTAGCCCCCACCTATCATAGTACATGTAGCATCCCAGTCCATCCTAAGTGATCATTACCTTACTGGCTGTGTTTTCTCTTCAGCCCTGAATGTAATGTGGTGGAACATAAGCAGATACATATCAGGTCTTAGAGAATCTGTACTTCATACATTTTTTAATAATGTGTCACAAATATTTAAATAATTAAACAAAAATTGTGTAATAACTTCATATTATTCTTGCATTTATTTTTGCATTTTTTTTATACAAAATTTACATTTTAAAAGATTACCTCTATTTTTAGATTGATGACTTGAAGACTACAGTGCTGTCAGGGGACAAATTTTCCCTGCTCTCTCGTGCACTAAATTGAGTACGAAATTGCATAGTGCACCGGTGATGTACACCGTGATTCAACTTTCTGTATATAACTTTTCCACAGTCGTGTTGGGTGTCGTTGGACAGCCCATGACATTTGCTAGCCATTGATGTCATTCTGATCGCTGTATCAGGTCTGTGAAGGAAATTACAGGAGGGAGTTGATTTCAGGGAAACTTTTGTACCAGTCAAGTGTAGAGAGGGAGGTATGGGGGGTTAACGGCCGTAGACCACCCCCCCCTATCACGTGTCCACCTCGTGAGAGAGGGGGGGGGTAGCGTCATGGGGCAGGTGCGGGATTGGCTGAGGGCCTGGGCCTCAGAAATGCTGAACCGTGATTGGCCAAGACGCTGAGGTGTGCCGCATGGGTACCTCCAGGCTGGTATTGGCGGGAACGGCATTCTTACCTTGGACGTTGCACCCTGAGGGCAGGACATTTCCCGTGCTAGGCCAAGCATCGGGAAATACCGCCTGCAACGTTACTGAAAGTCACACCTACATCTTGCTATCTTTCCGTGTGCCGTGCGTAAGAATCCGGTAATCGGGAAGGGGCTTGTATCGAGCCGTGTGAACTTGTCATCTAGCCTCGTAATTGTGGGACACCATCTTAGAGGAACTGGACTGAGAGTGAGGCGTTAATTATCGGGCTACTAAAACGACATCCGCAATCGATCGTATCTGTGCTTGAAGATACTGCTGTGAGACGTGCCAGAAAAGGTTTCAGTGTTATGAGAGAAACCTTAAATGTTATAATTCTGAGGAACAGTGAAGGACTCCATCTCGTGTACCGTGTAACACCGTGTACCGTCGTATCCTGGGGTACCGTGTCAAGTGGAAGGGGCGTGGTACCGCATCCCTGCTGTTGTGCGCAACCTTGGCTGCCTGTGCCGGTGTGTCTGCGCCATCCTGGTCTCTGTGTGTGTGTGTAGAGCTAACAACCCGTGGTCTAGGACCCTGTGCTCCACCTGATCACGTGTAGGAAGTGAGGACGCCTACGTCATCATCCAGCAGCAGCAGTGGGAGTGTGATTGACGTGTATGTGTGAGTGAAAGAGGGGCCCCACATCATTTATGTAAGTACACTGTTTCCGTTTGGGTAATAAAACTCTGAAGCTGGGTTCGCCCCCAGTGTTCCGTCTGTCCTCTGTCCCTGGGTCCACCTGGGGAGGTGAATGGGAATTGGAGACGTGTGAGTCTACCCTGTTTGTCATCAAGTTGAGGATTGGGCCCAACTGTGATTTATGACGTGTGTGAAGACACCTAGTGACACATTCAGAGGTAAAGTGAGTTATTTACTTCTATTATTTTTCTATGTGTCGTGTATGTATTCGCTGTGATTTGATTCCCTTTTTCAGCAGTGAAAAGTGGTAACAGGGAGATTTCCCTTGGTTATATATATTTTACTGTTGTGTTGTGGTAAGGTGTGAATTATTGGTGGATAATTTCCTGGGGGAAGTCATTTACAAGTTTTGCCGTGAGTGGCAAGGATGTACTGTGTTGTACTGTGATGTACTGTGTTGTACTGTGATGTACTGTGTTGTACCGTGTGTAAACCGTAGACAAGTTTGACCTTGGTGGAAGGCGTTGTGTACTGTGAAGGATTCCGTGAGAATTAAAGTCAGTTAACGTCACCGGGGGTCACGATTTACTTAACGAGGTCACTTGTTCGTTGAACATTGTTGTGTTAACGTAGGGACGTGTAAAGGCAACAGCCACAGTGAAGTTCACGCAGTGGAGGAATTGTCAAGTGAAGACTAAAATAGTGTTAACGAGTTAACGAGCTGTCGTTAATTGAGTAATTAACGTAAGGGGTTGACGGTCTGTATGATCGGAGTCAATTGCGCTGTAATTAGCTGTTGTAATTCGTTGGACTGATCAGCTCTGTCGGCGGACAGAGTGATTAAGCACTCGTAGCTAATTAAAGATAATTAGTAATCGCCACTTAGTGAATTCACCAGGTGTTGATGTTGTTGTTTACACGGAGTATTGGAACACTGTGTGTGGTACAGTAGTCTACCCTCGTTAAGGTAATCTTGTCGTAAGACCGGAAGTGAACTGTCAGTTGAGAGACAGTAGGCTTTGTCAATACTCGTCTGTATTAATAGGCTGTTGTATTCGGTAATTAATTGGGAATTACTCACCGAATGCTTGACTTTCAAGTTGATGTAATTAATTGATTTACGAGTTATTGATGCCATTTAAGTGCCGTTGAGACACGTGTGTGTTAACGTAATTGTTTAAATTCAATTAGAGTAACTTTTGTTTTGATTGTCCTGAGAGACAAGTGTTAACGTAAGATTTTTTTTAAGGGGTTATCATTCTTGGATTAACCGCCTTGTTACTTGGTACCTCGTTGTGGGCAGCGAGCGCCAGTCAAGTTTTTGTGATTATAGTATTGGTCACCGTGAAGCCGTGACAATATTGATTGCAAGCTTGCTTCACCAGTGGGCACCACTTTGTTCAGTTAGTATCATTGTTCAGTCAGCGACGACGGGATAAGGAGACCGTGGGTCCATCAGGCTGTTGATTAGCTGTTCTTTAATGTGCCACTGGAGTGCCACTGGAGTGACAGTAAAGTAACGTAAATTCACTGTGTAGTAGTTTTAGTTTTGTTTTGTGAATAAATTGTTTTGTTATAGAAAACGGTCGTTTACGTCAAACCTTCCAATATTACTGCCCCACATTTCATGTTCTGCAACGCTTTGCCTGCTTATGTTCATATCAAGTCTGTATCTAAAGCTCGAGTCCATTGCACAGCACCACACTTCTATAAATAAGAGGTGAGAATCCGTCGGCTACCCTTTATTAGTTGTCAACTAGGAGGAGCCAGCGACCTAAGTGACAGGTGTTACCCGAGTGGTTTCGCCTGGCGGTTTGCTCCCGCGGTCCTATGCTCTTAGGCTTTAAGATTAAATATCTGCCACTGGCAGCTCTTGCTGTTTAAGGTCTGCCTCTCTTGCGAGGTAGTTGCGAATTAACGTAACATCAATAGGACTTAATTCTTTGATAACCTGTCAAGAAAATAAATCTCACAAGTGCCATCCACAGCAAATCATGGTCTTAAAATATCTCCTAGCAATAACGAGACCAATTTTCACACAGATCAAATTTTCGCTATGCAGTAGTCACAGGTAAATATATATTATATATATAATATTATATATAAAATTAACTACTTCATTGCTCAAAGCACCTTTAGGCATTCTGAGAGTTGTGCTACTTTATAAATTAATTAATTAGGCTATATTTTAATGTTTTGTAATGTTTTCATTACTTTTTTTGTTTTGAAATATAAATAGTTGAGTTTTGAAACATTTCGACATTAACTATTTCTGAATATTTATAAACAAAAAAATACCAGAACTATGTCCTTGACAATTGCACTAAGAGGTTTTTGCCAAAATCAGGTGCTCAGTGCAGTAGTTAAAAACTTAAAAGGGGTACCACCTCTGGTGCAAGATTAGGGCCCATAGCCTCAGAGAAGAAAATAAAGAGTACTCAGAGAAGGCCTAGAATAATAGGCAGGCTGTTTGTGTGTGTTTCGACGGTAAGCTTGCTGACACCATATGTAATTACCTAAGTGTAGTTACAGGATTAGAGCTACGCTCGTGGTGTCCCGTCTACCCAGCACTCTTTGTCACATAATGCTTTGAAACTACTGACGGTCTTGGCCGCCACCACCTTCTCACTTGTTCCAACCGTGTACCACTCTGTATGCGAAAGGTAATTTTTGTATATTTCTTTGGCATCTTTGTTTAGTTAGTTTAAATCTATGACCTTTTGTTCTTGAAGTTCCAGGTCTCGGGAAATCTTCCCTATCTATTTTATCAATTCCTGTTTCTATTTTGTAAATAGTGATCATATCGCCTCTTTTTGTTGTCTTCTAGTTTTGGCATATTTAATGCCTCTGACCTCTCCACGTAGCTCTTGCCCTTCAGTTCTGGGAGCCACTTAGTAGCACGTCTTTGCACCTTTTCCAGTTTGTTGATGTGCTTCTTAAGATATGGGCACCACACAACCGCTGCATATTCTAGCCTTGGCCGAACAAAACTCGTGAACAATTTCTTTAGTATTTCACCATCCATGTATTTAAACGAAATTCTGAAGTTAGAAAGCGTGGCATAGGCTCCTCACACAACGTTCTTTATGTGGTCCTCAAGTGAAAGTTTTCTATCTAGAATCAACCCTAGACCTCTTTCTTTATCAGAATTATATAAAGATTTCTCACATAATTTATAGGTTGTGTGGGATCTATGTTCTATTCCACATTCCATAACATGGCATTTATTCACATTAAATTCCATTTGCCAAGTAGTGCTCCATATTCTCATTTTGTCCAGGTCTTCTTGAAGGGTATGACAATCATCTGAATTTCTTATCCATCCCATTATCTTAGCATCATCAGCAAACGTGTTTATATAATTCTGTATTCCAACTGGTAGATCATTTATGTAGACAATGAACATTACTGGTGCATGTACTGTGGTACTCCACTTGTGACACTTCTCCAGTCCGATTGCCTCTGATTACTGCCCTCATTTTTCTATTAGTCAGAAAACTTTTCATCCATGTTAGAAGCTTACCTGTCACCCCTCCAAAATTTTCTAGTTTCCAGAACATCCTCTTATGTGGAACTCTGTCGAAAGCCTTTTTTATGTCTAGATAGATGCAGTCAACCCAACTACCTTTTTCCTTTAAAATCTCTGTGGCTCAATCATAGAAACTGAGTAAATTCAATACACAGGAGCTTCCACATCGAAAACAATACTGTCTGTGTGATATTATATAATTTCTCTCCAGGTGTTCTACCCATTTAGTTTTTATTATTTTTTTTTCAATCTTTTCACTGTTACACCTGTCAATGATTCAGGTCTATAATTGAGGGGGGGGGGGGGTCTTCCCTGCTGCCACTTTTGTAGATTGGAACTATGTTAGCCTTTTTCCACATGTTTGCTATGACTCCTGTACACAGGGATGCCTGAAAGATCAGGTGAAGTGGAAGGCTGAGCTCAGATGCACATTCTCTCAGAACCCATGGTGAAACTGCATCTGGACCAACTGCTTTGTTGTTACTTAGCTCCTTTAGCATATTTTCCACTTCATCTCTAGACACCTCTATACGCTCTATGATGTTCTCTGAAATTATTATTGTGTCAGTTTCTCTGAAGATTTCATTTTGTATAAACTCACTTTGGAACTTTTCATTTAATGTTTCACACATTTCATTATCATTTTCTGTGAATCTGTTTCCTATTTTAACCTCTGGATATTATCCTTTACCTGCATTGTGTTGTTTATAAATTTGTAGAATAGGCCCAGTTCTGTTTTACATTTATCCATTATCCCTTTTTAAAAATTTCTTTCTGCCTCTCCCCTTACTGCTGTATAGTTGTTTCTCGCATCTTTGTATCGCTGGTATGTTTGGGGGTTTGGCTTCTTCCTATATTGATACCTGCTTGATGGGCTTCTGCTCTTCTACTCCCCAAGCCCGGCCCGAGGCCAGGTTCGACTTGTGAGAGTTTGGTCCACCAGGCTGTTGCTTGGAGCGGCCCGCAGGGCCACATACCCACCACAGCCCGGCTGATCTGGAACTTCTCTTAGAAAACAGTCCAGTTTTCTCTTGAAGATGTACACCGTCGTTTCAGCAATATTTCTTATAGTCGCTGGGAGGACGTTGAACAACTGCGGACCTCTGATGTTTATACAGTGCTCTCTGATTGTGCCTATGGCACCTCTGCTCTTTACTGGTTCAATCTTGCATTTTTTTCTATATCGTTCACTCCAGTACATTGTTATTTTACTGTGTAGATTTGGGACCTGGTCCTCCAGTATCTTCCATGTGTATATTATTGGGTATCTCTCTCGTCTCCTTTCTTGAGAGTACATTTGGAGAGCTTTGAGACGATCCCAATAATTTAGGTGTTTTATCTCGTCTATGCGTGCCGTATATGTTCTCTGTATTCCCTCTATTTCAGCAATATCTCCTGCTCTGAAGAGGGAAGTGAATACTTAGCAGTACTCGAGCCGGGACAACATAAGTGACTTGAAGAGTACAACCATTGTGATGGGATCCCTGGATTTGAAAGTTCTCATAATCCATCCGATCATTTTTCTGGCTGACGCAATATTTGCTTGGTTATGCTCCCTAAACGTTAGATCGTCGGACATCATTATTCCCAAATCCTTGACATGCTGTTTTTCTACTATGGGAAGATTCGATTGTGTTTTGTACCCTGTATTATGTTTCAGATCCTCATTTTTGCCGTACCTGAGTACCTGAAATTTATCACTGTTAAACATCATGTTATTTTCTGCTGACCAATCGAAAACTTTGTTGACATCTGCTTGTAGTTTTTCAATGTCTTTCATTCCATTTTTGTGTCTTGGTCTGTGGCCCTCTCTCAATTTCTGTTGAACCAATCCTGTTTTCTGGCCCTGCATCTCTGTTTTGGAATGAATGTTTGTGTGCCTTCATTGTATATTTTGCAAAATTTGGCATACATTTAATTTACTTCCCTGTCTAGCAACAAGCCTGCTTAATTACTTATTAAACAAATTTTGAAGTTCCCCATAGTGACCTCTCTCTCTTGAAATCAAGTTTCTCAACTGTTTCAATGTCCCCATTTTCTGTGTATGTGTGTGTTTGGAGGCTAAGCTTGCTGATACCATGTGTGTGGAGGCTAAGCTTGCTGATTGGATATAATGTCTGTCGGGCTGACTGGTAAAAGGAGTACTGTTAGCTACCTGTAAGATATGTAGTAACATGTGTCTGGGTCTTTGGAATTTTTCTGCCAAGGTTTGCACAAATTCATGAAAAAAAGCTATTGAAATCAGTTGCAATATCTAAGCCTGTTGCAAGTGTGTATCCATCTTTGGAGAGTTTTATCTGCTTGGTATGTGATTGTTGTTTAGACCCTAGGATGTTAGAGATGGGTGATGATAGAGATGTAATGTTCATATTTCCTTTTGCTTCTTTAAATCCATTCTCATAAAAGGAAGCTTTGGCTCTTTGTATTATATTTGTAATCATTGATGAGTATCTCTTAACTTCTTGTTTTGTAACTAGGCAAATTCTATTTTTATTTTTTTCATATTCGTCTTGTTAATTGTTTCAAGTACAGTATGCCACTTGTGGGCCAGGGGTTGTTTAATCTTTTGGCAGTTAGTTACTTAGTGAGGAGAGGACTCAAGATGACTCAAAATGCTCAGAATACTATCACAAATTTTTATCAATGTAATATTTTGGAATCTTATAAAACAAAAATTGTTTGACTAAAAATTCTCCTTCTTTCCCATCAACAGGTCTTCCTCACTGGGCTTGCTCGGCTTTTGTGTTACTCTGAGGGTGCCATCATCATTTACCCTTCAAGACTGACTCATGCTGGCATTGCATTTGAGGACTTCCCTTCACAGTAAACAGTCCTTCTCCATATGGTGATTGTCCAGGGCAAGCAGGGTGTGACTGCCATCTTGGAGAAGCAGGGTCTTTTAATATGAAGAATCTTCCGTCTTCACTACTTACGCCAGCTTGTGCCAGCCTTGCATTCTTGTTACTTCATGGTCCTTGGGCCTTTTTTATTTATTTTACCTAATAATTTTTTTTATTAATACCCGTGTTTCACAAGAGATCATTAACATTTTAAGCACCAATTGTATTGACTAATGTACGTCATGTAACCTTTAAGACATAGATAGACAAGACATAGATAAATGAGTGAATAATACTGAGTGACTAGGTTAGGGCGAGGAACATAGTACAGTGTCTGACTTTGGAAGAATGCCTACTGTTTTAGAAACCTTATTGCCATGATCATAATCGTATGAGTTAAAAAGCATTTGTTGTCACTCCTACATTGTGGCTTGTTGAGCTTGAAACCTTTGCTCCTTGTTCGTATTACATCTGACCTTTTGAAGAATTTGTATGAATCAATATCCTCCAAATTGTTCAGTATTTTAAAGGTTTCGCTCTATTACCCTCTCATTTGCATATATCTAAGCATATAGATTAGATATAGATTTAGATTAGATTTTTTATTCAGGTAAAGGTACATTCATTGCAGATGAGTTACAAAGGGAAAGACAATGGTTAGAGCTCACTAGCTTCCTGTAATCCTGCTAATACATCTTGGAGTTCAGTCTGCGTCGAAGTGCGGGGAAATCCGGGTTTTGGACCCCTAGGATGCGAGGTTCTCTCTCCGCTGGGCACCTAGCTGAGACGAGGCTTCTCTTGATGATGTCATTGACCTCGTTGTGTCTTGCATGCCAGCCCTTTGTGCTTCTGCAATACAACCCATGCAGTCCGTATTGGTCTGCTTCCACCCTGTTGCAAATACACTTGTATTCAGTGTGAATTGGGGCACCAAGGTGGAGGGCCATTGCTATACGAAGGGATTCTGGATCTAGGCACGTCCCCATTGCTGACATGGGTACTGCCAGGAGGAAGTCTCCTGCAGGGCGGGGTATGCACTGCTCTGAGACGGGCTTTCTCCTTGTCTGATGTTGCGACGCTGAGCATGGCATCAGCAACTTTTTCCACTAGAGGGTGGTCCCAGCCGGATTGTTTGTGTTGTTTTGTTGGCTCTATAATGGTTGCTGGGGCTGCAAGAACATCCCACTGATTTGAACATTCAGTGAAAGCAGGATCGTGTATTCCTGCTGAATCTTTCAGGGTTGCAGGTAAGATATCTCTGACGAGGTCGTGCGATGCGTGGGAGGAGGAAAGGAAGGCTGGTAGAGCAATTTGGGAGGCTGTGCGGACACTAAGGCCGCCGAGTCTTACAGGAAGGGTTGCTTGCTCCCACTGAGAGTCGTCCAATGGCAGGTTCAGGACTTTCACCAGCATGGACCTCAGAAGGGTGTCGTACACATTTAACTTAGGGCTGCTGTAGGATGGAGAACATCTCAGAAAGTAGGTCAACTTAGGGAGAGACAGGCATCTTGTGAGGAGAAAGAGAGCATCATTAGCATTAATCTTGTCAATCCTGTCCAGCATTCTCTTTAGATCAGTGATTTTTGCAGCCAGGACCTCCTCGATTGCTCGTGGGCCAATGGGGGCACCCAGGAGAGTGCAGTCCGGTGGCTCGACGACGAGAATGTCTGGAAGAACATTTTGTATTTGCTCAGTGATGTCTGGGTTGCGGGAGATTATTTCACATTTGGATGGATTCAGAATGAGGCCTAAGGCTGCTCCCTGCTCCTGGATTTTCCTTATATCCTCCAAAATGTTTTCCAGGGTTCCAGCGAGAGTACCATTATCCAGGTACAAGATGTTTAGCTCGCTTGTCAGACTATCAGTGTAGTCTGATACACTTTGATAGCTAGGCAGAAAAGGAGGGACACCTTCACAGGAGTTTATTTCATGCTCCCCAAAAAGAAGCTTAGAGTCCCCACTGTAGCACGATCGTATGAATGGGTAAAGGGGACGGAAATGGTTGTGTACAGCCCTGAGGACAGCGTCTCGTCTGACTTGATTGGAAGCATTTTTGAAGTCAAGCTTTACTAGTGCCTTCTGGTCCGGGAGATCAGCAATGTAAGCCCGCGCTGCATGTGCTGCAACTTCACAACCTAGGGGAATCCCAAACCCGAGCTGATGAGGTTTCAGCAAGGTGGCTGCTTCCTGGCTGATAGATCTCACTGCAGCCTTAGCTACGAGGCGTCGGAGGGTGTTGCCAACGGCAATGGGCCTGATACCCCTATCCTTCTTCTTTAGAGCACAGAGTGCTGCTCCATAAAAGACAGGCCTGATGTCCTCAGGGATGCCGCCAGCCAAACACATGTTGGAGAATCTGGTAAGTTCCACTAGAAGGTCCTTTGCAGCATCTCCAAGCACCGGGTTCAGCATTTGTTTGATGTGCTGGGGTCTTAGGCCTGTAAAGCCCCTTGCTGAACCTGTTGGGAAAGACATGTATATATACATATATATATATATATATATATATATATATATATATATATATATATATATATATATAAATATATATATATATATATATATATATATATATATATACATATATATATATATATATATATATATATATATATATATATATATATATATGTCGTACCTAGTAGCCAGAACGCACTTCTCAGCCTACTGTGCAAGGCCCGATTTGCCTAATAAACCAAGTTTTCATGAATTAATTGTTTTTCGACTACCTAACCTACCTAACCTAACCTAACCTAACTTTTTTGGCTACCTAACCGAACCTAACCTATAAAGATAGGTTAGGTTAGGTTAGGTAGGGTTGGTTAGGTTCGGTCATTTATCTACATTAATTTTAACTCCAATAACAAAAAATTGACCTCATACATAATGAAATGGGTAGCTTTATCATTTCATAAGAAAAAATTAGAGAAAATATATTAATTCAGGAAAACTTGGCTTATTAGGCAAATCGGGCCTTGCATAGTAGGCTGAGAAGTGAGTTCTGGCTACTAGGTACGACATATATATATATATATATATATATGGCACAACTCTCCTAAACACGAGAGTTAAGTATACAACTTTAGAACCTGTTATGCCAGTTGCTGGAAGGCTTCTGTGCTCGAGTTTCCGAGCACAGAAGGTTCGAGTCTCCTGGTGGGAAAGTGTTCTAAAGTTGTATATATATATATATATATATATATATATATATATATATATATATATATATATATATATATATATATATATATATATATATATATATGTATATACATACATGGAGGAATGATTTTTTAAATTTAATTTATATAAAAAAATTATTCCTTCTGAAGATGTATCAATATATGAAAGTACTTAAGGAAATTCCTGTTTCAATTCTTCCTCCGTGGTCTGACACTGTCACATTTTTCATCATGTGTTAATTTTTGTGATTTACACACACACGTGGCATGTTTACACACACATTATTTATATTTATTTATATTATATACATATATATATATGGAACCCTCTACCCTTTAAGTGGAGGGTTCCTACAAACTCAACCAGAGGTGGTACCCTCTATATATTATCAAAAAGGTTAGGCTATGCTAAATCTAGGCAGGGATTGGCTTGGCTAAGCTGGTCAAGGCTTGGCTAGGGTAGGAAGGACTGGTCATGTTTAAAAGCAAGGCAGGGTTAGGCTAGGCAAGACTAGGTAAGGGTATACTGGGATAGGCTTGGCTACGGTAGGCTAGGAACAGGTAAACTAGGATCAGACAACGCTAGAGGCAGGACGTACAGGACCTTGTGTGCTGATATTTATCCTACCTCAAGTAATACTATCAAGAAGTGTTACTCCAAGACCCTAAGCAAGACCTACACATAAGGAAGTAACAATACAAACAAAAAGGAAAGTGGAACACACAATACTGGTGAGCAGGGAGGGATATTTCTCAAGCAAAACCTCCCCTCGTGTGCCTCTCACGACGCCATAGCAAGCACAACCCACCTACCACAGCAGCACTTGCTTTCATCGATAATCTTACTAGTCCAGGGTCCTACCAGACAACTATTGCACTAGGTCAACGTCTCCAAGTAAGGCAGTTATTGCCAACAAGAACATTACTTCATCCAGGGAGGAGGAAAGGCCAACTCTCACCCAGCCATTTTAAACTTCAAACGTCCAGTGACGCTGCAGCCTACCCGCCCAGATTTTAGTTGGTGCTCCCTAGCTACTGTTAACACCGCAGAGTGTCAACTCCAGCGCCTTTTGAAGTGAAGTGTACTGCTCACTGGATGGAGTATTTTCTACAATCCAACATTCATCTGTACTCTTCGTTTCTGTAATCGTCGCCCTCGTCCTCCCATGACGTCACGGCAGCCCATGACGTCAGCCCAGGTTCAGGAAACCGACGCCAGGATCGCCTCCGGATGTAAACAACGCCGCCACTCACCTCTCCCCACACGACTCCTCGTGGATTGTTTTCCACGATAGCCAAAGTTGTTCTGAAGATACCACAGCCCGAAGCTAAGTAAACTATAGCTGGTACACACTGTGCTATACAATAATTGCGATTTAATAAGGAAATAACCCTGTATATCAAATATTCTTTCCTCCAGTGACTTGATAAGAGGAATTAGCTGCCCATTCCTCACTCAATTCCTTTTTGTGGTGTTTGGAGCTACAAGTTCCATTGTTCATTAGTAATGTTATGTTAAGTGATTCCAAGTACATTCTGGTGCAGTGTATTAAGTATAAATAATATTGTTTTTTTTCAGCAGTTGAAGTGCATTATAGACAAATTTTATGTTTTCCCCAGACCTTAATCTGAAGTTTCCTTTAGCATTTTATATTAAATGTTACAGTATGTGTTTATAGTACTGTACTCTATAACTTTATTATAAGCTAATTACAGCAGTTGCTATAACATTGCAGAATATTCTTGTATTCTTTCCACAGTGATTATTATTATTATTATTATTATTTACACATTTACAGAAAGTTAATTTGTTTTAAATTCTTGATGCCTTATTGCTACATGTTCTGCATTACATGTTAATTCTTTTGTGAAAATTTTCTACATTTTATCCATTATTAAGTATCATATTGTACTACATGTTGAGTGTTGTATACTTGTGTAATTATTTTCATGAAATTTACATCTCTCAGTTTCAGGAAAAAATTTACTATGCTTTACCTGATCCAATTAATTTACATAACTCCAGTTTCAAGTCATGTGCATACCAGATTGCATATTTAATTTACAATTTTGCTGATTTATATATTTTGTGGGTGTGTGATATTTCTCAGTGATATTTCTCAGTTTTATGATAAAATTTACTATGCTTTACCTGATCCAATTAATTTACATAACTCCAGTTTCAAGTCATGTGCATACCAGATTGCATATTTAATTTATAATTTTGCTGATTCATATATTTAGTGTGTGTGTGTGTGAGGGGTGGAGGCCAGCACAACCACAGGCCTCCCCACCACCGATGGAGACTCAGTCACCAGAAGAACTGGCTACTTCCCACGGCAATATTAACATGGACTCAGAAAGCAGCCAGTCAGTCGAGGAGGGTGAGTATCAAGACGTTCTAACAAGACAACAGAAGAAACGGAGAAGACAGGATGCAAGGCGTAGTGTTGACAGTAATGGTACACTTAACGGAAACGACAAGAGAATGAAGAACGACGCCGAGACTGATGTCGACAAACGGACGGAACGATGTCAGGAAGGTGAGGGTCAGCGGAGGAGGCTTCTTTTCCCTGCCTCATGCACGCTGGCCTATCATCAGAAGCTGCTGTGGACAGTCACACTTGGAAGAGAACACCGCAAGTTCGAGCCCCTGCTGAAGGAAGGTGTAAACAGACCTTACTTAACGGTAGGTTCTATGGAGGCAGTGGAGTATCTTATCCAGCAAGGATATGATGGAATTGTTATGGAAATACCGGAGGGGAACGAGAAGCTGACGAAGGTAATTATCTATAAATACCCTCAGATTCTGGACCCCGAATTCATCCTCGACGACCAACGATTTGTGTGGGCCAAGCGTCACCTTATTAAAGGTGAAGCTAGGAGTAAGGTGGTGGCTTTAGTGAGAGGTGAAGTTCCCGAGAAAGTGTTCATCACCGGGGCTGGCTACAGGCATGTAGCAAAGTATGTGGAAGAGCCCATAATATGCCTGAAATGCTGCAGATGGGGGCATAAATCCTGGAGCTGTCAAAATGATCCACGATGTCGTTTCTGCGGAAAGTCTCACCTCTCTAATGTGTGTAGAAACAGACTTAATCTGGGTGAGAAAATCGTTCCCAGATGCTGCAACTGTGGAGGCGTTCACAATGCCAGCTCAGCTGTGTGTAGCAAGAGGCCGAGTATGGGTGTTATCCGGCCGGTGAATGTTACAGAGCAAGCAAGAGCTCTTACCCAGACATCGGGAGCACAGCAAAACAGTCTGCCCCAAACAGCACCAGTGAACCGGACGAATGCGTGGGTAAAGGAGTCTCCTTTACTTCGTCAGGCTCAAGCAACAAGCAGCCACGCCACCACTCAGGACTCCGGCAGTGACAATGTAACGGTGAGTGAAGTGGCTACTGTGGCTCAGAAAGAGGGTCATAATGATATGGGCAAGGAGGTGTGGGCTGAACTAAGAAAAGTTGGTGAGTTCCTCCAAAATCTTGGGCAGAGAATCGAGTCCATCGAGGCGAAATTAAACGTTCAGGAGGTCAAGGAAATTCACAAAACTGTGAAAGAAAATCAGGATATAGTGGTTGAGGGCAATAATGAAATATTGAGTGCTGAAATGAAAGAAAGTGAAGTGTGTGTGAATGATGGTAGTCGTAGTGAAAGGAAGAACCCTATAATTACACATAAAATGAAGGAATCATTTGGGCCAATAATGGACGTCTCAGGGCTGAAAAAATCTCTTGAGAATCGCAATGTCGCTTTTACTGGTGAACTTGGGAGGAGGTGGGAGATGTTATGCCAAGTATGGCTATCATTTAGTGAATTTATAGGGGATGACTTAGGCAGTGAATTGATTAATAATGGATCACCCTAGACTGAAAGTTTTGTCATGGAATGTTAATGGTTTAAGAAACAGGGTTACAGATGTTCATTGTTATGTGATGGGAAATGATATTGATGTTGTAGCTCTCCAGGCGACGGGGGATAGGAATGAAGGATTATTGAAATTAAATGGTTATAAAGGGTTTCACCTCTTCGCCGCAAATAACATCAGAGGCACGTCAATTTATGTAAAGAACTCCATACCAGCAGAGTTAGTAGAACCGCCATCAAAAACGCAAGGTATAGAGAGTGTCTGTGTTAAATTATCATTAAGGGAAGGGGAATTTATTGTAGTTAATTTGTATGTATCCAGGAACTGCTTCGACGCCAACTATCTACCTGACTGCATTTATACTGATCCTTCACTGGTCATTGGGGACCTTAATGCTCGGCACACAAGCCTTGGGACAGTGGGTAGCATTAGTACTAATGGGGTCAAGTGGTTACAGTTTCTACAAGATCATCCAGATACCTGTCTATTGGGAAACAATGAACCAACTCACATCAGGGGAGGACGGCTTGACTATGCCTGCATTTTAAACTCTCAGGGGATTATGGGGAAGGCTCGGGTTGTTCGGGAACTACTTAGTGACCACTTTGCCTTGAACGTTGAATTACCACTGGGGAAAAAACAAGTCCACTTTCAAAGGAAAAGGTTAATATTAATAAAGATATGAAAAATTATTTTATTCAAAATATGGGAGATTGGTATCAACAATACACGCCGCTCTGCGTTGATAGTTTTTACGAGGATATGGTCGAGAACATAGAGAAATTAGTACAGAGGGAAAATAACGGGGGCAGGGGAAGCAAGACGCATGGACCTAAGAAATTTAAATATTCCAATGATCAGCAAGTCAAGGGGTGGGAGAGAATGCTACGGAGTGCACATAAAGAATGGATAAAAAATGGAATGAGGGATGAAGAGAAAAATACAATGTTGGAAGTGGCTAGGGAATGCAGTCAGGTGAGGAAGGAGGCGCGGGACAGATACTGGCAAGACTTTGCTCAGTCCATTGGTAATACTAAGAACCTTAAAGACATATGGAGAGCAGTAAATAAAGTCAGGGGTTGTAAGACCAAATTCATTGCTCACTCAGATCCAGGGAAGGTTGCTAATGAGTTAGTAGATAAATGGGCTAGTGCTGCTGGTATGGAGTCCTTACCTGCAGACACGAGAATCACCATTGAGTCATGGGAAAATATTAGAAATGGAGTAACTTTATGTGCCTTAAGTACAAGATCTATAGCGTGCACTGAGATAACACACGATGAGCTACTGGATGCTATAAAAAGTGGCAGCTCTACTGCTCCTGGGAAAGATGGAGTAACGTATAACATTCTTAATTATTTAGCCGGTATGAAACCTAGTCCCTTACTTGATTTGTTTAATATGAGTTATAGAGAGGGAAAGTTACCAAGAAAATGGAAAGAGGCAGTCATCATTCCTATCCCTAAGTCAAACGGTGGCTACAGACCTGTCTCCTTAATATCCTGCTTTTGTAAAATGATGGAAAGGATTTTGTTAAATAGGCTACTCTACCTTGTAGGTGATAACATGTCCAGTAATCTCTTTGGTTTTGTCAAAGGCAAAAGTACTGCGGATTGTCTCTTAAAGTGTTTGTCTAATATGGATGACAATTGTAGAGTTTTTGTTGATCTACAAGGAGCATTTGATAAAGCCAATGGGGAAGTAATCTTACACGAATTAGCCAATCTGGGAATAGCAGGGAGATTGTTACACTGGATAAGGGATTATCTACAAGGCAGAAAAGGTCAGGTGTATTATCAGGGATGCATGTCTGAGGAACGGAGGTTTCAGTTAGGTACCCCACAAGGGGGAGTATTAAGTCCCACCTTATTCAATGTATTAATGAACAGATTAGCATCAGAAATGTATCCTCCAGTGGTCACGACGATCATATATGCTGATGACATTCTTATACAAGGCACTTCCGGGAACAAAATTCAAACTGCTCTTAACATACTTGGTACAACCTGTCACAAGTTAGGCTTAGTTATAAATGCAGATAAAACCAAATATGAGTATAGGAAACGAAGAAATATAACACTTACTCTAAATGGTGTGGAACTGAGCCGTGTTCAGAAGTACAAGTATCTGGGCATGTATGTTGGATACACATGTGAGAGTAAAAATGCTGAAATAAATCATATCAGCACCTTATGTAAAGCCCGTCTGCATCCTCTAAAAGCACTGGCTTTTTCTGGTAAAGGTGTTGGGGTACCTATCTTACGGATGTTATACATAAGCACTGTTCGGTCCCTGATAGACTACGCAGCACCCGTTTTGTCTTACACAGGCCAAGGCAGAATTCAAAAAATAGAGCTGATACAGAACGAGGCTATGAGGATTATTCTTGGATGTCAAAGAAATGCAATGATTGAAATAATGAGAATGGAATTAAATTTACAGAGTGTGTGTGATAGAGTCCGTGACATTAACACTAGAGTAGCTATTCGTTTCATGCGGAGAAAAGGAGGGGATAAGCTGTTTGAGAGCGTTCAGACCTGCTTGAGTGACGTACACACTTCCAGGAAACTGAGGGAGACACGCTACACGAGGGGATTAGCTCATGACCTCAGGGAAAATGATGTACTTGACTGCTGTAAACCCTCTCGACAGGGTAATATGTTTGCTCCCTGGAAAGTACAGAAAATAGACGTCGAAATTGTACCCCTCAATGTGAAAAAGATTCATCATGAACCGGGACAATTACGGTGTATGTATGGAAGCATGATATCCCGGTTACCAAGAGGCAACAGTTTACATGTATATTGCGACGGGTCAGTGGCGGAGGATGGCAGGGCAGGGCGTGGTGTCCTAATAAGGGAATATACGGAGTTTGGGACTGTGGACAGGAAAATTGAACTCCGGCTTAGTAATTATATATCATCCACACAAGCTGAACTGCAGGCCATTCTGGCGTGTTTGGAGGAAGTACGTCATGACGACAAAAATGTTTTTGTATTTGTCGATAGCCGAGGAGCACTGGAGTCCTTAAACAGTCGAAACCCAGTCTTCATGTCTATAGTTGAGGATTGTAAGAGAAGAATAGCTGAGATACAGCTGAAAGGTCATAGTGTGAAATTCATGTGGATTCCATCTCATGTTGGAATAGTGCTCAACGAGGTGGCGGATGACTTGGCCAAACGTGCCACATAAAAACCACAAATTGACATTGAATGTGAATTCACAATGAGACAAATAAGAAGCAAAATCAGAAATATTCAGGCACAGGCAGGAGTGGAGAGGAGAGGGATAATGTATGAGAGAAGTCTAACCATGCAACACTACATGTATGTGAGTCAAAACACCCTTTTCACTTATGGTAAAAGGAGAAATGCTTGGAGTGACTCTGTGTACATGCGGCTCAGGCTTGGGTACAAATATTACTGGGAATATGGGATAGGCGTTCATGATAATGACACGAAGTGTAAACTATGTGGTATGTTAAGGTCTCACACCCTTGCCCATTATGTTCTTGATTGTCCGTTGATTAATGTATATAGAAACACTGGGATAAGGACTGTTCCTTAACAAATAGCCTGGATGTGTCACAAAGGAAAGGTTGATGATATTCTTGAGAGATATAAGAATTTTGCACCAAGACTGTAATATTTTGTTGAATTATCCGTATAACTAGGTCATAAAAGTATTTGTGTACGTCTGATACCATACCACTTGTGAAGGAGGAAATGTACATGTTTATCTCTCAGAATGTTTGGTAACAGGTTTATTGTTTGTGATGTGTGTCTATGTATGTACTAACACGTTGTACTGAACGGGATGAGAATAGCTTGAGCTACCTCATCCCTTTGTGTGTATTTTACCTCAATAAACTTATTTCAATTTCAATTTCAAGGATAAACAAGGCTGTGCAAGCACTATGCACAGCTAGAATGAACTATGCTAAGATGGTTTAAGCTCGGCTAGGTTAGGATAAGCTAGGCCATGCAAGGCCCCGGTTGACCAGTGGAGTCTAATGGTCTAACCTTCTAGCTAGTTTGCTGACCTAAGAGTGTAAATGCCTAGTCCCAATCTTAAATACTGAATACCTGGATAACACAGGTGGCCTGTTGTTGTGTTGATTTAGGGGTGACGACGATCGTGGGATCGGATGTGCCCTACAGGCGGCCTGCACCATGCTTTCTAAGGCGTCCATCTCATAACAAAAACAAATCCGTGCATTCGTACACAAACAGAGACCCCCGTGGTTATTCGAATACTTGGAATTCTTTTAATTAAAATACTTTTAATTAAAACAATTAGATTAATAATAATTAACATAATTTTTACTCAAGATTCACAAAAATCATTAATACAATTTTAAAAGAAAATGTAAAAGACATCTAAAAACAGATATACAGACTTTGTGTGATATTTATTTCAACATTATATATTAATAGAATGTTGTAACTATTATTTTTAAATATTAGGTAGTTGCCAGCTACGTATATGGCATATAAACGTGTTAAACGAATAATGTTAAATAGCTATATACATAACAGTAAAATAATGACACCTACAACTAATGATAACTAGATAATAGTAAATGGTAATTCCATCTGAACGAAAACTTAATACCAAATTTCTTAGATGTTTTTCGTAATATAAAGATTGACAGTAAGATATCTTATTCATTATGGAGTAATTAACAACAAAACAATCTATATTTTTATTGCAGAACATATATCAGAGCATACTAGTGACTCATACATTTAAAATAGTGTGATTTTTAAACAATTCGGTTGTAAACCCGCAGAACCGCCTACCCGCCGAATACAACATAAGAAATGGTATATAATTCATTGTTTTAAATTCCATATATAATCATTAATAATTTTCGGCAGCTATCGAAGTTCTCCATAGGTAAATTCCTGTACTCTAACAAGATGCTACTTGCTGTTTAGCTGTTTAAATTCTTGGAAAATCGTAATGACCAGCGACATAAAATATAACAATGAAATAGTAGCTGGTAACTGTAGGTGAACGAAAAATTAAATTTCGAATTGATTAGATGTTTTCCTAAATATAAAGATCGACCTGAAGGAATTTTATGAATTATGGACAAATTAAGCAAAAAAATAGGTAATTTTAATTGAAGAACAGATACCAGAGAATAGTTAGTGAGTACATTTATGTTGTATAATGGGAGAAAGCCCCAGGTAGCCGCGAATTAAAATAACCACCTACATTAATTGATAACTAGGAAATAGTATCTCGAAACTTTATCTGAACGAAAACACAATACCGATTTGTTTAGATGTTTTTCTTAATATAAAGATCAACAGTAAGGAATCCTATTCATTATGGACAAATTAACAAAAAAAAAAACGATAATTTTCATTGAGGACCATATATTAGAGCATACCTAGTCACTTATATATTAAAAGTATTGTGTATTTTGAACCACTGAGGTTGTAAACAAACAGAACGGCCTACCCGAAAAGTCGTAACATAAAACGTTGTATATGTTTGCTAATTTATTATTTGATAATTGATTATTATTAATTTACGACGACTATAGAGGTTTCCCATTAGTTAAATTACTGTAGTCTGACTAAATGCTACTACAAAGCCTATATAAATCCTGGAAAAGTCACAATGACCAGCGACATTAAAGCATAGAGGGTTAAATAGTAACAGGCAACTGTCGGCGAACGAAAAATTCGTTTCCAAATTTATTAGAAGTTTTCCTAAATATATAGACCGATAGGCTGGAATTTTCTGGATTATAGCCTAATTAAGGCAAAAATATATATATTTTTACTTGAAGAACAAATATCAGAGCATAGTCAGTGAGTTATAGAATAATAAGAGTGTGGTATTTCATTGTATAACAAGAGATAGTCCATGGAAGCGATAATAGACGTAGTTTTACACAAAATAACGTCCAAAAACAGCCATAGAGTCAAACGGTAAATGTTGGTGTTCTTTTTAAGAGGACAGGTTGGATGATTACCAACAGTGTGCCAGCAGGGGGAGGGGGAATTAGCCTCAGCTACCATCCTCTTTTGTCCGGTTGTGTTGGTCGAGTGGTTAAGGGATCCTGTACATCAGTTGCAATTCTTCTGGCGGTAGGGGTTCTTGTCACTTCTGGGGTGTGAGTTTTCAGTTGCATATATGTCTGGAGACCGTTCAGGCTTGTTCGCATTTGTGCTCCTCACGTGTGCCCCAAAGATTGAAGTGATTTGATAAAATACCATGCCCAAGATTACCAACAGTATGCCGGCGGGGGGGATGGGGAATTAGCCTCGGCTACCATCCTCTTTTGTCTGGTCGTGTTGGTCGAGTGGTAAAAGAATCTTGTACATCAGATGCAGTGCTTCTGGCAGTATAGGTTCGAACCACTTCTGGGGTGTCATTTTCAGTTGCATATATGCCTGGAGACCGTTCAGGCTTTTTTCCATTTGTTTTCCTCGTGTATGCCCCAAAGAATGAGGTGATTTGATAAAATACCATGCCCAAAATTACCAACAGTGTGCCGGCGGGGTGGGTGGGGAATTAGCCTCGGCAACCATCCTCTTTTGTCCGATCGTGTTAGTCGAGTGGTAAAGGGACTGTACATCATCTGCAGTGCTTCTGGCAGTATGGGTTCGAGTCACTTCTGGGGTGTGAGTTTTCAGTTGCATATATATGCGTGGAGACTGTTGAGGCTTGTTCACATTGTGTTCCTCACGTGTGCCCCAAAGAATGAGATGATTCGATAAAATACCATGCCCAAGATTACCAACAGTGTGCCGGCCAGGGGAGGGGGAGTTAGCCTCGGCTACCATCCTCTCTTGTCCGGTCGTGTTGGTTGGGTAGTTAAGGGATACTGTACATCAGTTGCAGTGCTTTTGGTAGTATGGGTTCGAGTTATTTCTGGGGTGTGAGTTTTCAGTTGCATATATGCCTGGAGACCATTCTGGCTTGTTCGCATTTGTGTTCCTCACGTGTGCCCAAAAGAATGAGGTGATTTGATAATATACCATGCCCAAGGTTACTAACAGTGTGCCGGCAGGTGGATGGGGAATTTGCCTCGGCTACCATTCTCTTTTGTCCGATCGTGTTGGTCGAGTGATAAAGGGATCCTGTACATCATCTGCAGTGCTTCTGGCAGTATGGGTTCGAGTCACTTCTGGGGTGTGAGTTTTCAGTTGCATATATGCCTGGATTATCGCATCGCATCGCTAGGGAGCTGAGCAAACTGTAGATGGATATTGTTGCTCTCTAAGAGACCAGGCTCCCTGGATCAGGAACTGTGAGAGAGAGGACCTTCTCTTTCTTCTTGCAAGGAAAACCACCTGATGAGACCAGAGAACATGGTGTGGGATTTGCCGTCAGGAATGCACTGTTGGGACACATTATGCCACCGATGAGGGAAACCGAACGAATTCTGTCTCTGCAACTGCACTCCCAAACAAGGCTAGTCAATGTAATTAGTGCATATGCACCAACCCTGACTTCTCCTGCAGAGACAAAGGAAACATTCTACGATGACCTTAACAGAGTCATAGCGAGAATTCCTGTAAAGGAGCCACTGTTCATCCTCGGCGACTTCAACGCCAGAGTGGGTGCCGAGCACAACATTTGGCCCACTTGCCTGGGTCAATTCGGAATAGGGAGGATGAATGAGAATGGGCAACGTCTGCTAGAACTCTGCTGCCTTCATGGTCTTTGTGTCACCAACACGTTCTTCGGCACAAAGCCTCAACACCGAGTATCTTGGAGACACCCCAGATCCAAGCACTGGCACCAGCTTGACCTGATTCTTACCAGGCGTGCAAGTCTACCCAGCGTCAAGATTACGAGTAGCTACCAGAGTGCTGTCTGTGACACCGACCACTCCCTGGTATGTAGCAGGGTCAAGATACAACCAAAGAAGATTCATCACCCGAAAAGGGCGGGCTGACCTCGCATCAACACAGCCAAGACCCGCAACCAGGACAAGGTGGAAGATTTTGCACGCTTGCTCGAGGAAGCTCTTCCTGGCCCAGCCGGGGTCACTGCCTGTAAAAGATGGGAGCACTTCAGAGACGCTGTGTTCAACGCTGCCATTTCCACCTTTGGCAAGAAGACCAGGTCGGCAGACTGGTTCGAGGCTCACTCGGAAGAGATGACACCGGTCACCAAGGAGAAGAGAAACGCCTTGGCAGCCTACAAAGCCTGCCAAAGTCAGCGCAACTTACAGATCCTTCGGGCCGTCCGCTGCAAAGTACAGCAGAGCGCCAGGCGATGTGCCAACAACTATTGCCTCCAGCTCTGCTCCCAGATACAGACTGCAGCGGATACAGGCAATATAAGGGGAATGTATGACGGCATCAAGCAGGCCCTCGGCCCAATCCAGAGGAAGACCGCTCCTCTGAAATCTGCCACTGGCGAGGTGATTCAGGACCAGGCACTGCAGCTGAAGCGCTGGGTCGAGCACTACTCTGAGCTATACGCCAGGGACAATGTGGTCACCGAAGACGCCCTGAGCGCCATTAAGTGTCTGCCTATGTTAATGGAGCTCGACAGCGAGCCGACCCTCGAAGAACTCAGCGATGACCTAGACTCCCTTGCTTCTGGTAAAGCTCCTGGCAAAGATGGCATTCCTGCTGAGACCTTGAAGTGCTGCAGAGGTAGCCTGCTCATGGAGCTGCATGAAATTCTCTGCCTCTGCTGGGAAGAAGGAGAGGTGCCACAGGACATGAGGGATGCCAACATCGTCACGCTGTATAAGAATAAAGGTGACAGGGGCGACTGCAACAACTACCGTGGAATCTCCCTCCTCAGTATTGTCGGAAAGCTGTTTGCTCGAGTAGCATTGAAGAGGCTCCAAGTACTTGCAGAGAGAATCTATCCAGAATCACAATGCGGATTCAGAGCCGACAGGTCCACCATCGACATGGTCTTTTCCCTCAGACAACTGCTGGAGAAATGCAGGGAATAGAAGCAGCCACTCTTTGTAGCCTTCATAGATCTGACGAAGGCCTTCGACTTCGTCAGCAGGGATGGCCTGTTCAAGATCCTCCCCAAAATCGAATGCCCACCCAGGCTCCTCAGCATCATCAGATCTTTCCATGAGAACATGAGGGGCACCGTGGTCTTTGATGGCCTAACATCAGACGCCTTTGACATCTGAAGTGAAGTAAAGCAGGGCTGCGTACTGGCTCCAACCCTATTCGGGATTTTCTTCACAGTTATGCTGTGGCACGCCTTCGGATCTGTCACGGAAGGCATTTACCTCCGGACCAGGTCGGATGGAAAGCTCCTTAACCTCGCCAGGCTGAGTGCCAAGACAAAGGTTCGGCTGAGGTGTCTGTGCGACTTCCTTTTTGCCGACGACGCAGCAGTCACTGCCCACTCAGCCAAAGATCTCCAACAGCTCATGACCCACTTCAACGAGGCCTCTCAGGCTTTCGGACTCACTATTAGCCTGAAGAAAACACAAGTCATGGGACAAGGAGTGGACTCCCCACCTGACATCGGCATCTCCGATTCCAAACTGGAAGTCGTTCACGACTTCGTGTACCTGGGCTCCACAATCTCTGACTCCCTGTCTCTTGATATGGAGCTAAGCAAACGCATCGGTAAGGCATCTACTACCATGTCCAGACTGACAAAGAGAGTGTGGGCTAACAATAGTCAAACTGAATATACTAAGATTCAGGTTTACAGAGCCTGTGTCCTGAGCACTCTTCTTTATAGCAGTGAGTCTTGGACACTCCGCGCCCGTAAGGAAAGACAGCTGAATGCCTACCACATGCGCTGCCTTTGACACATCTTGGACATCACCTGGCAGGATAAGGTGACAAACAACAAGAGCAAGAATCACTAGCATGTACACAATACTAAAACAGAGACGAATGCGCTGGCTCGGGCACGTTGTGCGAATGGGCGACGGCAGGATCCCCAAGGATCTCCTGTATGGAGAGCTGATGCAGGGAAAGCGTCCAACAGGGAAGCCCCAGCTTCGGTACAAAGACGTATGCAAGAGGGACCTGAAAGCCATGGACGTCGATCTTGCTATATGGGAGACACTGGCTGCAGACCGTTCAGCCTGGAGGCAGTCTGTTCAAAGAGATCTCTCCAAGTTCGAGGAGTCACTTGCCAAGGAATCGGAGGCAAAGAGACAGAGAAGGAAAGCCGGTAGCCAGGAAGACAGACCAGAATCGGACTTCGTTTGTGCTCGGTGTGGTATGGACTGCCACTATCAGATTGGCCTCATCAGTCACACCAGACGCTGCACCAGGATTGACAACTAGGGCGCAACTCCATAGTCTCCCGAGACTGAAGGATGCCTACTTCTATATGCCTGGAGACCGTTCAGGCTTGTTCGCATTTGTGTTCCTCATGTGTGCCCCAGAAAATGAGGTGATTTGATAAAATTCAAAATTCATATTCAAAATTCAAATGTTTATTTAGGTAAAGTACATACATACAAGGGGAAAAAAAATACCATGCCCAAGATTACCGACAGTGTACCGGCAGGGAGATGGGGAATTAGCTTCGGTTACCATCCTCTTTTGTCCGGTCGTGTTGGTCGAGTAGTTAATGGATACTGTAAATCAGTTGCAGTGCTTCTGGCAGAATGGGTTCGAGTCACTTCTGGGGGTGTGAGTTTTCAGTTGCATATATGCCTGGAGACCGTTCAGGCTTTTTCGCATTTGTGTTCCTCACATGTGCCCCAAAGAAAGAGGTGATTTGATAAAATACCATGCCCAAGATTACGAACAGTGTGCCGGCGGGGGGATGGGGAATTAGCCTCGGCTACAATCCTCTTTTGTCCGGTCATGTTGGTCAAGTGGTTAAGGGATCGTGTACATCAATTGCAGTCCTTCTGGCAGTATAGATTCGAGTCATTTTTGGGGTGTGAGTTTTTAGCTGCATATATGCCTGGAGACCGTTCAGGCTTGTTCGCATTTGTGTTCTTCATGTGTGCCCCAAAGAATGATGTGATTTGATAAAATACCATGCCCAAGAATACCAACAGTGTGCTGGCGGGGGGATGGGGAATTAGCATCGGCTACCATCCTCTTTTGTGCAGTCGTGTTGGTCAAGTGGTTAAGTGATCCTGTACATCAGTTGCAATGCTTCTGGCAGTATGGGTTCTTGTCACTTCTGGGGGTGTGAGTTTTCAGTTGCAAATATGCCTGGAGACCGTTCAGGCTTGTTTGCATTTCTGTTCCTCACGTGTGCCTCAAAGAATGAGGTTATTTAATGAAATACCATGCCCAAGATTACCAACAGTGTGCCGGTGGTGGGATAGGGAATTAGCATCGGCTACCATCCTCTTTTGTCCGGTCGTGTTTTTGGAGTGATTAAGGGATCCTTTACATCAGTTGCAGTGTTTTTGGCAGAATGGGTTCGAGTCACTTCTGGGGTGTGAGTTCTCAGTTTAATATATGCCTGGTGACCGTTCAAGTTTTTCGCATTTGTGTTCCTCACGTGTGCCCCAAAGAATGAGGTGATTTGATAAAATACCATGCCCAAGATTACCAACTGTGTGTCGGTGGGGGGACGGGGAATTAGCCTCGGCTGCCATCCTCTTTTATCCGGTCGTATTGGTCGAGTTGTAAAGGGATCCTGTACATCAGTTACAGTGCTTTTGGCAGTATGGGTTCGAATCACTTCTGGGGTGTGAGTTTTTAGTTGCATATATGCCTGGAAACCTTTCAGGCTTTTTTGCATGTGTTCCTCACATATGGCCCAAAGAATGAGGTGATTTGATAAAATACCATGCCCAAGATTACCATCCGAGTGCCGGAGGGGAAGTGGTTCAAATACCTTCGGCTATCACTTCCTTTTGTCCGGTCGTGATGGTCAAGCGGATTAAGGCGTCCCTGTACATACCAGTTGCGTTGCTCCTGGCAGTATGGGTTCGAGTCACTTCTGGGGTGTGAGTTTTCATATATATATATATATATTTATATATATATATATATATATATATATATATATATATATATATATATATATATATATATACATATATATATATATATATATATATATATATGCTCTGGGGGATAAATAGGATATAAATTATATGTTATGTACCTTAATCCTAACAAACTCGTTGTCTCAAGGAGCTTGGTGCTGTTGTATCAAGTGGTATCCCGCTGATGGAGACAGTCGTGTCTTGATGCACGTGGACATATCACTAGGTCTGTCACACTATATGGCTACTAAGCAAGAGAGCTCAACTCTGCAAGCACAACTAGGTAAGTACAATTAGGTTAGTACTACAGGTGGGCCTGGATGGCTTGTGTCTCTTCGCTTCTTCTGGGTTTTCTCTTGTCTGCGATGACGTGTGAACGCGTTTTCTTTGATGGTGTCGAGGTTCTTAGAGAACGTACCGTAATGTAGGCAAAACTTGAATATTGCTTCACATTGGATGTAGTATATGCTATCTTTCATTTCGTTGTTTACAGGTCTCTTTCCTCTTGCTTTCATTCCAAGCTTTGATATTGTTAAACGATAATACTTTGGGTACTGGTTTTAGTGTTCACTAGTGGTTGGAAACGCTACAGTGAATGTTTATTTTTCTGTTGGTTCTTTAGGTAGTGTTCTGGTGGTGGATTCAGGCAAGAGGAGTTTGGGCTTCCCAGGTCTTCGTCAGGCACGAGTACAGGTAGTATGCTGTTGCTAACTAATAAGTTATTGACAGTATAATAAGTTGATGAAGAAACTGTGACCATTTAATGCGTCTCTGTTTGCATAGGCAATAACGATTTCAACGTTGATATTTACAGCGTTTATAAACGTAAATATTTGATATTTACGTTGATGTTAAATTATTAATATTATTAAATTATTAGTGTAAATTTATTATTAATTTGAGATGGGAGTCGATGGTATTGCCGTTCTCAATGGAATTTAGTGGAGCAGTTGTGTGGTACCTGCCCAAGCTGTCCCTTGTTGTCATTGACTAATTGTGGATTGTTCCTGAAGGATTGGGAATTGGGTTTGGTTGATGCCGAAAGGGTATGGCAGCTTGTTGATTTGTGACTCCGGTTTGATTGGCCTAGGCTTTTATTTGTTGGACCTCTTCCCTCCTTTTCGGACACCTCATAGGGAAGATTTCCTGTGTTGTCGGAGCTCCCGGGTGCCAGAGAAAGGGAACACAGTTTTACAGACCTTCATCCGTAGGTAAATATGTGAAGGAAGCTGATAGCATCGCAAGTCTCCTCGGCACAGTGGTAAAACACTCGCACAGCGCTTTGTGAGCGCTTCGGCCTGGGTTCGTATCCTGGCCATGGAGGATTGACCGGGCACCAAATCTTAACAGTAGCCTCTGCTCACCTAATCATGAATGGGTACCTGGTTGTTAAACGATTTTGCGGGTCTTATTCCGGGGAAAATTATTGCAATGCATGTTAGTGGCCTCATAAGAGTGTAAGAACTCTTGTATATATAAATAAAAGAAAAGGATGGCGCCAGTGACGCCTAGTGACGGTGGGGTTCCTGCGGGAGGAGACGACCAGTATCGTGCGCCGAGTGAGCCGCCCGCCACCATCACATAGGCATGGGAGGCGGCTTCCATTTTCCTGAACTCCGTAAGTACAGAGGCATTTTTAGTAATTGTACGTTACTGGTTACTTTAATTGTTGAATTGTCTATTTATTTATTAAGAATTAATGGAACATGACTTAGCAATCGTCATGAAGCAGGAATTAATTGGGCTGCATTTGTCACTGGGAGTGTTGAGTTACTGGCTATCATGCCCGTGCCACCTCTTCGATGGCTTAATCTCTATCAGTCAATCAAAGGGTAGTGTCATCTGTCACTGACACAGTGTCATCTGTCATGTACGTTACTGTGGGACTAAACGTGGGACTAAACGTGGGACTAAACTGTGGGACTAAACGGGACTAAACTTTTTTTTTTTTTTTTCTTTTTAGCAGGGATAATCCTGCGCGGGCCCTAAGCCTCTGGCTGGCCCATTAAGTGATGCTTGTTTCTGTTTTACTTGGGCGGAGGATGAGTATTCAAGACTCGTATGGTCGCTTCAGTAAGATTTTGCCATATGTGTTTAACAACTTTCTCTGCTCTGTTGAATCTAAGGTGAAATCTGAACGGGTTTGTAACTGTGCACTGTGTTAGATAATGTTCCAGTGGTCTGTCGGGCAATCCTCCACAGTGTTGACATTTCCTCTCATCCTCCGGAACCTGTAAGCCTATTTCCCATGCACATGGGTATCCAAGCCTGATGCGATGTAAGTGCACTTCTGTTGTTCTACTGCTCCCGTTCATCAAACTAAGTGGTTCGTAGTTGGTTGAATTCTTGTACCAACCCGCAGATCCTGATGTTGCAACTGCTGTTGTGTGGTCACTGTACATCATTCGCATTGCTCTGTTTCGAATTACTTTCTTCATCTGGGATAGACTCTGTGGTATGTAAATGTCTAGATTTCCCCTCTTAGTAGCAAGTTTTGCAGCTTCGTCTGCAATGTCATTTCCTATTAGTCCCACATGACTTGGCACCCAGTTGATAAGTACCCGTCGGCCTTGTCGTTTGAGTGTGTGCATGAATGACAAGACATTTGTGATCAGATGGATGTTATCACATATGTGTTCTTGTTGCAAGGTTTCAATGGCGGTTCTCGAATCTGTATGGATGATAACATGTTGCCGGTGTTCAGCAAGAGCATGTTCCAAAGCCTTTTGAATGGCTAGCATCTCTGTTTGTAAAGTCGAACACCCCGGGACTTAACGTTTACAGTCTCCGTGGTGTAGTGGTAAGACACTCGCCTGGCGTTCCGCGAGCGCCGTGCATTTGTACACAAACAGAGACCCCGTGGTTATTCAAACACTTGGAATTCTTTTAATTAAAATAATAACAATTAGATTAATAATAATTAACATAATTTTTACTCAAGATTCACAAAAATCATTAATACAGTTTTAAAAGAAAATGTAAAAGACATCTAAAAACAGATATACAGACTTTGTGTGATATTTATTTCAACATTATATATTAATAGAATGTTGTAACTATTATTTTTCAATATTTTAGTAGTTGCCAGCTATGTATATCGCATATAAACGTGTTAAACGAATAATGTTAAATAGCTATATACATAACAGTAAAATAATAACACCTACAATTAATGATAACTAGAAAATAGTAAATGGTAATTCCATCTGAACGAAAACTTAATACCAAATTTCTTAGATGATTTTCGTAATATAAAGATTGACAGTAAGATATCTTATTCATTATGGAGTAATTAACAACAAACAATCTATATTTTCATTGCAGAACATATATCAGAGCATACTAGTGACTCATACATTTAAAATAGTGTGATTTTTAAACAATTCGGTTGTAAACCCGCAGAACCGCCTACCCGCCGAATACAACATAAGAAATGGTATATAATTCATTGTTTTAAATTATATATATAATCATTAATAATTTTCGGCAGCTATCGAGGTTCTCCATAGGTAAATTCCTGTACTCTAACAAGATGCTACTTGCTGTTTAGCTGTTTAAATTCTTGGAAAATCGTAATGACCAGCGACATAAAATATAACAATGAAATATTAGCTGATAACTGTAGGTGAACGAAAAATTAAATTCCAAATTGATTAGATGTTTTCCTAGATATAAAGATCGACCTGAAGGAATTTTATGAATTATGGACTAATTAAGCAAAAAAATAGGTAATTTTAATTGAAGAACAGATACCAGAGAATAGTTAGTGAGTACATTTATGTTGTATAATGGGAGAAAGCCCCAGGTAGCCGCGAATTAAAATAACCACCTACATTAATTGATAACTAGGAAATAGTATCTCGAAACTTTATCTGAACGAAAACACAATACCAATTTGTTTAGATGTTTTTCTTAATATAAAGATCAACAGTAAGGAATCCTATTCATTATGGACAAATTAACAAAAAAAAAAAAACGATAATTTTCATTGAGGACCATATATTAGAGCATACCTAGTCACTTATATATTAAAAGTATTGTGTATTTTGAACCACTGGGGTTGTAAACAAACAGAACGACCTACCCGAAAAGTCGTAACATAAAACGTTGTATATGTTTGCTAATTTATTATTTGATAAATGATTATTATTAATTTACGACGACTATAGAGGTTTCCCATTAGTTAAATTACTGTAGTCTGACTAAATGCTACTACAAAACCTATATAAATCCTAGGAAAGTCACAATGACCAGCGACATTAAAGCATTGAGGGTTAAATAGTAACAGGCAACTGTCGGAGAACGAAAAATTCGTTTTCAAATTTATTAGAAGTTTTCCTAAATATATAGACCGATAGGCTGGAATTTTCTGGATTATGGCCTAATTAAGGCAAAAATATATATATTTTTACTTGAAGAACATATATCAGAGCATAGTCAGTGAGTTATAGAATAATAAGAGTGTGGTATTTCATTGTATAACAAGAGATAGTCCATGGAAGCGATAATAGACGTAGTTTTACACAAAATAACGTCCAAAAACAGCCGTAGAGTCAAACGGCAAATGTTGGCGTTCTTTTTAAGAGGACAGGTTGGATGATTACCAACAGTGTGCCAGCAGGGGGAGGGGGAATTAGCCTCAGCTACCATCCTCTTTTGTCCGGTTGTGTTGGTCGAGTGGTTAAGGGATCCTGTACATCAGTTGCAGTTCTTCTGGCGGTAGCGGTTCTTGTCACTTCTGGGGTGTGAGTTTTCAGTTGCATGTATGTCTAGAGACCGTTCAGGCTTGTTCGCATTTGTGCTCCTCACGTGTGCCCCAAAGATTGAAGTGATTTGATAAAATACCATGCCCAAGATTACCAACAGTATGCCGGCGGGGGGGATGGGGAATTAGCCTCGGCTACCATCCTCTTTTGTCTGGTCGTGTTGGTCGAGTGGTAAAAGAATCTTGTACATCAGATGCAGTGCTTCTGGCAGTATAGGTTCGAACCACTTCTGGGGTGTCATTTTCAGTTGCATATATGCCTGGAGACCGTTCAGGTTTTTTTCCATTTGTTTTCCTCGCGTATGCCCCAAAGAATGAGGTGATTTGATAAAATACCATGCCCAAAATTACCAACAGTGTGCCGGCGGGGTGGGATGGGGAATTAGCCTCGGCAACCATCCTCTTTTGTCCGATCGTGTTAGTCGAGTGGTAAAGGGATCCTGTACATCATCTGCAGTGCTTCTGGCAGTATGGGTTCGAGTCGCTTCTGGGGTGTGAGTTTTCAGTTGCATATATATGCGTGGAGACTGTTGAGGCTTGTTCACATTGTGTTCCTCACGTGTGCCCCAAAGAATGAGATGATTCGATAAAATACCATGCCCAAGATTACCAACAGTGTGCCGGCCAGGGGAGGGGGAGTTAGCCTCGGCTACCATCCTCTCTTGTCCGGTCGTGTTGGTTGGGTAGTTAAGGGATACTGTACATCAGTTGCAGTGCTTTTGGTAGTATAGGTTCGAGTTATTTCTGGGGTGTGAGTTTTCAATTGCATATATGCCTGGAGACCATTCTGGCTTGTTCGCATTTGTGTTCTTCACGTGTGCCCAAAAGAATGAGGTGATTTGATAATATACCATGCCCAAGGTTACTAACAGTGTGCCGGCAGGTGGATGGGGAATTTGCCTCGGCTACCATTCTCTTTTGTCCGATCGTGTTGGTCGAGTGGTAAAGGGATCCTGTACATTATCTGCAGTGCTTCTGGCAGTATGGGTTCGAGTCACTTCTGGGGTGTGAGTTTTCAGTTGCATATATGTCTCAAGACAGTTCAGGCTTGATTTCATTTGTGTTCCTCACGTGTGCCCCAAAGAATGAGGTGATTTGATAAAATACCATGCCCAAGATTACCAACAGTATGCCTATGAGGGAATGGGGAATTAGCCTCGGATACCATCCTCTATTGTATTGTCGTTTTGGTCGAGTTGTTAAGCGATCCTATGCATCAGTTGCAGTGATTCTGGCAATATGGGTTCGAGTCATGTCTGTGGTGTGAGTTTTCAGTTGCATATATGCCTGGAGGCTGTTCATGCTTGTTCACATTTGTGTTCCTCACGTGTGCCACTAAGAATGATGTGATTTGATAATATACCATGCCCAAGATTACCAACAGTGTGCTGGCGGGAGGGATGGGGAATTAGCCTCCGCTATAATCCTCTTTTGTTCGGTCGAGTGGTTAAGGGATCCTGTACATTAGTTGCAGTGCTTCTGGCAGTACGGTTTCCAGTCCCTTCTGGGATGTGAGATTTCAGTTGCATATATGCCTGGAGACCATTCAGGCTTGTTCACATTTGTGTTCCTCATGTGTGCCCCAAAGAATGAGGTGATTTGATAAAATTCATATACAAAATTTAAACGTTTATCTAGGTAAAGTACATACATACAAGGGGTGAAAAAATACCATGCCCAAGATTACCAACATTGTGTCGGCGGGGGGATGGGGAATTAGTCTCGGCTACCATCCTTTTTTTGTCCGGTCGTGTTAGTCGAGTGGTTAAGTGATCCTGTACATTAATTGCAGTACGGGTTCGAGTCCCTTCTGGGGTGTGAGTTTTCAGTTGCATATATGCCTGGAGACCGTTGAGGCTTGTTCGTATTTGTGTTCCTCACGTGTGCTCCAAAGAATGAGGTTATTTGGTAAAATACCATGTCCAAGATTTAGCCTCAGCTTCCATCCTTTTTTGTCCGGTCGTGTTGGTCGAGTGGTAAAGGGATCCTGTACATCATCTGCAGTGCTTCTGGCAGAATGGGTTCGAGTCACTTGTGGGGTGTGAGTTTTCAGTTGCATATATGCCTGGATTATCGCATCGCATCGCTAGGGAGCTGAGCAAACTGCAGATGGATATTGTTGCTCTCTAAGAGACCAGGCTCCCTAGATCAGGATCTGTGAGAGAGAGGACCTTCTCTTTCTTCTTGCAAGGAAAACCACCTGATGAGACCAAAGAACATGGTGTGGGATTTGCCGTCAGGAATACACTGTTGGGACACATTATGCCACCGATGGGGGAAACCGAACGAATTCTGTCTCTGCAACTGCACTCCCAAACAAGTCTAGTCAATGTAATTAGTGCATATGCACCAACCCTGACTTCTCCAGCAGAGACAAAGGAAACATTCTACGATGACCTTAACAGAGTCATAGCGAGAATTCCTGTAAAGGAGCCACTGTTCATCCTCGGCGACTTCAACGCCAGAGTGGGTGCCGAGCACAACATTTGGCCCACTTGCCTGGGTCAATTCGGAATAGGGAGGATGAATGAGAATGGGCAACGTCTGCTAGAACTCTGCTGCCTTCATGGTCTTTGTGTCACCAACACGTTCTTGGGCACAAAGCCTCAACACCGAGTATCTTGGAGACACCCCAGATCCAAGCACTGGCACCAGCTTGACCTGATTCTTACCAGGCGTGCAAGTCTACCCAGCGTCAAGATTACGAGTAGCTACCAGAGTGCTGTCTGTGACACCGACCACTCCCTGGTATGTAGCAGGGTCAAGATACAACCAAAGAAGATTCATCACTCGAAAAGGGCGGGCTGACCTCGCATCAACACAGCCAAGACCCGCAACCAGGACAAGGTGGAAGATTTTGCACGCTTGCTCGAGGAAGCTCTTCCTGGCCCAGCCGGGGTCACTGCCTGTAAAAGATGGGAGCACTTCAGAGACGCTGTGTTCAACGCTGCCATTTCCACCTTTGGCAAGAAGACCAGGTCGGCAGACTGGTTCGAGGCTCACTCGGAAGAGATGACACCGGTCACCAAGGAGAAGAGAAACGCCTTGGCAGCCTACAAAGCCTGCCCAAGTCAGCGCAACTTACAGATCCTTCGGGCCGTCCGCTGCAAAGTACAGCAGAGCGCTAGGCGATGTGCCAACAACTATTGGCTCCAGCTCTGCTCCCAGATACAGACTGCAGCGGATAAAGGAAATGTAAGGGGAATGTATGACGGCATCAAGCAGGCCCTCGGCCCAATCCAGAGGAAGACCGCTCCTCTGAATTCTGCCACTGGCGAGGTGATTCAGGACCAGGCACTGCAGCTGAAGCGCTGGGTCGAGCACTACTCTGAGCTATACGCCAGGGACAATGTGGTCACCGAAGACGCCCTGAGCGCCATTAAGTGTCTGCCTATGTTAATGGAGCTCGACAGCGAGCCGACCCTCGAAGAACTCAGCGATGACCTAGACTCCCTTGCTTCTGGTAAAGCTCCTGGCAAAGATGGCATTCCTGCTGAGACCTTGAAGTGCTGCACAGGTAGCCTGCTCATGGAGCTGCATGAAATTCTCTGCCTTTGCTGGGAAGAAGGAGAGGTGCCACAGGACATGAGGGATGCCAACATCGTCACGCTGTATAAGAATAAAGGTGACAGGGGCGACTGCAACAACTACCGTGGAATCTCCCTCCTCAGTATTGTCGGAAAGCTGTTTGCTCGAGTAGCATTGAAGAGGCTCCAAGTACTTGCAGAGAGAATCTATCCAGAATCACAATGCGGATTCAGAGCTGACAGGTCCACCATCGACATGGTCTTTTCCCTCAGACAACTGCTGGAGAAATGCAGGGAACAGAAGCAGCCACTCTTCGTAGCCTTCATAGATCTGACGAAGGCCTTCGACTTCGTCAGCAGGGATGGCCTGTTCAAGATCCTCCCCAAAATCGAATGCCCACCCAGGCTCCTCAGCATCATCAGATCTTTCCATGAGAACATGAGGGGCACCGTTGTCTTTGATGGCCTAACATCAGACGCCTTTGACATCTGAAGTGAAGTAAAGCAGGGCTGCGTACTGGCTCCAACCCTATTCGGGATTTTCTTCACAGTTATGCTGTGGCACGCCTTCGGATCTGTCACGGAAGGCATTTACCTCCGGACCAGGTCGGATGGAAAGCTCTTTAACCTCGCCAGGCTGAGTGCCAAGACAAAGGTTCGGCTGAGGCGTCTGTGCGACTTCCTTTTTGCCGACGACGCAGCAGTCACTGCCCACTCAGCCAAAGATCTCCAACAGCTCATGACCCACTTCAGCGAGGCCTCTCAGGCTTTCGGACTCACTATTAGCCTGAAGAAAACACAAGTCATGGGACAAGGAGTGGACTCCCCACCTGACATCGGCATCTCCGATTCCAAACTGGAAGTCGTTCACGACTTCGTGTACCTGGGCTCCACAATCTCTGACTCCCTGTCTCTTGATACGGAGCTAAACAAACGCATCGGTAAGTCATCTACTACCATGTCCAGACTGACAAAGAGAGTGTGGGCTAACAATAGTCACACTGAATATACTAAGATTCAGGTTTACAGAGCCTGTGTCCTGAGCACTCTTCTTTATAGCAGTGAGTCTTGGACACTCCGCGCCCGTAAGGAAAGACAGCTGAATGCCTACCACATGCGCTGCCTTTGACACATCTTGGACATCACCTGGCAGGATAAGGTGACAAACAACAACGTCTTGAGGAGAGCAAGAATCACTAGCATGTACACAATGCTAAAACAGAGACGAATGCGCTGGCTCGGGCAAGTTGTGCGAATGGGCGACGGCAGGATCCCCAAGGATCTCCTGTAATGAGAGCTGATGCAGGGAAAGCGTCCAACAGGGAAGCCCCAGCTTCGGTACAAAGACGTATGCAAGAGGGACCTGAAAGCCATGGACGTCGATCTTGCTATATGGGAGACACTGGCTGCAGACCGTTCAGCTTGGAGGCAGTCTGTTCAAAGAGGTCTCTCCAAGTTCGAGGAGTCACTTGCCAAGGAATCGGAGGCAAAGAGACAGAGAAGGAAAGCTGGTAGCCAGGAAGACAGACCAGAATCGGACTTCGTTTGTGCTCGGTGTGGTATGGACTGCCACTATCAGATTGGCCTCATCAGTCACACCAGACGCTGCACCAGGATTGACAACTAGGGCGCAACTCCATAGTCTCCCGAGACTGAAGGATGCCTACTACTATATGCCTGGAGACCGTTCAGACCTTTTTTGCATTTCTGTTCCTCACGTGTGCCTCAAAGAATGAGGTTATTTAATGAAATACCATGCCAAAGATTACCAACAGTGTGCCGGTGGTGGGATAGGGAATTAGCATCGGCTACCATCCTCTTTTGTCCGGTCGTGTTTTTGGAGTGATTAAGGGATCCTTTACATCAGTTGCAGTGTTTTTGGCAGAATGGGTTCGAGTCACTTCTGGGGTGTGAGTTTTCAGTTGCATATATGTCTTTTAAGAGGACAGGTTGAGTCATCGTCATGGTATTTTATCAAATCACCTCATTCTTTGGGGCACACGTGAGGAAGACAAATGCGAACAAGCCTGAACGGTCTCCAGACATATATGCAACTGAAAACTCACACCCCAGAAGTAACTCAAACCCATACTGCCAGGAGCACTGCAACAGATGGGCAAGATCCCTTAACCACTCAACCAATAGGACCGGACAAAAGAGGATGGTAGCCGAAGCTAATTCCCCATCCCACCGCCGGCACACTGTTGTTAATCTTGGGCATGATATTTTATCAAATCACTTCATTCTTTGGGGCACACGTGAGGAACACAAATGCAAACAAGCCTAAACGGTCTCCATACATATATGCAACTGAAAACTCACACAGCAGATTGCCAGAAGCACTGCAACTGATGTACAAGATCCCTTATCCACTCGACCAACACGACCGGACAAAAGAGGATGGTAGCCGAGGGTAATTCCCGATCCCCCGCCGGCACTGTCGGTAATCTTGGGCATGCTATTTTATCACCCTTTGTATGTATGTACTTTACCTAAATAAACATTTGAATTTTGAATATGAATTTTGAATTTTATCAAATCACCTCATTCTTTGGGGCACACGTGAGGAACACAAATGAGAACAAGCCTGAATGGTCTCCAGGCATATATGCAACTGAAAACTCACACCCAAGAAGTGACTCGAACCCATACTGCCAGAAGCACTACAAATGATGTACAGGATCCCTTAACCACTCGACCAACACAACCGGACAAAAGATGATGGTAGTCAAGGCTAATTCCCCATCCCCCCCGCCGGCACACTGTTGGTATTCTTAGACATGGTATTTTACCAAAATCTCCTCATTCTTTGGGGCACACGTGAGGAACACATATGCGAACAAGCCTGAACGGTCTCCAGGCATATATTCAACTGAAAACTCACACCCAAGAAGTAACTCGAACCCGTACTACTAGAAGATATGTAACTGATGTACAGGATCACTTAACCACTCGACATACACGACCGGATAAAAGAGGATGGTAGCTGAGGCTAATTTCCCATTTCCCCCGCCGGCACACTGTTGGTAATCTTAGGCATGGTATTTTATCAAATCACCTCATTCTTTAGGGTACATGTGAGGAACACAAATGCGAACAAGCCTGAACAGTCTCCAGGCATAAAAATGCAGGTCAGGAAAGGACAGATTTATCATTTCATAAGAAAAAAAATTGGAAAAATATATAAATTCAGGAAAACTTGGCTTATTAGGCAAATTGGGCCTTGCATAGTGGGCCAAGTACGGCGTTCTGGCTACTAGGTACAACATATATATATATATATATATATATATATATATATATATATATATATATATATATATATATATATATATATATATATATATATATATATATATATATGCATGCCAACATGCATGCCAACAAATCCATGCTTTCGTACATAAACACAGACCGCTGTTTTTCTTTAAAATGTTGGAATTCGTTTACTTAAAATAATAACAATTAGATTAATAATAATTAATGTAATTGCTACTCAAGATTCACAAAAGCCATATATATTATTTTGAAAGAAAACTTAAAAGACATCTGAAAAAGTGATATACAGATGTTGAGTGATATTTATTTTAACGTTATATATTAATAGAATGTTTTAACTAATTTTTTTTTAAATATTAGGTAGTTGCCAGTTACGTATATCTCATATAAACGTTGCAAAAAGATTTTAGAATTAAATAACCCATTGCACATTTAAACAAACCATCTTTACAATGAATTAATACCTAAACATTTTCTAAATACAGTGATAAATTGTGGCAAATATTGCATAATATTATTTACAAAGAAGTGCAAGACAACAAGACCAAGAGGCTTGATTTCAACAGGATAAAAGGGATTGTCACATAATTTTGATTTTAATTATAAAGTAGTTTTCATAGTGTATTTTTACATAATTATGAAGCAGTTGAAGGACTAAATTGTTGCTTTATAAATGGATAATGTTAAATAGCTATATATGTTTCCCTAAATATAAAGACTAACAGGAAGGAAATATATTCATTATGGACTAATTAAGCAAAAACATGAGTAATTTTAATTGAAGAACATATATCAGATCATAGTTAGTGAGTTATAGATTAATAATAGTGTGGTATTTATACGGTATATTGAGCGTAAGCCCCTGGAAGCCGTATATTGAGAACATCCGTAATTCTAAACAACTAACGTCCGTTTTCAACCATATGGACAAACGGCCGAATGCATCCATTATTTTCAAGAGGACAGGTTGGAGTGTGGTCACTATCCTGGGTGTTGTCACTGTGCTAAGTGTCTAGGTGTGATCAATATTTCCAGGTGGCTGTATGTGACCACTGCCAGGTAGCTGGGTGTGGCCACTCTGTCAAGTGGTTGGTTCTGTCCCCTCTGTCAGGTGGCTGGGAGTGGTCACTCTGCCAGGTGACTGGATTTGGTCACTTCCAGGAGGTTGGATGTGGTCACTGACAGGTGGCTGGGTGTGGTCAATCTGCGAGGTAAGTAGGTGCGGCCAATCTGCCTAGTGGGTGGGTGCTGTCACTCTGTCAGGTTGCTACCTGTGGTCATAATTCCTTGTGGCTGGATGTGGCCACTGACAGTTGGATATATGTGGCAACTCTACAAGGTGTTCGGGTCTGGCAACTCTACCATGTGACTGGGTGTGGCAATTCTGCCAGGTAGCTGGGTGTGGGCACTCTGCTTTGTGGCTGGGTGTATGGTGGCTGAGTGTGATCACTGTGATGGATGTGGCCACTCTGCTAGGTAAGTCGGTGTGGTCACTCTGTCAAGTAAATGATTGTGGCTCCCAATGACATGTGGTAATTGACAGGTGGATGTGTGTAGTGACTATCCCAGGTTGCTGGGTGTGGCCACTCTGCTAAGTGGCTTGGTGTGGTCACTCTGCCAGGTGGCTGGATGTGGCCACTCTGCCAGGTGGCTGGTTGTGGCATCTCTGCCTGTTGGCTGGGTGTGGTCTTGCTGAGTGCGTTGATTGTGCCAGGTGACTGGGTGTGGTCACTCTTTCAGGTGGCGGGGTGTTTTCACTGCCAGGTGGGTGGGTGTGGTCAGTTTGCCAGGTGGCTGGGTGTGGGGCATTATTCTCAGGTGGCTGGGTGTGGCAAGTCTGCCAGGTGGCTGGGTGTGGTCACTTTGCAAGGTGGCGGGATGTGGTCACTTTGCAAGGTGGCGGGATGTGGTCACTTTGCAAGGTGGCGGGATGTGGTCACTTTGCAAGGTGGCGGGATGTGGTCACTTTGCAAGGTGGCGGGATGTGGTCACTTTGCAAGGTGGCGGGATGTGGTCACTTTGCAAGGTGGCTGGGTGTGGTCACTATTCCAGGTGGAAAAGTGACCACAACCAGTCTCGTCACCACACATGACGAAGATGGCAGCGTCTTCGTTAAGTGTTCGGAGGTCGATACAGGAAGACCAGAGTAGTGAGAACGGCCGCCCAGTGCTGATGCAGTCATCCCAGCTCCTGCACTAACTGCAACTTTACAGCTGCTGTGACGGCAACAACAGAGCAGACGCTGACAGCTGCTGCTGTGACGGCAACAACAGAGCAGACGCTGACAGCTGCTGCTGTGACGGCAACAACAGAGCAGACGCTGACAGCTGCTGCTGTGACGGCAACAACAGAGCAGACGCTGACAGCTGCTGCTGTGACGGCAACAACAGAGCAGACGCTGACAGCTGCTGCTGTGACGGCAACAACAGAGCAGACGCTGACAGCTGCTGCTGTGACGGCAACTACAGAGCCGACGCTGACAGCTGCTGCTGTGACGGTAACGATTGAGCATAGGCAGACAGCTGCAGACGGCGTGTGAGGACCCCCCTGAGCCAGGTAATGTTCGTGCTGGGATGTGACCCTTGATGATTAAACATAATTCTCTACATAAATCCTTGTTGACACATTACTGCACCTTGTGACACATTGCTGCATCCTGTGACACATTACATGACACATTGCAGCACCTTGTGACACCTTGCTTGACACATTGCTGCACCTTGTGACACCTGGCTTGACACATTACTGAACCTTATGACATCGTGCTTGACACATTACTGCACCTTGTGACACATTACTGCACCTTGTGACACCTTGCTTGACACATTACTGCACCTTGTAACACCTTGCTTCACACATTACCGCACCTTTTGACACCTGGCTTGACACATTATTGCACTTTGTGACACCTTGCTTGACACATTACTATTCCTTGTGACACCAGTCACTAATGGTTGATATATTTGACCTTAATTGTTTAGTAACAAATAAATGCAAATTCTTTACCACCTGAACAATGAAACCAGATAGATTTTTTCTGCTAGTTTACTTACTCCTCCATTATTCAGGAAGGTAACATGTACGTGCTGCCGCTCAGTCACGTGTAGAGTATTACAGCTCAATAATTCATCATGTACAACATCTGACAAATCATACATCAATACTAGCTCAATACCTTTAAATAATTCGCTAAGAAATATAAACTTGCGTGAGGGAAAAATTTGAAATTGTATTACCTTTTGCTTGTTCTGTAAGCTCTTCTACTCTCTCAAACGCAGCAAAAGCCTGGCTTCTCTTCATGCATCTCGCATGTCCACATATCTGGTAAATCCCTATTTGTCCGGCACTTCCTTTAGGACTGTCTCCTCAAAATGTCTTGTGGGAATATTTAGAGAGAGCTATGAGGAGGTCCCAATAATTAGGTCCGTTACTGCGTCTCAGCATGCGGGATGGTCTCCATACGACCTCTGTTTCAGAAAGGTCACCTACTGAGGAAAAGAGAGTGTGTATAGAGGGGAAAAGGCAATAAAGAACAAATGATTTGGAAAGGAAAACTGTTTTGGAATCCCTGGACTTGAAGGTTCTCATACACCACCCCATCGTTTTGGCTTCGTTTTGCCCATTAAACGTTAGGTCGACCCACCTCATTACGATCACTAAACGTTAGGTCGGCCCACCTCATTATGCTCACTAAACGTTAAGTTGATCCACCTCATTATTCGCACTAAATGTTAAGTCGACCCACCTCATTATTCGCACTAAACGTTAAGTCGGCCCATCTCATTATGCTCAATAAACGATAGGTCGACCCACCTTATCACTTTCGCGTTCCGTGGAAACGCGCGGTTGACAGGGGGGTCATGTGCTTCGGCGTGTGGGTAAGCGCGCGGTGACACCCAAATGTGTATACTCGTTCCAGCTTTCTCACCTTAATTCTCGTGCTACGTCGCTCGTTTTGGTATCATTGTGTTCGCAATTACAATCTCTACAGGTGTGTATAAATATAATGTCCAAAAGCCTAGCGTGACTCCCAACAGCAAAGCCTAAAGTCGGCAAAAACGCTCAAAATCAGTAACATGTGCATTCTCGTTCCATTTTTTTACCTTAATTCTCGTGCTACGTCGCTCGTTTTGGTGTCATTGTGTTCGCAATTAAATTCCCTACAGATGTGTATGAATATAATGTACAAAAGGCTGGAGTGCCTCCCCGCAGAAAAGCCTAAAGTTACCCGTGAACGAGCACCAATTTGTACACTGCAACCTAATGTTTCACTCGTTCAATTTGATAACATCAAATTTCGTGTTACGTCTTTCATTTTGATATCAAATTGTTCGCAATAAAAAGGCGAGTATTTTAAAAATAGTCCCAGAATAATAGAGCAATAACTGGATTTTTAACAAATATTTTTAATTCTGGACGCTCATCATCACAAAATTATTTATATCTTTCCAGTGTTCTGACATAAATATTTGTGTTACATCTTTCATTTTGGTATCAAATTGTTCGCAATAAAAAGGCGCGCATTGTAAAACTAGTCCCAAGATAATAGGACAATAAATAGAATTTTAACAAATATTTTAATATTCGGACCAAAAGCCTATTTATAATATTTCAAGTGTTTGGACATCAAGTTTCATGTTATATCTTTGATTTTGGTATCAAATTGTGTGCAATCTAAAGGCGCTTATTTTAAAACCACTACCAGATTGATCTGATAAAATTTAAATTTTTAAAAAAATATTTTAATGACTCAGTGCTGCGTCGTTGGAACCTATTCAGTAGAAAAATGAGTGACGAGGTGTAGAGTCTGTGGAACGCGAAAGTGATAATTATTATGTTCACTAAACATTAGGTCGACCCACCTCATTATGTTCACTAAACGTTAGGTCGACCCACCTCATTATGTTCACTAAACATTAGGTCGACCCACCTCATTATGCTCACTAAACGATAGGTCGACCCACCTCATTATGTTCACTAAACGTTTGGTCGACCCACCTCGTTATGCTCACTAAACGTTAGGTCGGCTCACCTCGTTATGCTCACTAAATGTTAGGTCGACCCACCTCAATATGCTCACTAAACGTTAGGTCGACTTAAGTCATTATTCGCACTAAACGTTAAGTCGGCCCACCTCATTATGCTCACTAAACATTAGTTTGATACACGTCATTAGGTTGATTTAACATTAGGTTGACCCACCACATTATGTACTCAATGTACTGACCTAGTTGTACTCACCTAGTTGTGCTTGCGGGGGTTGAGCTCTGGGCTCTTTGGTCCCGCCTCTCAATTGTTAATCAACTGGTGTACAGGTTCATGAGCCTACTGGGCTCTATCATATCTACATTTGAAACTGTGTATGAGTCAACCTCCACCACATCACTGCCTACTGCATTCCATCTGTTAACTACTCTGACACTGAAAAAGTTCATTCTAATGTCTCTGTGGCTCATTTGGGTACTCAGTTTCCACCTGTGTCCCCTTGTTCGCATACCACCCATGTTAAACAATTTATCCTTATCCACCCTGTCAATTCCTCTGAGAATTTTTTAGGTAGTGATCATGTCTCTCCTTACTCGTCTGTTTTCCAGTGTCGTGAGGTGCATTTCATGCAGCCTTTTTTCGTAACTCATGCCTCTTAGTTCTGGGACTAGCCTAGTGGCATACCTCTGAACTTTTTCCTGCTTTGTCTTGTGTTTGACAAAGTACGGGCTCCATGCTGGGGCCGCATACTTCAGGATTAGTCTTACATATGAGGTATACAAGGTTCTGAATGATTCCTTACACAGGTTCCTACAGGCTGTTCTGATGTTAGCCAGCCTTGCATACGTTGCAGATGTTATTCTTTTTATGTGGGGCTTCAGGAGACAGGTTCGATGTGTTATCAACTCCTAGATATATCTCCCTTTTCGTTTCACAGAGGACTTCAGCTCCCATTCAGTATCCTTAATCTGGCCTTCTGTTTCCACTGCCTAGTTTCATTACCTCGCATTTACTCAAGTTGAACTTTAGCAGCTATTTGTTGGACCAATCATTCAGTTGGTCTAGGTCATCTTGCAGCCTCATACTACCTTCCTCTTTCTTAATCCTCCTCATAATTTTTACATCATCAGCTAACAATGAGAGGAACGATTCTATATCCTCTGGTAGATCATTTACATATATCAGAATCAGTACAGGTCCAAGGGCTGGACCCTACGGGACTCAACTGGTAACACCTCGCCAATCCAGCTTTAGGCACTAGACTTTTGTGTGGTACTTTGTCAAAAGCTTTCTGGCAATCCAAAAATATGCAGTCTGCCCACCGCTCTATCTTGCCTGATTTGTGTTGCCTGGTCGTAGAATTCAATTAATCCTATGAGGCCGGACTTGCCATCCTTGAACCCCATGTTGATGCTGTGTTACAAAGTTGTTTCGCTCTAGATGTTCCACTAGTTTTTTTCGCATAATCAGCTCCATCAGCTTACATGGAATGCTAGTTAGGGACACCGACCAGTAGTTCAGTGCCTCCTGTCTATACCCCTTCTTTTATATCGGGACTACATGAGCTTTCTTCCAAAATCTTGTCAGTTCCCCCCTGTTACCAGTGATTTGTTATCCACTATGGAGAGTGGCAGGCTCTTATGGTGTTGTAGTTATGGCAGTTATCCGTCCTTTACGGACAAACCAACCCAATCAAAACCTGAGGAGTGTTTATTTTTCACCAGGAGATCACCCAGGGCGCTTCTGGCACTTGGAGAGGGGTTCTACATCACACGTTTAGGGATGCAGCTCCAATACTGACCTCGTTGTCACGCGCACACACCCAACTCGAGCCACTGTGACTCCCCACTCTCTCCTTATTTGGGATGAACTCCTCAGAGGAGTTCAACGAAACCATTGGATCCAATACTGTTTAAAGGCAAGACGACAATATCTCTTTCCAGGCGATTAAAGAGGCACCCTTCTTGAGCCGGGATGGGCACATGTATAAGCAAGTAGATGGGGTTGCCATGGGTTCTCCCCTAGGTGTCCTGTTTGCGAACATCTACATGGGTACCACCCATGTACAGTATGGGTACAAAAGGTCTTAGTCGACATGATCTTGAAACCGGCCATATACTGCAGGTATTTTGACGATATTTTACACAGGTACCTGATGTCAGACATCTGCAGGAGCTGAAGGAGGCATTTGAGCGGAATTCTGTGTTGCATTTCACTTATGAGATGGAGAAGGGTGGGAAGCTGCCTTTTCTAGATGTAACAGTCGTGGAAAGGAGCGAAGGTTTCCACACTGCAGTCTACACTAAGGAAACAAACATAGGAATGTGCCTCAATGCCAACAGTGACTGCCCAGACAGGTACAAGAGGAGTGTTGTTAACGCTTATGTCGACCGTGCTTTCAGACACAGCTCAGGATGGAAGCAAGTCAATGAAGAACTCTGTAGGGTAAGGCAGGTCCTAGTCAACAACGGTTTCTCCAAAGGTTTCGTTGAAGACATCATAAGAAGGAAGGTGAAACGCCATGCAACCTCTGAAGAGACAACTAACACAACACCTGTACCCTCTACTAGACTATTTTACGGGAACATCTTTTCCACAGCTCATAAAACGGAGGAAAGAGTCCTGAAAGATATTGTTAATAGGAACGTTATCCCTACAGACAAATCAGAAGATACAATTGACGATTTACTATAAAACCAAGAAAACTGCCAACCTACTTATGAGAAACTCTCCAGACACAAGGCAGAACGCTTTGAAAGAGACCAATGTCGTCTATGCCTTCAAATGCCCACTTGGGGACTGTAAGCCTCAAAGAACTCAGTATATAGGCAAGACAACAACATCTCTTTCCAAACGGTTAGCGATGCATAAGCAACAGGGCTCCATTAAGGAACATATAATCTCCTCCCACAACCAGACTATCACCAGAAAAGTCTTAACAAAAAACACGTAAATCATCGATAGATACAGAGATAGCAGGAGGCTTGATATCTGTGAGGCACTACACATTAAGAAGTCAACACCAGCAATCAACAGCCAATTAATGCACAACTATATTCTACTCACTTCAAGACTTCGCACCAATATAGAAGCATCAAGAAATATGGGCCAATAAGCCCTTTGCATTTACTTCCATTCCTCCCTTTAACTTACCCAATATTATACCCATTGTTTCGTGTTCTATCTTGTGTTGAAAGTTTGTTTTCACCTCATCCAAAACATTTGTAACATATCACCTCACCCAAATGCAGGTATATAAAATGAAAAGCCGTTTGAATTATAGCATAGTAAGAAATCTATTTAGTGATTGCGGGTTATAGTTATGTGTGTGTAAACTAAAGTCTTTGAAAATGTAATAAGTTATTACGAAATGCGTTCAAGTGTTGCGTCAGAATAGAAATAAAAATGAATTTTGGAGAACTGATATTTCAATTACCATCGACAGTGAAAAGAAACATAAGAAATATTGAGAAAATTCGAGTTAGAATTATTAATCTTACTTTTTCGGTCATATTTATTAATATATGTCTACAGGAAAGACTGCTACCAAAATATATATATATATATATATATATATATATATATATATATATATATATATATATATATATATATATATTTTATACCTAGAAGGGGTACCACCTCTGGTGCAAGTGTAGGGACCCATAGCATCGGAGAAGAAAATAAAGAGTACTCAGAGAAGACCTTGTGGATCCTCACTGAACACTTTGATATTTTCTTCTCCTACCACCCCTATGTGGTATGTGTGTATATTTGTCTAACTTTATTTGAAAATGTCATTACACAAAAAAGTTAGAGTATTGATTACATGTAGGGTACAAGGCTGCATGTCACAAGTTGAACAGCTCCTCCAGCTCCTCAGATGGCGGGCAGGAACCATGAATGCAGCGAGCATTTCCTCTCTGGATTGCCACACTAAGGCGCTGAAAAAGAAAACTGGCAGCTCTAGGGTCTCTAGTTGTTTCGATTAGCTTTGACCCCAACTCCTTCAAAAAGCTAGCAGAACTTTTACCCCAGGCACCAAGTGTCTCTGAGGCAATGGGGACAAAATTGTTGTGGTGCTCAAGGTCTCTGTATTTACGTGACTTGGCCGCTTCCCGGTGATTGGCAGCTCCTCCTGCTTGTGTAGCACTGAAGTCAACATAGGTATTGGCTAAACTTGAAACGCAAGTGTAGTCCCACACGAACTGTCTATAATTCTTCCAGGGGTTCACCGTGATATATATATATATATATATATATATATATATATATATATATATATATATATATATATATATGTCGTACCTAGTAGCCAGAACTCACTTCTCAGCCTACTATGCAAGGCCCGATTTGCCTAATAAGCCAAGTTTTCATGAATTAATGTTTTTTCGTCTACCTAACCTACCTAACCTAACCTAACCTAGCTTTTTTTGGCTACCTAACATAACCTTACCTATATATATAGGTTAGGTTAGGTTAGGTAGGGTTGGTTAGGTTCGGTCATATATCTACGTTAATTTTAACTCCAATAAAAAAAAATTGACCTCATACATAGTGAAAAGGGTAGCTTTATCATTTCATAAGAAAAAAATTATAGTAAATATATTAATTCAGGAAAACTTGGCTTATTAGGCAAATCGGGCCTTGAATAGTAGGCTGAGAAGTGAGTTCTGGCTACTAGGTACGACATATATATATATATATATATATATATATGTCGTACCTAGTAGCCAGAACTCACTTCTGAGCCTACTATTCAAGGCCCGATTTGCCAAATAAGCCAAGTTTTCCTGAATTAATATATTTACTATAAATTTTTTCTTATGAAATGATAAAGCAACCCTTTTCTCTATGTATGAGGTCAATTTTTTTTTATTGGAGTTAAAATTAACGTAGATATATGACCGAACCTAACCAACCCTACCTAACCTAACCTAACCTATATTTATAGGTAAGGTTAGGTTAGGTAGCCAAAAAAAGCTAGGTTAGGTTAGGTTAGGTAGGTTAGGTAGACGAAAAAACATTAATTCATGAAAACTTGGCTTATTAGGCAAATCGGGCCTTGAATAGTAGGCTGAGAAGTGCGTTCTGGCTATTAGGTACGACATATATATATATATATATATATATATATATATATATATATATATATATATATATATATATATATATATATATATATATATATATATATATATATATATGTCGTACCTAGTAGCCAGAACTCACTTTTATGCCTACTATGCAAGGCCCGATTTGCCTAATAAGCCAAGTTTTCATGAATTAATTGTTTTTCGACTACCTAACCTACCTAACCTAACCTAACCTAACGTTTTCGGCTACCTAACCTAACCTAACCTATAAAGATAGGTTAGGTTAGGTTAGGTAGGGTTGGCTAGGTTCGGTCATATATCTACGTTAATTTTTACTCCAATAAAAAAAAATTGACCTCATACATAATTAAGTGGGTAGCTTTATCATTTCCTAAGAAAAAAATTAGAGAAAATATATTAATTCAGGAAAACTTTGCTTATTAGGCAAATCGGGCCTTGCATAGTAGGCATAAAAGTGAGTTCTGGCTACTAGGTACGACATATATATATATATATATATATATATATATATATATATATATATATATATATATATATATATATATATATATATATATATATATATATATATATATATATATATATATATATATATATATATATATATATATATATATATATATATGTCGTACCTAGTAGCCAGAACGCACTTCTCAGCCTACTATGCAAGGCCCGATTTGCCTAATAAGCCAAGTTTTCCTGAATTAATATATTTTCTCTAATTTTTCTTTTATGAAATGATAAAGCTACCCATTTCATAATGTATGAGGTAAATGTTTTATTATTGGAGTTAAAATTAACGTAGGTATATGACCGAACCTAACCAACCCTACCTAACCTAACCTAACCTATCTCTATAGGTTAGGTTAGGTTAGGTAGGTTAGGTTGTCGAAAAACAATTAATTCATGAAAACTTGGCTTATTAGGCAAATCTGGCCTTGCATAGTAACCTGAGAAGTGCGAATATATATATATATATATATATATATATATATATATATATATATATATATATATATATATATATATATATATATATATATATATATGCAAACAAGCCTGAATGGTCCCCAGGCATATATGCAACGGAGAACTCACACCCCAGAAGTGACCGAAACCCATACTGACAGGATAACTCTGCAACTGGTATACAGGACACCTTAACCACTCGACCATCACGACCGGACAAAAGATGATGGTAGCCGAAGCTTATTCCCCATCATCCCGCTGGCCCTCTGATGGTAATCTTGGGCATGGTGTTTTATCAAATCACGTCATTCTTTGGGGCACACATGAGGAACACATATGCAAACAAGCCTGAATGGTCCCCCGGCATATATGCAACTGAAAACTCACCGCCCAGAAGTGACTCGAACCCATACTGCCAGGAGCACTCTGCAACTGGTGTACAGGACCCCTTAACCACTCGACCATCACAACCGGACAAAAGATCATGATAGGCGAAGCTAAATCCCCATCATCCCACCGGCACTCTGATGGTAATCTTGGGCATTGAATTTTATCAAATCACCTCATTCTTTAGAGCACAAGCGAAGAAAACTAATGCAAACAAGCCTGAATGGTCCCCAGGCATATTTGCAACTGAAAACTCACACCCCAGAGTGACTCGAACCCATACTGCTAGGCGAACTATGCAACTTGTTTACAGGCCTCCTTACCCACTCGACCATCACGACCGGACAAAAGATGATGGCAGCCGAAGCTAATTCCTCATCAACCCGCCGGAACCCTGATGGTCATCTTGGGCGTGGTGTCTTATCAAATCACCTCATTCTTAGGGGCACATGTGAGGAACACAAATACGAACAAGCCTGAATGGTCCCCAGGCATATAAGCAACTGAAAACTCACACCCCAGAAGTGATTCGAACCCATACTGCCTGTAGCACTGTGCAACTGGTGTATATGACCCTTTAACCACTCGACCATCATATCCGGACAAAAGATGATGGTAGCTGAAGCTAATTCACCATCATCCCACTGGCACTCTGATGGTAATCTTGGGCATGGTGTTCTATCAAATCACCTCATTCTTTGGGGCACACGTGAGGAAAACAAATGTGAACAAGGCTGAATGGTCCCCAGGCATATGCAACTGAAAACTCACACCCCAGAAGTGACTCGAACTCATTCTGCTAGGAGAACTATGCAACTGGTGTACCAGGACCCCTTAACCACTCGACCATCACGACCGGTCAAAAGATTATGGTAGCCAAAGCTAATTCCCCATCATCCCGCCGGAACTCTGATGGTAATCTTGGGCGTGGTGTTTTATCAAATCACCTCATTCTTTGGAGCACACATAAAGAAAACAAATTCGAACAAGCCTGAATTGCCCCCAGGCATATATGCAACTGAAAACTCACACCCCATAAGTGACTCAAACCCATATTGCCAGGAGCACTCTGCAACAGGAGTACAAGACGCCTTAACCACTCGACTATCACGACCAGACAAAAAGATGATAATAGCCGAAGCTAATTCCCCATCATCCCGCCGGCACTCTGATGGTAATCTTGGGCATTGTGTTTTATCAAGTCACCTCATTCTTTGGGGCACAGGTGAGGAACACAAATGCGAACAAGCCTGAATGGTCCCAAGCCATATATGCAACTGAAAACTCACACCCCAGAAGTGACTCAAACCCATACTGCCAGGACCACTCTGGAACTGGTGTACGGGACCCTTTACCACCCAACTATCACAACCGGACAAAAGATGATGGTAGCCGAAGCTAATTCTCCATCATCCCGCCGGCACTCTGATGGTAATCTTGAGTATGGTGTTTTATCAAATCACCTCATTCTCTGGAGCACACATGAAGAAAACAAATTCGAACAAGCCTGAATGGCCCCCAGGCATATATGCAACTGAAAACTCACACCCCCAGAAGTGACTCAAACCCATACTGCCAGGAGCACTCTGGAACTGGTGTACAGGACCCTTTACCACTCGACCATCACAACCGGACAAAAGAGGATTGTTGCGGAAGCTAATTCGCCATCATCCCGCCGGCACTCTGATGGTAATCTTGGGCATGGTGTTTTATGAAATCACCTCATTCTTTGTGGCACACGTGAGGAACACAAATGCGAGCAAGTCTCTATGGTCCCCAGGCATATATGCAACTGAAAACTCACACCCCAGAAGTGACTCGAAGCCATACTGCCAGGAGAACTCTGCAACTGGTGTACAACACCCCCTTAACCACTGGACCATCACGACCGGACAAAAGATGATGGTAGCCGAAGCTAATTCCCCATCAACCCGCTGGCTCTCTGTTGGTAATCTTGGGCATGGTATTTTATCAAAGAATCACCTCATTCTTTGGGGCACACGTGAGGAACACAAAATGTGAACAAGCCTGAATGGTCCCCAGGCCTATATGCAACTGAAAACTCACACCCCAGAAGTGACTCGAACGAATACTGCTAGGAGAACTAGGCAACTTGTTTACAGGACTCCTTAATCACTCGACCATCACGACCGGACAAAAGATGATGGTTGCCGAAGCTAATTCCTCATCAAACCACCGGAACTCTGATGGTCATCTTGGGCGTTGTGTCTCATCAAATCACCTCATTCTTTGGGGCACATGTGAGGAACACAAATGCAAACAAGCCTGAATGGTCCCCAGGCATATAAGCAATTGAAAACTCACACCCCAGAAGTGATTCGAACCCATACTGCCAGGAGCACTGTGCAACTGGTGTACAGGACCTTTAAACCACTCGACCATCATGTCCGGACAAAAGATGATGGTAGCTGAGGCTAATTCACCATCATCCCACTGGCACTCTGATGGTAATCTTGTGCATGGTGTTCTATCAAATCACCTCATTCTTTGGGGCACACGTGAGGAAAACAAATGTGAACAAGGCTGAATGGTCCCCAGGCATATGCAACTGAAAACTCACACCCCAGAAGTGAATCGAACTCATACTGCTAGGCGAACTATGCAACTGGTGTACCAGGACCCGTTAACCACTAGACCATCACGACCAGACTAAAGATGATGGTAGCCAAAGCTAATTCCCCATCATCCCGCCGGAACTCTGATGGTAATCTTGGGCATTGTGTTTTATCAAATCACCTCATTCTTTGGAGCACACATGAAAAAAACAAATTCAAACAAGCCTGAATGGCCCCCAGGCATATATGCAACTGAAAACTCACACCCCCAGAAATGACTCGAACCCATACTGCCAGGAGCACTCTGCTACTGGAGTACAAGACCCCTTAACCACTCAACGATCACGACCGGACAAAAGATGATGATAGCCGAAGCTAATTTCCCATAATCCTTCCCGCACTCTGATGGTAATCTTGGGCATGGTGTTTTATCAAGTCACCTCATTCTTTGGGGCACACGTGAGGAACACAAAATGCGAACAAGCTTGAATGGTCCCCAGGCTTATATGCAACTGAAAACTCACCCCAGAAGTGACTTGATCCTATACTGCTAGGAGAACTATGCAACTGGTGCACAGGACCCCCTTAACCACTCGACCATCACGACCGGACAAAAGATGATGGTAGCCGAAGCTAATTCCCCATCAACCCGCAGCCACTCTGATGGTAATCTTGGGCATGGCATTTTATCAAATCACCTCATTCTTTGGGGCACACGTGAGGAACACAAAATGCGAACAAGCCTGAATGGTCCCCAGGCCTATATGCAACTGAAAACTCACACCCCAGAAGTGACTCGAACCCATACTGCTAGGAGAACTATGCAACTTGTTTACAGGACCCCTAAGCCACTCGACCATCACGACCGGACAAAAGATGATGGTAGCCGAAGCTAATTCCTCATCAACCCGCCGGAACTCTGATGGTCATCTTGGTGGTGGTGTCTTTATCAAATCACCTCATTCTTTGGGGCACATATGAGGAACACAAATGCGAACAAGCCTGAATGGTCCACAGGCATATAAGCAACTGGAAACTCAAACCCAAGAAGTGATTCGAACCCATACTGCCAGGAGCACTGTGCAACTGGTGTACAGGACTCTTTAACCATTTGACCATCATGTCCGGACAAAACATGATGGTTATCTTGAGGTTATCTTGAGTTGATTTCGGGGCATTAGTGTCCCCGCGGCCTGGTCCTTGACCAGGCCTCCACCCCCAGGAAGCCGCCCGTGACAGCTGACTAACACCCAGATACCTATTTACTGCTAGGTAACAGGGGCATTCAGGGTGAAAGAAACTTTGCCCATTTGTTTCTGCCTCGTGCGTTAATCGAACCCGCGCCACAGAATTACGAGTCCTGCTCGCTCTCCACCAGGCTACGAGGCCCCCTATGGTAGCTGAAGCTAATTCAACATCATCTGACTGGCACTCTGATGGTAATCTTGTGCATGGTGTTCTATCAAATCACCTCATTCTTTGGGGCACACGTGAGGAAAACAAATGTGAACAAGGCTGAATGGTCCCCAGGCATATTCAACTGAAAACTCACATCCCAGAAGTGACTCGAACTCATACTGCTAGGAGAACTATGCAACTGGTGTACTAGGACCCCTTAACCACTCGACCATCATGACCGGACAAAACATGATGGTAGCTGAAGCTAATTCCCCATCATTCCTCCGGTACTCTGATGGTAATCTTGGGCGTGGTGTTTTATCAATTCACCTCATTCTTTGGGGCACACGTGAGGAACACAAATGCGAACAAGCCTGAATGGTCCCAAGCCATATATGCAACTGAAAACTCACACCCCAGAAGTGGCTCAAACCCATACTGCCAGGAGCACTCTGGAACTGGTGTACAGCACCCTTTACCACTGGACCATCACAACCGGACAAAAGATGATGGTAGCTGAAGCTAATTCCCCATCATCCCGCCGCACCCTGATGGTTATCTTGGGCATGGTGTTTTATCAAATCACCTCATTCTTTGTGGCACACGTAAGGAACACAAATGCGAGCCAGCCTGTATGGTCCCCCAGGCATATATGGAACTGAAAACTCACACCCCAGAAGTGACTCGAACCCATACTGCCAGGAGAACTCTACAACTGGTGTACAAGACCCCTTAAGTACTTGACCATCACGACCGGAAAAAAGATGATGGTAGCCGAAGCAAGTTCCCCATCATCCCGCCGGCACTCTGATGGTAATCTTGTGCATGGTGTTCTATCAAATCACCTCATTCTTTGGGGCACACGTGAGGAAAACAAGTGTGAACAAGCCTGAATGGTCCCCTGGCTTATATGCAAATGAAAACTCACCCCAGAAGTGACTTGATCCTATACTGCTAGGAGAACTATGCAACTGGTGCACAGGACCCCGTTAACCACTCGACCATCACGACTGGACAAAAGATGATGGTAGCCGAAGCTAATTCCCCATCAACCCGCAGGCACTCTGATGGTAATCTTGGGCATGGTATTATATCAAATCACCTCATTGTTTGGGGCACACGTGAGGAACACAAAATGCGAACAAGCCTGAATGGTCCCCAGGCCTATATGCAACTGAAAACTCACACCCCAGAAGTGACTCGAACCCATACTGCTAGGAGAACTATGCAACTTGTTTACAGGACCCCTAAACCACTCGACCATCACGACCGGACAAAAGATGATGGTAGCCGAAGCTAATTCCTCATCAACCCGCCGGAACTCTGATGGTCATCTTGGGCGTGGTGTCTTATCAAATAACCACATTCTTTGGGGCACATGTGAGGAACAAAAATGCAAACAAGCCTGAATGGTCCCCAGGCATATAAGCAACTGAAAACTCACACCCCAGAAGTGATTCGAACCCATACTGCCAGGAGCACTTTGCAACTGGTGTACAAGACCCCTTAACCACTCGACCATCACGACCGGACAAAACATGATGGTTGCTGAAGCTAATTCCCCATCATTCCGCCGGCACTCTGATGGTAATCTTGGGCATATTGTTTTATCAATTCACCTCATTCTTTGGGGCACATGTGAGGAACACAAATGCGAACAAGCCTGAATGGTCCCCAGGCATATATGCAACTGAAAACTCACACCCTAGAAGTGGCTCAAACCCATACTGCCCGGAGCACTCTGGAACTGGTGTACAGCACCCTTTACCACTGGACCATCACAACCGGACAAAAGATGATGGTAGCTGAAGCTAATTCCCCATCATCCCACTGGCACTCTGATGGCAATCTTGGGCATGGTGTTCATTCAAATCACCTCATTCTTTGGGGCACAAGTGAGGAAAACAAATGCGAACAAGGCTGAATGGTCCCCAGGCATATGCAACTGAAAACTCACACCCCAGAAGTGAATCGAACTCATACTGCTAGGCGAACTATGCAACTGGTGTACCAGGACCCGTTAACCACTCGACCATCACGACCAGACAAAAGATGATGGTAGCCAAAGCTAATTCCCTATCATCCCGCCGGAACTCTGATGGTAATCTTGGGTGTGGTGTTTTATCAAATCACCTCATTCTTTGGGGCACACGTGAGGAAAACAAATGTGAACAAGGCTGAATGGTCCCCAGGCATATTCAACTGAAAACTCACATCCCAGAAGTGACTCGAACTGATACTGCTAGGAGAACTATGCAACTGGTGTACCAGGACCCCTTAACCACTCGACCATCACGACCGGACAAAACATGATGGTAGCGGAAGCTAATTCCCCATCATTCCGCCGGCACTCTGATGGTAATCTTGGGCATAGTGTTTTATCAAATCACTTCATTCTTTGGAGCACACGTGACGAACACAAATTCAATCAAGCCTGAATGGCCTCCAGGCATATATGCAACTGAAAACTCACACCCCAGAAGAGACTCAAACCCATACTGCCAGGAGCACTTTGCAACTGGTGTACAAGACCCCTTAACCACTCGACCATCACGACCGGACAAAACATGATGGTAGCTGAAGCTAATTCCCCATCATTCCGCCGGCACTCTGATGGTAATCTTGGGCATAGTGTTTTATCAATTCACCTCATTCTTTGGGGCACACGTGAGGAACACAAATGCGAACAAGCCTGAATGGTCCCAAGCCATATATGCAACTGAAAACTCACACCCCAGAAGTGGCTCAAACCCATACTGCCAGGAGCACTCTGGAACTGGTGTACAGCACCCTTTACCACTGGACCATCACAACCGGACAAAAGATGATGGTAGCTGAAGCTAATTCCCCATCATCCCGCCGCACCCTGATGGTTATCTTGGGCATGGTGTTTTATCAAATCACCTCATTCTTTGTGGCACACGTAAGGAACACAAATGCGAGCCAGCCTGTATGGTCCCCCAGGCATATATGGAACTGAAAACTCACACCCCAGAAGTGACTCGAACCCATACTGCCAGGAGAACTCTACAACTGGTGTACAAGACCCCTTAAGTACTTGACCATCACGACCGGAAAAAAGATGATGGTAGCCGAAGCAAGTTCCCCATCATCCCGCCGGCACTCTGATGGTAAACTTGTGCATGGTGTTCTATCAAATCACCTCATTCTTTGGGGCACACGTGAGGAAAACAAGTGTGAACAAGCCTGAATGGTCCCCAGGCTTATATGCAAATGAAAACTCACCCCAGAAGTGACTTGATCCTATACTGCTAGGAGAACTATGCAACTGGTGCACAGGACCCCGTTAACCACTCGACCATCACGACTGGACAAAAGATGATGGTAGCCGAAGCTAATTCCCCATTAACCCGCAGGCACTCTGATGGTAATCTTGGGCATGGTATTATATCAAATCACCTCATTGTTTGGGGCACACGTGAGGAACACAAAATGCGAACAAGCCTGAATGGTCCCCAGGCCTATATGCAACTGAAAACTCACACCCCAGAAGTGACTCGAACCCATACTGCTAGGAGAACTATGCAACTTGTTTACAGGACCCCTAAACCACTCGAGCATCAATCCCGGACAAAAGATGATGGTAGCCGAAGCTAATTCCTCATCAACCCGCCGGAACTCTGATGGTCATCTTGGTGGTGGTGTCTTTATCAAATCACCTCATTCTTTGGGGCACATATGAGGAACACAAATGCGAACAAGCCTGAATGGTCCACAGGCATATAAGCAACTGGAAACTCAAACCCAAGAAGTGATTCGAACCCATACTGCCAGGAGCACTGTGCAACTGGTGTACAGGACTCTTTAACCACTTGACCATCATGTCCGGACAAAACATGATGGTTATCTTGAGGTTATCTTGAGTTGATTTCGGGGCATTAGTGTCCCCGCGGCCCGGTCCTTGACCAGGCCTCCACCCCCAGGAAGCCGCCCGTGACAGCTGACTAACACCCAGATACCTATTTACTGCTAGGTAACAGGGGCATTCAGGGTGAAAGAAACTTTGCCCATTTGTTTCTGCCTCGTGCGGGAATCGAACCCGCGCCACAGAATTACGAGAACTGCTCGCTCTCCACCAGGCTACGAGGCCCCCTATGGTAGCTGAAGCTAATTCAACATCATCTGACTGGCACTCTGATGGTAATCTTGTGCATGGTGTTCTATCAAATCACCTCATTCTTTGGGGCACACGTGAGGAAAACAAATGTGAACAAGGCTGAATGGTCCCCAGGCATATTCAACTGAAAACTCACATCCCAGAAGTGACTCGAACTCATACTGCTAGAAGAACTATGCAACTGGTGTACTAGGACCCCTTAACCACTCGACCATCACGACCGGACAAAACATGATGGTAGCTGAAGCTAATTCCCCATCATTCCGCCGGCACTCTGATGGTAATCTTGGGCATAGTGTTTTATCAAATCACTTCATTCTTTGGAGCACACGTGACGAACACAAATTCAATCAAGCCTGAATGGCCTCCAGGCATATATGCAACTGAAAACTCACACCCCAGAAGAGACTCAAACCCATACTGCCAGGAGCACTTTGCAACTGGTGTACAAGACCCCTTAACCACTCGACCATCACGACCGGACAAAACATGATGGTAGCTGAAGCTAATTCCCCATCATTCCGCCGGCACTCTGATGGTAATCTTGGGCATAGTGTTTTATCAATTCACCTCATTCTTTGGGGCACACGTGAGGAACACAAATGCGAACAAGCCTGAATGGTCCCAAGCCATATATGCAACTGAAAACTCACACCCCAGAAGTGGCTCAAACCCATACTGCCAGGAGCACTCTGGAACTGGTGTACAGCACCCTTTACCACTGGACCATCACAACCGGACAAAAGATGATGGTAGCTGAAGCTAATTCCCCATCATCCCGCCGCACCCTGATGGTTATCTTGGGCATGGTGTTTTATCAAATCACCTCATTCTTTGTGGCACACGTAAGGAACACAAATGCGAGCCAGCCTGTATGGTCCCCCAGGCATATATGGAACTGAAAACTCACACCCCAGAAGTGACTCGAACCCATACTGCCAGGAGAACTCTACAACTGGTGTACAAGACCCCTTAAGTACTTGACCATCACGACCGGAAAAAAGATGATGGTAGCCGAAGCAAGTTCCCCATCATCCCGCCGGCACTCTGATGGTAATCTTGTGCATGGTGTTCTATCAAATCACCTCATTCTTTGGGGCACACGTGAGGAAAACAAGTGTGAACAAGCCTGAATGGTCCCCAGGCTTATATGCAAATGAAATCTCACCCCAGAAGTGACTTGATCCTATACTGCTAGGAGAACTATGCAACTGGTGCAAAGGACCCCGTTAACCACTCGACCATCACGACCGGACAAAAGATGATGGTAGCCGAAGCTAATTCCCCATCAACCCGCAGGCACTCTGATGGTAATCTTGGTCATGGTATTATATCAAATCACCTCATTGTTTGGGGCACACGTGAGGAACACAAAATGCGAACAAGCCTGAATGGTCCCCAGGCCTATATGCAACTGAAAACTCACACCCCAGAAGTGACTCGAACCCATACTGCTAGGAGAACTATGCAACTTGTTTACAGGACCCCTAAACCACTCGACCATCACGACCGGACAAAAGATGATGGTAGCCGAAGCTAATTCCTCATCAACCCGCCGGAACTCTGATGGTCATCTTGGGCGTGGTGTCTTATCAAATAACCACATTCTTTGGGGCACATGTGAGGAACAAAAATGCAAACAAGCCTGAATGGTCCCCAGGCATATAAGCAACTGAAAACTCACACCCCAGAAGTGATTCGAACCCATACTGCCAGGAGCACTTTGCAACTGGTGTACAAGACCCCTTAACCACTCGACCATCACGACCGGACAAAACATGATGGTTGCTGAAGCTAATTCCCCATCATTCCGCCGGCACTCTGATGGTAATCTTGGGCATATTGTTTTATCAATTCACCTCATTCTTTGGGGCACATGTGAGGAACACAAATGCGAACAAGCCTGAATGGTCCCCAGGCATATATGCAACTGAAAACTCACACCCTAGAAGTGGCTCAAACCCATACTGCCCGGAGCACTCTGGAACTGGTGTACAGCACCCTTTACCACTGGACCATCACAACCGGACAAAAGATGATGGTAGCTGAAGCTAATTCCCCATCATCCCACTGGCACTCTGATGGCAATCTTGGGCATGGTGTTCATTCAAATCACCTCATTCTTTGGGGCACAAGTGAGGAAAACAAATGCGAACAAGGCTGAATGGTCCCCAGGCATATGCAACTGAAAACTCACACCCCAGAAGTGAATCGAACTCATACTGCTAGGCGAACTATGCAACTGGTGTACCAGGACCCGTTAACCACTCGACCATCACGACCAGACAAAAGATGATGGTAGCCAAAGCTAATTCCCTATCATCCCGCCGGAACTCTGATGGTAATCTTGGGTGTGGTGTTTTATCAAATCACCTCATTCTTTGGGGCACACGTGAGGAAAACAAATGTGAACAAGGCTGAATGGTCCCCAGGCATATTCAACTGAAAACTCACATCCCAGAAGTGACTCGAACTGATACTGCTAGGAGAACTATGCAACTGGTGTACCAGGACCCCTTAACCACTCGACCATCACGACCGGACAAAACATGATGGTAGCGGAAGCTAATTCCCCATCATTCCGCCGGCACTCTGATGGTAATCTTGGGCATAGTGTTTTATCAAATCACTTCATTCTTTGGAGCACACGTGACGAACACAAATTCAATCAAGCCTGAATGGCCTCCAGGCATATATGCAACTGAAAACTCACACCCCAGAAGAGACTCAAACCCATACTGCCAGGAGCACTTTGCAACTGGTGTACAAGACCCCTTAACCACTCGACCATCACGACCGGACAAAACATGATGGTAGCTGAAGCTAATTCCCCATCATTCCGCCGGCACTCTGATGGTAATCTTGGGCATAGTGTTTTATCAATTCACCTCATTCTTTGGGGCACACGTGAGGAACACAAATGCGAACAAGCCTGAATGGTCCCAAGCCATATATGCAACTGAAAACTCACACCCCAGAAGTGGCTCAAACCCATACTGCCAGGAGCACTCTGGAACTGGTGTACAGCACCCTTTACCACTGGACCATCACAACCGGACAAAAGATGATGGTAGCTGAAGCTAATTCCCCATCATCCCGCCGCACCCTGATGGTTATCTTGGGCATGGTGTTTTATCAAATCACCTCATTCTTTGTGGCACACGTAAGGAACACAAATGCGAGCCAGCCTGTATGGTCCCCCAGGCATATATGGAACTGAAAACTCACACCCCAGAAGTGACTCGAACCCATACTGCCAGGAGAACTCTACAACTGGTGTACAAGACCCCTTAAGTACTTGACCATCACGACCGGAAAAAAGATGATGGTAGCCGAAGCAAGTTCCCCATCATCCCGCCGGCACTCTGATGGTAATCTTGTGCATGGTGTTCTATCAAATCACCTCATTCTTTGGGGCACACGTGAGGAAAACAAGTGTGAACAAGCCTGAATGGTCCCCAGGCTTATATGCAAATGAAAACTCACCCCAGAAGTGACTTGATCCTATACTGCTAGGAGAACTATGCAACTGGTGCACAGGACCCCGTTAACCACTCGACCGTCACGACCGGACAAAAGATGATGGTAGCCGAAGCTAATTCCCCATCAACCCGCAGGCACTCTGATGGTAATCTTGGGCATGGTATTATATCAAATCACCTCATTGTTTGGGGCACACGTGAGGAACACAAAATGCGAACAAGCCTGAATGGTCCCCAGGCCTATATGCAACTGAAAACTCACACCCCAGAAGTGACTCGAACCCATACTGCTAGGAGAACTATGCAACTTGTTTACAGGACCCCTAAACCACTCGACCATCACGACCGGACAAAAGATGATGGTAGCCGAAGCTAATTCCTCATCAACCCGCCGGAACTCTGATGGTCATCTTGGGCGTGGTGTCTTATCAAATAACCACATTCTTTGGGGCACATGTGAGGAACAAAAATGCAAACAAGCCTGAATGGTCCCCAGGCATATAAGCAACTGAAAACTCACACCCCAGAAGTGATTCGAACCCATACTGCCAGGAGCACTTTGCAACTGGTGTACAAGACCCCTTAACCACTCGACCATCACGACCGGACAAAACATGATGGTTGCTGAAGCTAATTCCCCATCATTCCGCCGGCACTCTGATGGTAATCTTGGGCATATTGTTTTATCAATTAAACTCATTCTTTGGGGCACATGTGAGGAACACAAATGCGAACAAGCCTGAATGGTCCCCAGGCATATATGCAACTGAAAACTCACACCCTAGAAGTGGCTCAAACCCATACTGCCCGGAGCACTCTGGAACTGGTGTACAGCACCTTTTACCACTGGACCATCACAACCGGACAAAAGATGATGGTAGCTGAAGCTAATTCCCCATCATCCCACTGGCACTCTGATGGCAATCTTGGGCATGGTGTTCATTCAAATCACCTCATTCTTTGGGGCACAAGTGAGGAAAACAAATGCGAACAAGGCTGAATGGTCCCCAGGCATATGCAACTGAAAACTCACACCCCAGAAGTGAATCGAACTCATACTGCTAGGCGAACTATGCAACTGGTGTACCAGGACCCGTTAACCACTCGACCATCACGACCAGACAAAAGATGATGGTAGCCAAAGCTAATTCCCCATCATCCCGCCGGAACTCTGATGGTAATCTTGGGTGTGGTGTTTTATCAAATCACCTCATTCTTTGGAGCACACGTGATGAACACAAATTCAATCAAGCCTGAATGGCCTCCAGGCATATATGCAACAGAAAACTCACACCCCAGAAGTGACTCAAAAACATACTGCCAGGAGCACTCTGCAACTAGTGTACAAGACCCCTTAACCACTCGACCATCACGACCGGACAAAACATGATGGTAGCTGAAACTAATTCCCCATTATTCCGCCGGCACTCTGATGGTAATCATGGGCATAGTGTTTCATCAATTCACCTCATTCTTTGGGGCACACGTGAGGAACACAAATGCGAACAAGCCTAAATGGTCCTAAGCTATATATGCAACTGAAAACTGACCCCACAGAAGTGACTCGAACCCATACTGCCAAGAGCACTCTGAACCTGGTGTACAGGACCCCATAACCACTCGACTATCACGACCGGACAAAAGATGATGGTAGCCGAAGCTAATTCCCCATCTTCCCGCCGGCACTCTGATGGTAATCTTGGGCATGGTGTTTTATCAAATCACCTCATTCTTTGGAGCACACATGAAGAAAACAAATTCGAACAAGCCTGAATGGCCCCAGGCCTATATGCAACTGAAAACTCACACCCCAGAAGTGACTCGAACCCATACTGCTAGGAGAACTATGCAACTTGTTTACAGGACCCCTAAGCCACTCGACCATCACGACCGGACAAAAGATGATGGTAGCCGAAGCTAATTGCTCATCAACCCGCCGGAACTCTGATGGTCATCTTGGGGGTGGTGTCTTTATCAAATCACCTCATTCTTTTGGGCACATATGAGGAACACAAATGCGAACAAGCCTGAATGGTCCCCAGGCATATAGGCAACTGGAAACTCAAACCCCAGAAGTGATTCGAACCCATACTGCCAGGAGCACTGTGCAACTGGTGTATAGGACTCTTTAACCACTCGACCATCATGTCCGGACAAAAGATGATGGTTATCTTGAGTTGATTTCGGGGCATTAGTGTCCCCGTGGCCCGGTCCTTGACCAGGCCTCCACCCCCAGGAAGCAGCCCGTGACAGCTGACTAACACCCAGGTACCTATTTACTGCTAGGTAACCGGGGCATTCAGGGTGAAAGAAACTTTGCCCATTTGTTTCTGCCTCGTGCGGGAATCGAACCCGCGCCACAGAATTACGAATCCTGCGCGCTATCCACCAGGCTACGAGGCCCCCTATGGTAGCTGAAGCTAATTCAACATCATCTGACTGGCACTCTGATGGTAATCTTGTGCATGGTGTTCTATCAAATCACCTCATTCTTTGGGGCACACGTGAGGAAAACAAATGTGAACAAGGCTGAATGGTCCCCAGGCATATTCAACTGAAAACTCACATCCCAAAAGTGACTCGAACTCATACTGCTAGGAGAACTATGCAACTGGTGTACCAGGACCCCTTAACCACTCGACCATCACGACCGGACAAAACATGATGGTAGCTGAAGCTAATTCCCCATCATTCCGCCGGCACTCTGATGGTAATCTTGGGCATGGTGTTTTATCAAATCACTTTATTCTTTGGAGCAGAAGTGACGAACACAAATTCAATCAAGCCTGAATGGCCTCCAGGCATATATGCAACTGAAAACTCACACCCCAGAAGTGACTCAAACCCATACTGCCAGGAGCACTTTGCAACTGGTGTACAAGACCCCTTAACCACTCGACCATCACGACCGGACAAAACATGATGGTAGCTAAAGCTAATTCCCCATCATTCCGCCAGCACTCTGATGGTAATCTTGGGCATAGTGTTTTATCAATTCACCTCATTCTTTGGGGCACACGTGAGGAACACAAATGCGAACAAGCCTGAATGGTTCTAAGGCATATATGCAACTGAAAACTGACCCCACAGAAGTGACTCGAACCCATACTGCCAGGAGCACTCTGCAACTGGTGTACGGGACCCCATAACCACTCGACTATCACGACTGGACAAAAGATGATGGTAGCCGAAGCTAATTCCCCGTCATCCCGCCGGCACTCTGATGGTAATCTTGGGCATGGTGTTTTATCAAGTCACCTCATTCTTTGGGGCACACGTGAGGAACACAAATGCTAAGAAGCCTGAATGGTCCCAAGCCATATATGCAACTGAAAACTCACACCCCAGAAGTGGCTCAAACCCATACTGCCAGGAGCACTCTGGAACTGGTGTACAGCACCCTTTACCACTGGACCATCACAACCGGACAAAAGATGATGGTAGCTGAAGCTAATTCCCCATCATCCCGCCGGCACCCTGATGGTTATCTTGGGCATGGTGTTTTATCAATTCACCTCATTCTTTGGGGCACACGTGAGGAACACAAATGCGAACAAGCCTGAATGGTCCCAAGCCATATATGCAACTGAAAACTCACACCCCAGAAGTGGCTCAAACCCATACTGCCAGGAGCACTCTGGAACTGGTGTACAGCACCCTTTACCACTGGACCATCACAACCGGACAAAAGATGATGGTAGCTGAAGCTAATTCCCCATCATCCCGCCGCACCCTGATGGTTATCTTGGGCATGGTGTTTTATCAAATCACCTCATTCTTTGTGGCACACGTAAGGAACACAAATGCGAGCCAGCCTGTATGGTCCCCCAGGCATATATGGAACTGAAAACTCACACCCCAGAAGTGACTCGAACCCATACTGCCAGGAGAACTCTACAACTGGTGTACAAGACCCCTTAAGTACTTGACCATCACGACCGGAAAAAAGATGATGGTAGCCGAAGCAAGTTCCCCATCATCCCGCCGGCACTCTGATGGTAATCTTGTGCATGGTGTTCTATCAAATCACCTCATTCTTTGGGGCACACGTGAGGAAAACAAGTGTGAACAAGCCTGAATGGTCCCCAGGCTTATATGCAAATGAAAACTCACCCCAGAAGTGACTTGATCCTATACTGCTAGGAGAACTATGCAACTGGTGCACAGGACCCCGTTAACCACTCGACCGTCACGACCGGACAAAAGATGATGGTAGCCGAAGCTAATTCCCCATCAACCCGCAGGCACTCTGATGGTAATCTTGGGCATGGTATTATATCAAATCACCTCATTGTTTGGGGCACACGTGAGGAACACAAAATGCGAACAAGCCTGAATGGTCCCCAGGCCTATATGCAACTGAAAACTCACACCCCAGAAGTGACTCGAACCCATACTGCTAGGAGAACTATGCAACTTGTTTACAGGACCCCTAAACCACTCGACCATCACGACCGGACAAAAGATGATGGTAGCCGAAGCTAATTCCTCATCAACCCGCCGGAACTCTGATGGTCATCTTGGGCGTGGTGTCTTATCAAATAACCACATTCTTTGGGGCACATGTGAGGAACAAAAATGCAAACAAGCCTGAATGGTCCCCAGGCATATAAGCAACTGAAAACTCACACCCCAGAAGTGATTCGAACCCATACTGCCAGGAGCACTTTGCAACTGGTGTACAAGACCCCTTAACCACTCGACCATCACGACCGGACAAAACATGATGGTTGCTGAAGCTAATTCCCCATCATTCCGCCGGCACTCTGATGGTAATCTTGGGCATATTGTTTTATCAATTAAACTCATTCTTTGGGGCACATGTGAGGAACACAAATGCGAACAAGCCTGAATGGTCCCCAGGCATATATGCAACTGAAAACTCACACCCTAGAAGTGGCTCAAACCCATACTGCCCGGAGCACTCTGGAACTGGTGTACAGCACCTTTTACCACTGGACCATCACAACCGGACAAAAGATGATGGTAGCTGAAGCTAATTCCCCATCATCCCACTGGCACTCTGATGGCAATCTTGGGCATGGTGTTCATTCAAATCACCTCATTCTTTGGGGCACAAGTGAGGAAAACAAATGCGAACAAGGCTGAATGGTCCCCAGGCATATGCAACTGAAAACTCACACCCCAGAAGTGAATCGAACTCATACTGCTAGGCGAACTATGCAACTGGTGTACCAGGACCCGTTAACCACTCGACCATCACGACCAGACAAAAGATGATGGTAGCCAAAGCTAATTCCCCATCATCCCGCCGGAACTCTGATGGTAATCTTGGGTGTGGTGTTTTATCAAATCACCTCATTCTTTGGAGCACACGTGATGAACACAAATTCAATCAAGCCTGAATGGCCTCCAGGCATATATGCAACAGAAAACTCACACCCCAGAAGTGACTCAAAAACATACTGCCAGGAGCACTCTGCAACTAGTGTACAAGACCCCTTAACCACTCGACCATCACGACCGGACAAAACATGATGGTAGCTGAAACTAATTCCCCATTATTCCGCCGGCACTCTGATGGTAATCATGGGCATAGTGTTTCATCAATTCACCTCATTCTTTGGGGCACACGTGAGGAACACAAATGCGAACAAGCCTAAATGGTCCTAAGCTATATATGCAACTGAAAACTGACCCCACAGAAGTGACTCGAACCCATACTGCCAAGAGCACTCTGAACCTGGTGTACAGGACCCCATAACCACTCGACTATCACGACCGGACAAAAGATGATGGTAGCCGAAGCTAATTCCCCATCTTCCCGCCGGCACTCTGATGGTAATCTTGGGCATGGTGTTTTATCAAATCACCTCATTCTTTGGAGCACACATGAAGAAAACAAATTCGAACAAGCCTGAATGGCCCCAGGCCTATATGCAACTGAAAACTCACACCCCAGAAGTGACTCGAACCCATACTGCTAGGAGAACTATGCAACTTGTTTACAGGACCCCTAAGCCACTCGACCATCACGACCGGACAAAAGATGATGGTAGCCGAAGCTAATTGCTCATCAACCCGCCGGAACTCTGATGGTCATCTTGGGGGTGGTGTCTTTATCAAATCACCTCATTCTTTTGGGCACATATGAGGAACACAAATGCGAACAAGCCTGAATGGTCCCCAGGCATATAGGCAACTGGAAACTCAAACCCCAGAAGTGATTCGAACCCATACTGCCAGGAGCACTGTGCAACTGGTGTATAGGACTCTTTAACCACTCGACCATCATGTCCGGACAAAAGATGATGGTTATCTTGAGTTGATTTCGGGGCATTAGTGTCCCCGTGGCCCGGTCCTTGACCAGGCCTCCACCCCCAGGAAGCAGCCCGTGACAGCTGACTAACACCCAGGTACCTATTTACTGCTAGGTAACCGGGGCATTCAGGGTGAAAGAAACTTTGCCCATTTGTTTCTGCCTCGTGCGGGAATCGAACCCGCGCCACAGAATTACGAATCCTGCGCGCTATCCACCAGGCTACGAGGCCCCCTATGGTAGCTGAAGCTAATTCAACATCATCTGACTGGCACTCTGATGGTAATCTTGTGCATGGTGTTCTATCAAATCACCTCATTCTTTGGGGCACACGTGAGGAAAACAAATGTGAACAAGGCTGAATGGTCCCCAGGCATATTCAACTGAAAACTCACATCCCAAAAGTGACTCGAACTCATACTGCTAGGAGAACTATGCAACTGGTGTACCAGGACCCCTTAACCACTCGACCATCACGACCGGACAAAACATGATGGTAGCTAAAGCTAATTCCCCATCATTCCGCCAGCACTCTGATGGTAATCTTGGGCATAGTGTTTTATCAATTCACCTCATTCTTTGGGGCACACGTGAGGAACACAAATGCGAACAAGCCTGAATGGTTCTAAGGCATATATGCAACTGAAAACTGACCCCACAGAAGTGACTCGAACCCATACTGCCAGGAGCACTCTGCAACTGGTGTACGGGACCCCATAACCACTCGACTATCACGACTGGACAAAAGATGATGGTAGCCGAAGCTAATTCCCCGTCATCCCGCCGGCACTCTGATGGTAATCTTGGGCATGGTGTTTTATCAAGTCACCTCATTCTTTGGGGCACACGTGAGGAACACAAATGCTAAGAAGCCTGAATGGTCCCAAGCCATATATGCAACTGAAAACTCACACCCCAGAAGTGGCTCAAACCCATACTGCCAGGAGCACTCTGGAACTGGTGTACAGCACCCTTTACCACTGGACCATCACAACCGGACAAAAGATGATGGTAGCTGAAGCTAATTCCCCATCATCCCGCCGGCACCCTGATGGTTATCTTGGGCATGGTGTTTTATCAATTCACCTCATTCTTTGGGGCACACGTGAGGAACACAAATGCGAACAAGACTAAATGGTCCTAAGCCATATATGCAACTGACAACTGACCCCACAGAAGTGACTCGAACCCATACTGCCAGGAGCACTCTGCAACTGGTGTACAGGACCCCATAACCACTCGACTATCACGACCGGACAAAAGATGATGGTAGCCAAAGCTAATTCCCCATCATCCCACTGGCACTCTGATGGTAATCTTGGGCATGGTGTTTTATCAAGTACCTCATTCTTTGGAGCACACATGAAGAAAACAAATTCGAACAAGCCTGAATGGCCCACAGGCATATATGCAACTGAAAACTCACACCCCCAGAAGTGACTCGAACCCATACTGCCAGGAGCACTCTGCTACTGGAGTACAAGACCCCTTAACCACTCGACGATCACGACCGGACAAAAGATGATGATAGTTGAAGCTAATTCCCCATCATCCCGCCGGCACTCTGAAGGTAATCTTGGGCTTGGTGTTTTATCAAGTCACCTCATTCTTTAGGGCACACGTGAGGAACACAAATGCGAACAAGCCTGAATGGTCCCAAGCCATATATGCAACTGAAAACTCACACCCCAGAAGTGACTCGAACCCATACTGCCAGGAGAACTCTACAACTGGTGTACAAGACCCCTTAACTACTTGACCATCACAACTGGACAAAAGATGATGGTAGCCGAAGCTAATTCCCCGTCATCCCGCCAGCACTCTGATTGTAATCTTGGGCATAGTGTTTTATCAAATCAACTCATTCTTTGGGGCACACATGAGGAAAAGAAGTGTGAACAAGCCTGAATGGTCCCCAGGCTTATGTGCAACTGAAAACTCACCCCAGAAGTGACTCGATTCTATATTGCTAGGAGAACTATGCAACTGGTGCACAAGACCCCCTTAACCACTCGTCCATCACGACCGGACAAAAGATGATGGTAGCCGAAGCTAATTTTCCATCAACCCGCAGGCACTCTGATGGTAATCTTGGGCTTGGTATTTTATCAAATCATGTCATTCTTTGGGGCACACGTGAGGAACACAAAATGCGAACAAGCCTGAATGATCCCCAGGCATATATGCAACTGAAAACTCACACCCCAGAAGTGACTCGAACCCATACTGCCAGGAGCACTTTGCAACTGGTGTTCATGACCCTGTAACCACTCAACCATCACAACCGGTCAAAAGATGAGTGTCTCTTTGTGTCGGTCTCTCTCTCTCTTGTCTCATCAATTCTCTGTCTATCTAATCTCTGTCTCTCTTATGTCTCTTTGTTTCTCTCCTTGTCTTAATGTGATCTCTCTCTGTGTCCTTTTGTCTCAGTGTATGTCTGTCACCTGGTTTTTGTTCGTTTCTGCCATTTTCTTTGTCTTTCTCTTTCTCTTTGTTTCTGTCTTGACCTTTTTGTATTAAGTCGACCAACCACATTATGCTCACTAAATGTTGGGTCGACCAACCACATTTTGCTCACTAAATGTGAGGTCGACCATCCACATTATGCTCACTAAATGTTAGGTCGACAAACCTCATTATGCTCACTAAACATTAGATTGACCAACCACATTATGTTTTCTAAATGTGAAGTCGACCCACTACTTTTTGTTACTAAACTTTAAGTCGACCCACCACGTTATGCTCACTAATAGGTTGCTTACCAGGGTTTGGACTGGGAAGCTTGAGGGTTACTTGTAAATTGGGAAGGGCAATCAGACTGCATCGTGGTGAAAAAGTTTATACGAGTGAATGAATATCTGGTAAACTTATAGAAACCATAAGGAAGTGAAAAAAGAAAGTAGAAATAATGTATTTGAAAATAAGTGTTGTACACAGTGTGAAGTAGTGGAACAGGGGAACTGATCTCGCACTGACCGTGACCTCACCCACCTTTAACTGTGACCGACCGTCACATCACATCGGCCGTAACCTTACCTGACTAACACTGCCTTGGAAAGATGCCTGGATACTCACTCACCTATTGTGAAGCAGAACGAGTAAGGTAATTGAAACGCCTGTTGGCTGAGGTTGTTTATTGCAATGGCTGTATCAGGAAGGGCGGCCAGGTTAAGCAGTATCATGGAAGAGGATGATTGGCTTGTAGAGAAGCTGATAGGGGAAATTTGTTGAGAGGTGGAGCATTTGAAGGGAGGATTTGATCCTGGGATTAAAAAGGGAGACTTTCAACAAATACAGGATGAGATTTAGAAATAAAAACTAGAGCTTGTGGAGTATGTTCAGGGAGAAATTAGGAAGAGTAGGGGAGAATCGGAAAATTAATTTACTCGGCTTGCAAATGAATTATGCATGACTAACAACATGACTAGGGAGAGAGGATTAGTGGGGGATGGATTAGCGAGTGAGGGATGGGGCAGGGGGCCACCAGGGAAGGGGCTACCAGCAAAAAGAGTGTCGGAGGGGCAGAGGGCCACCAAGGGAGGGACTACCAGCATGAGAGTGTCGGAGGGGCAGGGGGCCACCAGGGGAGGAACTATCAGCATGAGTGTGTGGGAGGGGCAGGGGGCCACCAGGGGAGGGACTACCAGCATGAGAGTGTGGGAGGGGCAGGGGGCCCATCAGGGGAGGGACTACCAGCATGAGAGTGTGGGAGGGGCAGGGGGCCCATCAGGGGAGGGACTACCAGCATGAGAGTGTGGAAGGGGCAGGGGGCCACCAAGGAAGGGGCTACCAGTATGAGAATGTCGGAGGGGCAGAGAGTCACCAGGGGAGAGGCTACCAGCATGCGAGTGTGGGAGTGGCAGGGGGCAACATGGGAAGATGTCGTGACGCTGAACCCCGGTTCATTCCGAACACAGCGATTACACAACACATAACACCTTGCCTCAGCAACCGTTACTACCACCGTGTACTCCTACACACCCCAGACCCTTGAGGCGTACCACTAGGTTTGTACTGGAACACAATGAGTGAACATATGGAAGGTATTTAAAGGTCGTCGGGTTTTGTCATTTAATTACAAAGAATAGATTCTGACAAATAATAACATATTAACATACTCTATTAGGTCAATACACTTCCAATACCCATAGACCACTTGACCTCCGCGGTCACCACTTGAACTCGTAACTTCCGCCTAAGTCCCTAATACGGAATGATTACTACAACGCTCCACACCCGGTTAGTCTTTCATTCAATACTCACATACTGCAGACTTAACTTGGTCACTAAGTTCACATCAGGTTCTCGCATAGCTGTCTGCTACACTTCGCTGCTGTCACAAACGGAGATCCAGAGGACTTCTCGGTTCAACTCCCACAATCAGACTGACTCCAGTCAGCCATCTACCTCAACCATTTCACCCCGCCTCTCAAGGAAGGTATAATCCGATTAACCTTATCACTAGAATCGGTAATCTTGTTCCTAGAAGCCTGACGAAGAATAATTCCTCTTTCCAGGAATTATTAATTTGGCTAAACAGCTTCGGTCTTAATCCATTGACCTTTCTTAGATATGTGATCCATAGTCTGTCTACTTAACATGTACTTCCAATCATCATTCGTTAAGTGTTGTAGTAATGATCCTCTAGCTAATAATTCCTACTAACTTGTGGATTACAACAAAGAGGCTACCAGCATGAGAGTGTGGGAGGGGCAGGGGGCTACATGGGAAGAGGCTACCAGCATGAGAGTGTGGGAGGGGCAGGGGGCCACCAGGGGAAGAGGCTACCAGTATGAGAGTGTGGGAGGGGCAGGGGGCAACATGGGAAGAGGCTACCAGTATGAGAGTGTGGGAGGGGCATGGGGCAACATGGGAAGAGGCTACCAGTATGAGAGTGCGGGAGGGGCAGGGGGAATCCAGGGGAGGGGACCTACCAGCATGAGAGATCACAGAGGAGGCTTATCTTGAGTTTATCTTGAGAGGATTTGGGGGCTTTAGTGTCCCCGCGGCCCGGTCCTCGACCACACCTCCAACCCAGGAAGCAGCCTGTGACAGCTGACTAACACGCAGGTACCTATTTTACTGCTAGGTAACAGGTGCATAGGGTGAAAGAAACTCTACCCATTGTTTTTCGCCAGCGTCCGGGATCGAACCCAGGACCACAGGATCACAAGTCCAGCATGCTGCCCGCTCGACCGACCGGCTCCCAGGCAGTCAATTATCTTCCATGGAATACTCGAATCTAAGGCAACATTAAGGCATGAAAGGATAGAAATTGAAATGTTTGAATTAAATAATATTTTTAGGTGTATTAATGTCGAGATGGCAGGAAACGAGGTTTGAACTCAGCCGCCGGATTGGACGTCACAATTGTACCGGGAATCGACCTGTTTTAGTGCAGTTTTCTAATGAAGAGACAGTGGACTATAAAATGAAGTACAAACATTTAGTCAGAGGCAGCGAATACTACTGCAAAGTTTTATTGACAGATATATGATGAAAGATGAACAATTAGCCTCACAAGGCAAGCTAGTATATACATGCTACCGGGACCCTACGCACCCTTCTCGCCCTACAACCCCTTCCCAAATCACACCCTCCCCAACACAGCCCTCCCATTCCTTCCCCCTACTTCTACCCCGAACAACTCCCCTGCCCCTTCTCCTCCCCCCCCTTTGCTCCCACTATCAACTGCTGCATCACCCACTTCATTGCCTGTATTGGCCCACCCATACTCTCCCCAAATCAACCTTCCCACCCCTCACCCTCCTACCCCCAACAACTTCCCTGCCCCTCCCACCCCATTGTATTCAATCCCATCTGCTCCATCCCACCCTTGAATGGCCCCCTCCACCCTTCTGCCTCCAAACCCCATCTACCATTAACCCTCCTCTGCACCTTATCTCCCATATGACCCCCCTCACCTTGCGACCCCCTCACCTCTTCACTTTCCTCAAAACCCTTTCTCTTCCCGTACTCTCATCCTCAGCCCCCACCTCCCTCTTGCCCCATTCTACCCCAAAACCCACACCTACTTCTGAGATCCCTGACTAATGCAACCTCTCTCCCACTCACAACCCCCCATTTTCCATTCTCTCCCTGTTCCCCCCCCCTCTCCTGCTCCCCTCCAAACTCTAAACCTCTATCTGACTCTCAGCCTCACTCTACCTCCCAACCCATTTAAGCCTTTCAGACCCTCCCTAACTTCCAGACCCATTCGATCCCCCTAGTTACCCAGACCCCCCAGAGAAAGGGTGAACTCTGTTTCCAGAGTTTCCAAGAAGAGTCTCAAAATATGGTACTCCAGTGCTGATGGGGTATCCAATAAAACAGAAGATATAAAAGAATGAGTTAGTGAAGCAGATCGTGACATAACTACAATAGTGGAAACTAAAATAAATTGCATTACCTCGGATACAATTTTTCCAGAAGGGTACCAAATGTTAAGAAAAGAAAGGACACAGAGACAGGGACGGGAAGTGGCACTCAAAATAAAGCGGAAAAGGAAGCTTGAAGACCTGGAAAATCGGGGTATCAATGAAAGCACAAGCTCCTTACATGGGACTCTGACAGCAGATGGGAAGAAGATTGTGATCTTGATAATCTACAATAATCCACCAAACAGTAGAAGGCCCAGGCAGGAGTATGATGACAACAACAAGTCATGTATAAATGAACTGCAGATGGCAGCAACAACAGCTCACAGAATGAGAGCGAAACTGCTGGTCATGGGGGACCTCAATCATGGAGAGATCAATTGGGAATCGAGGAATCACAAAAGCGGGGAGGAAATGTGGGCAGCAAAGTTAGTAGACGTTATAGACAAGAATTTCTTAACAGAACATACAAAGGAAGACACAAGTAAAAGAGGAGGATATACCCCGAGCCTATTAGACCTGGCTCTAATTGGTTCGGGTTACCATATCACTCGTATGGTCACCCAGAACGTAGAAGACATCAAGAATTTGGAACATGGAATCCCTCTAGGAGCCAGTGACCATTGTGTCCTAGTCTTTGTCTACATGATGGAACTAAAATGGTGATCACGGGACAAGAGGTGTAGGAAAAGACACTTTACTACAAGAAAGGGGATTACCAGAGGATTAGGGAATATCTGGGAGAAGTGCAGTAGGAGGAAGAAATTAGAGGAAAGATATTCCAGAATATGATGGACCTAGTCAGATTATAATGCGAAGAAACATTTGTCCCAACAGTAAAGGAAAAACGTAGGAGGGAATATAATATCCTATGGTTTAATAGACAGTGTCAGGAAGCAAAAATGAGAAGCAGGAAAGAGAGGTGGAAGCATAGAAGACACAGGACAAAGGACAACAGCATTAGATGCAGAAGAGCTAGGATCGATTACATTAATATAAGAAGAGTATTGGAAAGAAATTATTAGAACGACATTGAGATTTAAGGTAATAAGCAACCTAAATTACTACATAGTCATATAGATAGGAACATGTCAGTGAACAACCAAGTGAGAAGACTAAGGAAAATCGAAGGGGCATATACGAAAAGTGACAAGGAACTGAATGCCATTTTCCATAGAGTCTTCACAACTGAGCTTGTGCTCAGTTGTGCAGTCGTATGGTCTAGCAGTTAGGGTACCAGGTACGTGAAGGTGCATAGTGCTCCTGGCTGTCTGGGTTCGAATCCTTCTAGGGTGGGGAATTTAAGTTTTAGAGGAAGCGTCGTAGTCAAACTTAGAGGTCGGACCCTGTGTTCACGCAGACAGAAGTTCGAACTCTCTGTACGACATGTAAGCTTAAAAAAAATTAGGCGGTCGGCATCACGGCGACTGCTGGAGGTGCACGCAGCGTCTCTCCTACAAACATTTGAGGATGTTGGGAAACCACTGTTGCATACCACACATTTAGATCATGAACGTCACCCGGTCTTAGAAGAGGATCCAGATGGAGAATTTCTGGAGAGTAAACATCACAGCTAGGCACACAGACTAGAGGCGAAGCATTACTATGCGGTAACACTTCCCCTCTAGTCGCCTCTTCGCCTCAGTATCAACCTCCACAGCTCAACCAAGGTAAGACAAGTTCTTCTGATTTGCAAACGTTCATCATTGCCTTTGATGGCGAAGATAAGAGTGTTTTCAGAAATAGCCGGGCACAAAGTTTCTTATATTATGCCATGCCCAAGATATTCTGGATCAACGTGCACAATATCAGACTTAATAAACAAAAGAACTTGATCTCAGTGGACCACAAATACAGCCGAAGAACTAGAGCTTTCAGACGTTACTGACATCTGTAGATACAAAGTCATAAGCTACAGACCACTAGGGGGGGAACGATTAGCAAAATATGTAATCTGACAAGTTGTAGACATCAGTATAGACGACATCACGGCACACCTTCAGTCAGATGACATTCAAATCTATGGAGTACAAATATTTATACGAAGAGCAAACGGAAAACTGAGTGATACAGGCACTGCCCTGCTTACCTTTTCTTGACTACATTCCACCTGAGAGTATTTGGTTAAACGGCTTCTTCCATAAATTAGAAGTGTATATACCACGTCCCACTCAGTGCTTTAAATGTGACGGTTTTAACCATACCTCGAAAGGCTGCACTAAAGACATTTAAATGTGGGAATGCTCTGGTTCCCACTACACACAAAACTGTGCATCAGATACATTCACCTGCTCAAACTGTGATGGGGATCATGACATTACATTCAAACAATGTCCTTCAAACATAGCAGCAGCAGCAAAAACTAAGGTTCTCCCTACCACCAACCTGCAATACAATAGTGCATTGAAACAAGTTAACTCAGCACACCAACAATCTCTACCTCACATTCGACCACATCCTTTGTGTGTACCTGATATGTCTGTCACCGACAATCCCACAACCCTAGGGATCAACCATCTCCCACAAAATGCACAACTGAGTACTGAACTTTGTGAAACTCTTGTCACTTGCATTGAAAATGATCTTGTTGAAACTCTTGTCACTCGCATCGAAAATGCACAAGAAAAGACGCTGGACCGACTTTGAACAAAAATTTTTACACAAATAACACAACCCACACCCGAGGCTGACCCAACAGACCTCCCATCAACAGCTACAAACACTGACATCCGGCCAAACAAAGCCACCATTGCTGGACACACTTCGTTTGAACAGATGATGGAAAAACTCGTAAATAACTCCTTAGCACGCCATATCATTCCCCAGGCTGACTTGCCACAAACCCCAACCACCAGTACCAAGAGTATGACACAGCCCCCATCCACATCTAGGTATCCAACACGTACTACTATTGGCATACCAAGGAAAACAGACACATCCATAATCCAAACATCCTAAATGGCTCCCCTAACCTTCATGAATTGGAAGACAAAAAACATTAAAACATCCCTCACAGAACTTAAACAATTCCTTTACTCATCCAAACCAGAAATAGCTTTAATAACTGAATCCTGGCTCACTCCCAGACAAAATTTTATATATAAAATTTTTCAGATGCAGAGACTGGACAGACCAAACCGTATGGGGGGGGGGGGGGTGGTATTTTAGATTAGTTAGTGGTATTTTTAGATGCCGTTAGATTAGTTATGGATAAGTTGTTCAATGTCAACCAACATTTTTTGAGTAGTTGTATATGAAAAGGGCTACAATTGTTCCAAGTTTCAGTACTGCAGCCTAAATAGATTTTTAGTTAATGTTACTTGAAAAATAAATCATTAAAATATAAAGTCTAAGGTGCTGACATCTGTGGCTGAGGTTAACAAAAACCAATTTTCTCCAAAATTGGCACCCTTACAGATAGGCTTACGTACAGTCAGGTGTATAGGTTTCATGCAAATCGTCCGATAAAAAAAAATATATCAATTTATTTTAACTTAATTTTTTTTAATAAAACTAATTAAAATATTTTTTAATATATGCTATTATGATAGCTGAGAGTCATAGACATGATTTCAGTTGACACTTGTGTTTGATAATCGTTTTTGACCATTTTGGAAAAATTTTGACACGTACTTCAATATTTTTTTCTCCCTTCCTATTTATGCTACGATGCTGAGACTTAGACCAGATGAAACCCTTTTCATATACAACTCGTCAAATAAGTTTGATTGAAATCGAACCAGTTTTCATTTTTGGCATTTTTGTGTCTAACGGCCCCTTACAATGGTACACACATATCCTTTCTGGGTGTATACAATCCTGGTGGCTCAATAAACGTAAATGAACTGGAATTTTATCTTAAACAATTATGACACCAAATCATAGTTACAGATGATCTCAATGCTAACCACCCCACATGGGGTAGAGGTACCCAAAATACTGCAGGCACCGATCTCTATAACTGCTTTGACACGGCATCATATATTCTTCTTCTGCCGCCTTACCTTGCAACCTATTTTAAGTACAGAACCAATTATGAAGCCTCACTTGACATCTGCTTTTGCTCCGTGCTTTCAACATAATCTTCAGTTTCATACTGGACCAGATATTGGTAGTGACCACAAACCCCTCATTATAAAATTTACTAACTTTCAGCCACCAACGCACCCCCTAACCCTCTCCAAGTGTAACATTAAGAAACTAGATAAGAAAAAAATCAGCTGATATTGTCCGTCTCCCAGATACAGACGATGTAGACCCTAACACGCGACTGTTTACAGTGACCTTGGCCATAAATTCTGCAGCCACCCAAATGTTCAAGAAAACTTCAGGACATAGGTCCAACAAGCCACTTAAATCGTGGTGGAACGCAGAAGGTGCATGAATAGTCGCTACACCAAAGAGCCATATAAAAACACTTTACCACACATAAAATACCCTTTACCATCTAACATATATTAGGAGTAGGTGACCACTCGTTACAGGAAAAATACCAAATAGTCAAAGCACTGGCTAAATATCTCCAGTTGACCAACAAATTGGGTCACATCTGACCTGTGCCACATTTGTACCTGGCACCATCAACAGCTAAACACAGAAAACAAATGCCTCGTCGCAACACCATGGATCAGCTGATGCCATAAACACAACATACTGCCCTACGGTGTGGCAAGTCTCCCTCTAACATACACCTCTGTTTTAGTCGCGGCTCCTCTTTCTACAGCACAACGCAACAAGCACTTTTGAAACTTATTATTCTCAACATAAATGCGTCTCCCAACATCTGTACTGGTGCAGTCATCGTGGATAGACCCTTCATGCAAACTGCACCTACTATCAAGAAGAGAGAGAGCCTGTGCAGCTCCCATTGTTAGAAGAGATGACCCCTAGATGAGAGACTATCAGATATAGAAGTGACAGCAGAGGAGGTAATGAAACAGCTGACAACACTGGATGCAACTAAAGCAGTTGGACCAGACAAAGTATCTCCGTAGACACTAAAAGATGCAGCACAGGCCCTCAGCGTACCTCTGGCAAGTATCTTTAATGAGTCACTTATGATGGGAGAGTTGGCCAGTTGCTGGAAGAAGGTAAAGGTGGTACCAATTTTCAAGAAAGGGAGGAGGCACTTAATTAACTACAGACCTGTATCACTGACAAGCATCCCCTGCAAAATGCTTAAAGAATAATCAGGCTAAGACTTGTTGCACACCTAGAGAACATTAGATTTGTAAACAAACACCAACAGGGGTTCAGGGAAGAAAAATCATGCCTAACAAACCTTGTGGAATTTTATGATAAAGTAACAAGAATAAGGCAGGGCGGAGAAGGATGATCAGACTGCATATTTCTGGACTGTAAAAAAGCCTTTGATACAATACTGCACAGGAGACTGCTATTCAAACTTAAGAGCCATGCGGGATGAAGTGGAAAGGTCCAAGCATGGATAAGGAACTAACTAACAGGAAGGAGCAAAAAAGCAACGGTAAGGGGCGAGAAGTCGGACTGGTGAACAGTAACGAGTGGAGTACCTCAAGGATCGGTGATGAAACCAGTTCTATTTCTAATATTCGTAAATCACATGTCTACAGGAAAAGAGTCCTGTATGTTGATATTCGCGGATGATGCAAAATTAATGAGAAGACTTCTAAGAGAACTTGAACAGGTGTCAGAGATGGTCGGAGAAGTAGCTACTGGAGTTCAACACGAGAAAATGAAAAGCTATGGAAATTAGATTAGGTGACAAGAGACCAAAGGGACAGTTCAAAATGAAGGGGAAACTACCTAACTATGACGAATTGAGAACGAGACCTGGGACTTAGCCCCCCATTTAACTCCAGAAACACATATATTTAGGATAACGACAGTAGCGTACTCTACACTGGCAAAAACTAAAACATCATTCAGAAAGCAAAGTAAGGAGGCATTTAGGGTGCTTTACACTGCCTACATGAGATCAGTCTTAGTGAATGCTGCCCCATCATAGAGCCTCCACCTAAAAAAATGCATAAGAAAATTTGAAAAGGTTCAGAAGTTTGCAACGAGACTCGTCCCAGAGTTATGAGGGATTGGGTATGAAGAGCGCCTGAAGGAACTAAGCCTGACAACACTAGAAAAAAGAAGGGAGAGGGGGTTATAATAGGAACATATAAAATAATCAGGGAGATTGACATAGAGGAGATAGATGAAATGTTATCACTGAATACTAACAGAACGAGGGGACATAGGTGAAAGCTAGAAACTCAGGTGAGTCACAGAGATGTTAGGAAGTTTTCTTTTAGTGCGAGAGTAGTGGAAAAATGAAATGAACTTAAGGAGTAGGTTGTGGAAGGAAACTCTATTCATAATTTTAAAACTAGATATGATGGGGAAGTAGGACAGGAGTCATTGCTATATACAACCGGTGGCAAAAAAGCCAGGATCCAAAAGTCAATGCTTGATCCTGCAGGCACAAATCGGTTAGTACACACACACACACTTTTTTTTTGTCTCTCGCAAGACCATATTATGTTTCAATTCTCAGTTTAAATTAAACCTTGAGTGATATGTATTAACTTAAAAAAAATATATAATCTTTATATTATAAGTTTTTTAACTCCCCCTTTTTTGTATTACTCACTTTATACAAAAAAAATATTACCCATAAAATATATTGGGCCAGGCCTCGAGTCAGACCCAATATATTTTATTTACATTGCTTAGCATATGAGGGTTGACTTGGAGTATAAGAAATGATGCTCTTATTAATGAAATTATTACAATGGTAAGTATGGGAACAAAGGTCCATTGTAGAAAAACTTTATAAAGATATCATTGAGAGGATAGCAAGTCAGCATAAGTTCGTCGAGAATGACAAAATCAACACTTTGAATAAACAATACATCAATGAAATAGTTCCCAAAAAATCCCAACAAACATCAACTTCCGATATGTGGAGGTAGTGAATAATGTTTCTCATAGAAATGTTAGGCCTGAGGAAACATAAATGGTTGAACTATATGTAGATACAGTATTATGTGGAAGGACTTAGCCAAAAATGACATCAATATGATCTTAGAAACAAAGTGCTTGGATGATTGAAATTCACTAGGGAAGGTTAGGGTGATGTCTCTTATCAAATGAGAAATCTCTTAATATACCTGCATCATAAGTCAAAAGGTAAAATGAAGATTGACTTAGCAATGACCTACAACGGGAAATCTTGCAATCTTGTATCAAAATGAAACCTTAGATGTCATACTTTGATAATGGAAATAACATCACCTGGGTGAGAATAAAGATTTTACTGAGAACTTGATATACCAAAGCATATTTGAGATGAGTTGAGCTGGTAAACATGTTAAATAAACTAAGATTGACTAGTGAGTGGAAGAAGAGCTCAAGAGAAATATGGTGTGATCATGCAGTTAAAACAAAGATTTCTCTCACATAGCACACAAAGTTTCTTACATAAGGGGTATGAATGTATCTTAGTATATATAAGTGGCTTGTAAGCACAAGACTTAATGCGAGTTGGTCACATGAACATTTTGAAATGACTTGAGATTACAGAGTTGAGCTTTTTTCTGACATGTGATTTCTGTGTGAGATATGAGATAGTAATAGTTAAATGAGTGCTTGTCTTTTGATAGTGGATTATCATATGTAATGTTAAATACAGTAAGAAACTTGATTTGAAAAGAAAGTCAGTCAGAAGTCTGAAAAGTAAGACAATGTGAACTCATCTCCATAAAATCACAACCAAGACTCTATAAATTATTACACTGTTAGCTCTCTTTAAAAAGCCGGGAACCGGTCGGCCGAGTGGACAGCACACTGGACTTGTGATCCTGGGTTCGATCCCAGGCGCTGGCGAGAAACAATGGGCAGAGTTTCTTTCACCCTATGCCCCTGTTACCTAGCAGTAAAATAGGTACCTGGGTGTTAGTCAGCTATCACAGGCTGCTGCCTGGGGGTGGAGGCCTGGTCGAGGACCGGGCCGCAGGGACACTAAAGCCACGATCTTCTCAAGATAACCTCAAGATAGCCTGTCACTCTGAAAAACTAAGTCTCTCTGAAAAACTAAGTCACTCTGAAAACTATGTGCCTCGGAAAAAAATAAGTCACTCTGAAAAACTAAGTCACTATGAAAACTAAGTGCCTCTGAAAAACAAAGTCAGTCTGAAAAACTAATTCAGTCTGAAAACTAACTCACTCTGAACAACTAAATCACTATGAACAACAAAGTCACTCTGAAAAACTAAGTCACTGAAAATTTACCAATAGCATATTTTTTTATACATTATTATAATTATAATTATAATATTATTATTTTAATTATAATAATTATTTATTATATTAGGCATTAGATTGGTTTTGGAAAAGTTGTTCAATGTCAACCAATATTTTTTGACTATTGTATATGAAAAGGGTTCCAATTGTTCCAAGTTTCAGTACTGCAGCGTAAATAGAAAGGGAGATATATATTTTTTTTTCAACGAATTTTACACATTTTCAAGTGTGAATAAAAAAACACACCTTTCAGATATAATCGTTCCATGACACTTTTCTGATACATTAGCATATAATAGAGGTTCGAATCTTATGGAGTTTCCAAAACATCTTTAGTTTTCCTAATACAAATATTCAAAGTTCCCCCCCCCCCACCCAAAAAAAAAAAAAAAAAATTATGCAAATATGTCAGGTTTATTGCTATTATAAAATCAATAAATGAACTTAGGAAACAACGCTTACTTTGGATTTTAGATACATAAACATTACATATAAGGTGTAAGTTTCATGTAAATTGAATAACAAATGAAAGAGTTATTCAAACTTTTATGTTAGTTGAAAACATTGAAAATAAACAAGAAAATAATAAAGTCTAAGGTGCTACCATCTGTGACTGAGGTTGACATCAACCAGTTTTCTCCAAAATTGACACCCTTACTGATAGGCTTATGTGCTGTCAGGTGTATAAGTCTCACGCAAATCGTCCGATAAAAAAAAAATTAACTTAAACTTTTTCCTAATAAAACTAATTATAATATTTTTTTAATATATGCTATTGTGATAACTGAGAGTCATAGATATGATTTCAGTTGACACTTGTGTTTGTTAATCGTTTTTGACCATTTTGGAATAATTTTGACACCTTCTTCAATATCTTTTTTCTCCCTTCCTATTTATGCTTCGATGCTGAGACTTGAGCCAGATGAAACTCTTTTCATGTACAAGTCTTCAAAAAAGTTTGATTGAAATCGAACCAGTTTTCATTGAATGCATTTTTGGGGGAAATCGGGATCTAATGCCTCCTTAAGAGATTAGTTATGATACAGAATGACAGAGATTTGCTAGATTCTGTATGAAAGTTGACTTTATTTTTTTTTTTCGTAACTATAAAGGTATGTTACAGTTTGATGTTGATAAAGATACAATTCAAAGTTATCCTTTTCTACTTTCTTGCTTGGATACTACATAAGAAGACATAATATAAAAAAAGATGAAATAAGTTGATAAAGAGAAAAAACTAGATATGATATTGTTAAAGTAACTGATGTTATATCGATAAAGTTCATAATTTAATTTCTTACTGAGATCTTGTGAGTGAGGTTTTTTGTGTTACCTTTGGCATACAGTATGGGAATGAAGACAGAGCAGAGAACTACATCTTATCAGTGATGAAATATTAAACAAAGTAAATTGTAAGGGAGGAATGAAACAACTTAAGAATTGTATGGAAAAGGTATGGAGCATTAGGTAAGTATGCATTGTGAATGCCTCATCTGTCTTGATAGGTAATTACTGACAGGTATGTACTCTTACTCATCCATGCTTGCCCCCCACCCTCATCCTTCTGCTCAACTGCATTCCTGGTAAGCCAGTCTCACCAACCCTCATTGTCAGGTACGAGCGTGCTGTCACCCCTTCCGGTGATTCAAGCGGTTACCTGGCACTCCCTCTCGGTACAGCCCTGGTACACCTGCCTCAGCTCTTCTCGGGAGGTCTCACCACTGTCCTGAAAATGGGGTAAATTTAAATTACTGCAAGTTAGAGTGTAAACACAAAACATGTAACTTAAATAGCTGAGTGTGAAGGTACAGGTTGATTGTTTTAATAAAACTAATATGGCACAAGATGCACTAGAAGATGCACACGATGAATTAGCTTTACATGCAAAAGAGCTCTGATGGACAATATTATAAGAAACAGAACAACTGTTGGTATGTTGAACTGCATAAAGTTGTCTTAAATAGTTTTAATACTACATAAAACAGTAATGATATAGAAACGTTTGACTTAGTAAAAAGTTTATCTTAATAATGTTGAGTTTGAAAGATTTTTCATAAAAGTAAATAGATTAACATAGTTAATAATTATGGGGATGAGTAGTGTTCTGTTCTATACTGTTCTATATTGTGCTACTGGAGCATAGTTTAAGGGAACTAAAGTCTAATGTTGGATGTAAGAAATTGATTCGAAAGTACAGATACGTAAGTACATATAGATGAGCAGCTCTCCCACACACACTCATCTAAGCACACTCTCCCACATTCATCCCAGGATGCTCTCCCACACTCATATGAGCATGCTATCCCACACTCATCCGAGCACGCTCTCCCACACTCATCTGAACACGCTCTGTCACACTCATCCGAGCATGCTCTCTCACTCATCCAATCATGAGTAGGGTAAATTATGACTACGACCGTGCACAACACCTGAGCAGGTGAGCCAATTAGGGCCCTGCAGAGATGTAGCACGCGTCCGTAATCATAGGGGACTTCTGGGGGCCCCGGGAGTGCGTGCATCAGCAAGCAGGTTGTTTGTGGGTCGCTGTGGGTGGTTGGGGGTGCAGGCTCGTTGGCATGTAGGTAGAAGTGTAAGTATAGGAACAAGAGAACTGAACAGGTAACCAATAGTAGTAGATGAATATGTATGAGAATATATATATATATATATATATATATATATATATATATATATATATATATATATATATATATATATAAATATATATATATATTTATATATATATATATATATATATATATATATATATATATATATATATATATATATATATATATATATATAACTGAAAACTCACACCCCAGAAGTGACTCGAACCCATACTGCCAGGAGCAACGCAACTGGTATGTACAGGACGCCTTAATCCGCTTGACCATCATGACCGGACAAAAGGAAGTGATAGCCGAAGCTATTTGAACCACTTCCCCGCCGGCACTCGGATGGTAATCTTGGGCATAGCATTTTATCAAACCACCTCATTCTTTGGGGCACACGTGAGGAACATTATTTTTGTGTTGCATATGTTAGCTATATCATTTCATATCTTTTCTCAGCTGCTCTTCTCACACTGACATATTCGTTCCTGGTTCTCTGGTATCTCTCTCTACTTTCAGGTGTTCTGTTATTACGGAAGTTCCTCCATGCCCTTTTGTTCAGCTCCTTTGCTTTCATACATTCCCTAGTAAACCATGGATTCTTCTTTTGCTTCTCTCTTTTTTCCTGTTGGGCCGGGACAAACCTGCTTACAGACACCTGACACTTTTGGGTGACATTGTCCATCATGTCTTGTATGGACTTGGTTCTGAGTTCTGTGTCCCATTGTATATCCCTTAGGAATTTATTCATCTCCTCATAGTTTCCCTTTCGGTACGCCAGCCCTTTGTTTCCCAGTTCTTTTTTGGGGGAGATAATTCCCAGCTCAACCAGGTACTCGAAGCTCAATACACTATGATCACTCATTCCCAGAGGGGCTTCCAACTTAACTTCCCTTATATCCAACTCATTTAGGGCAAATATCAGATCAAGCAAGGCTGGTTCGTCCTCTCCTCTCATTCTTGTCGGTCACTTCCTTCTCTCGGTCTCGGTCTCTCTCTCTATCGGTCACCCTGTCCACAAATGTGGTGATCTCACAGATGTTAACAACTACAGACCTATATCAATCCTGCCTAATTTGTCAAAAATATTTGAAAAACTAATCTACAAGCAGCTTTACTCGAATCTAGCCAAACACAATATACTTAGCTCTTGTCAATATGGCTTCAGACCCAAAAAAAAGCACTAACAATGCACTTATTAGTATGATTAACTTGATTCACGCAGCTCTTGATAAAAAGGAGTTCCCTGTTGGGTTATTTGTGGATCTGCGTAAGGCATTTGACACTGTCAACCACCAAAACCTTCTTCTTAAATTACATAATTATGGAGTCAGAGGACACTCCTTGCAATACCTCAAATCTTATCTTACTGACAGGCTCCAGTATGTTTCTGTGAATAATACAATTTCTCCCACCCTACCCATCAACATTGGTGTTCCTCAGGGCAGCATACGTGGCCCTCTCCTCTTTCTCATCTACATTAATGACCTTCCAAATGCCTCCCAACACCTCAAACCAATTCTATTTGCTGACGACACAACCTTCATTTACTCCAGTCCTGACCCCCTTTCTCTAAATGCCACAGTAATTACTGAGCTAAAGAAAATCCATCTTTGGCTAACTGCCAACAAACTCACCTTTAACATTGACAAAACGTTCTATATTCTGTCTGGCAATAAATCCTCTAATCAAATAAATCTCAAAATAAACAATACCCAAATTTGTAACAAATTAGATGGCAAATTCCTTGGCGTTCTCATCGACCACAAGCTGAATTTCCAGGGACACATTCTAAATATATAAAAAAAAGATTAAAAAACTATTGGCATTCTTTCTAAGATCAGATATTATGTACCCCGCTCTGCCCTGGTGACTCTCTATTACTCACTCATCTATCCATATCTCAACTATGGTATTTGTGCTTGGGGTTCTACTACCCAAAATCATATAAGTCCTCTAATTACTCAACACAAAGCTGCTACTAGGACAATATCCAACTCTAGCCCCAGACATCACTCGGTACCCCTACTCAAATCTCTGAATATGTTAGATATTAAGTCACTGCACATTCTCTCATGTGTATTATACATATATAAAACGCTGAACTGTAATGCCAATCCTGACCTCAAAAGATTCATTGAAGGTTGTAACAGAACCCATGAGCACCACACCAGAAATAAATACAGTTTTGATATTCCTAGAGTACGACTTAATCAAACTAGAAATGCTCTTCAAATCAAGGGACCCAGAATGTGGAATGACCTTCCCAACCATGTTAAAGACTGTACCTCTCTCAACCAGTTTAAGATAAAAACGAAGCACTACCTAATAAATTCCCTGTAACCTACCTTACCCCTCTGTTGTCAACCCATGTCTGTTTTTTTTTTTCAAAACAATGCTGTTTGCATGTAATTGTCTGTAATATTTTGTAATTGTATTTCTGCTGCTTTTTCAGCCATGTTCCCCCCTCTTTTACCTCTATTTTTATTTGTTCTCAACACATTTTATTCTTTATACCCATTAGTATTAAGCTTTAGTCATTATTGTTTTTCCTGCCCGAAACGCTTTGCGTAATAGTGGCTTTAGGCATTGTATGTACTAGATCTATCTATTAATCCAACAAACTTTGTAAAATCTCTTGTATGTATGTACCTTACCTAAATAAACATTTATTTATTTATTTATTTATTTATTATTTACTTGACGTGTTGACTTGTTTCTTGTTGCCACGTCCAGCAGCTTAGCTCTCCATGTGTCTGGTCCTCTATGTGGGTCTCTGTTCCTCCAATCTATCTTCCCATGGTTGAAGTCTCCCATGAGTAGTAGTCTGGATCCGTTCCTGCTAGCCACAGTAGCTGCTCTCTCTATTATATTAATGGTGGTCATATTGTTTCTATCATATTCCAGTCTGGGTCTTCTGTCGTTCGGTGGGGGGTTATATATGACTACTACTATAATTTTCTGTCCTCCAGTTACTATGGTGCCTGATATATAGTCACTGAAACCTTCACAGTTCTGATTTACCATCTCTTCAAAATTCCAACCTTTTCTTATCAGTAAAGCTACACCACCTCCTCCTCTCCCTTCTCTCTCTTTCCTCACTACATAGTAGCCCTGTGGAAACACTGCGTTTGTCATGGTTTTCGTTAGCTTTGTTTCTGAGAGTGCTATTATATCTGGGTTTTTTAGTGCCCATTCTCCGAGTTCACTTGTTTTATTTGTAATCCCATCTATGTTAGTGTACAATGTGTTGAAGCTCACTTTCTTCTGTTCATTTTCTGTTCATTTTCTATTCCCCTTCTTGGCGAGCATTCTGCTGGTGGGAAAAGCTGTTCCCTGGGTGAGAAGATCTGTGAGGTGGTTTGCAAGGTCTCAGAGGATTTTGGGGTTGGGGGTGGGGGTGCAAGGGAAAGGGGGACACGCCAGATGTGGGTTAAATAGATAGGGAGGGACATGGAGGATACGGGGTGAGGGGGAGAAGAGATAGGGAGGGTATGGGATGAAGGGGATGCGTGTGTGTGTGTGTGTGTGTGTGTGTGTACTCACCTAGTTGTACTCACCTAGTTGTGCTTGTGGGGGTTGAGCTCTGGCTCTTTGGTCCCGCCTCTCAACCGTCAATCAACAGGTGTACAGGTTCCTGAGCCTATTGGGCTCTATCATATCTACACTTGAAACTGTGTATGGAGTCAGCCTCCACCACATTGCTTCCTAATGTATTCCATTTGTCAACCACACTGACACTAAAAAAGTTCTTTCTAATATATCTGTGGCTCATTTGGGCACTCAGTTTCAGTAGTGTAAAGTACGCCTAGAACCGCGTGCACCATCTGCCCAGGTGACTCTATAGAGCCAGCTGGGCAGGTGGTGCGTAGGTGTTTAGTCGCAAAGGGTTTGGGGGGAATTTTCCCGGAAGTTTGGCGCGTGTCGGACGCGTGTGAGCGTCCGGTGTTAGGGTATGTGGTCAGGAAAGATGGGGGGTCATGTTGTTGTTGGGGGTGTAGGAGAGTATGTGTGGTAGAGTAAGAAATACAAGGATAAGAGTGGAATATGAGGAAAGAGTAAATGAATATGTATGTGTGTTTGCCATAGACTTAATCCTGTGTGTAGATAATAGTTTTGATGATAGTAAGTAAGCTATGTAGAGGTTGAGTGAGAGGGGGGAGTCAACATAGGTCTGATATGTTGTTTGGGGGTGTGGAGGGGTGAGGGAGGGGAGAGGATAACATTGATGTCCATTAGCTTCCCCCTACAGGAAGCCATAAGTGTTGAGGGGGGTAAGAAAGAGCAGCAGCCTCTTGCGGAAGTGGTCCATTTGCTTTAATGGGTTTTCGATGTCTTCAGAGTAGACCGGAGATGTTCACCCCAGCATGGCTCTCCCTCCACTGCGGATTCGTTAAGGAGGGGGCGAGGTTCATACATCCGCCTGCAGGGGCCCTCACCAGCAGACCCTCACCTGCCAACCATCAATCACTCCCACCCCTCATCCCCTCCTCTCCCCATACCATCAACCATTGTTCTGTGCAAAGCCTTTAGTATTATTCCTGTTAATATGTGTAAGCTATATCGTAACGTGACCAACATGGCAACAGCATCATCATTCTTTGCCCAAATAGCATTTTTTTTAAGAGCAATAAACGAGGGAAAAGTAAACACATTATATAAAAATTTATTTCTTTTATTAAACACTTAAGCGATTTACAACGATAATAATAATAATAATAATAATAATAATAATAATAATAAGACTTCTTCTTGGTGGTTTAGCTAGCAGACAGATGGGGAAAGGCTTTCATTCAGTCCATCGAACCTTCCCACCACGATAGTCAACCAGCCAATCTGTTGAAAGGGTTTAGGTAGTAGACAGACCGATTGGGAGTCATTCATCCACTCCATCGAACCTTCCCGGCACGCAAGTCAATCAGTCAATCTGTAGAAAGGGGAAAAAGGTTATAAGTTTTTGTTGTTGTTGTCAATGTTGTAAACATAAATACAGACATTATTATGTTCATCATTCAATCCTAACATAAAGTATTACTCACCGCATTATCATCCTAGCCAACTTCGTCACACAACGTTTCACACTAAGCATCAGTACCGTTTAAGCAGAATGTTTGCTTACACACAGGCATTTTCATCTGAGCATAACTGAATTTCAACACTTTTTCATCATTCTTGCGAAATTGGCCATATTTAAATGCTTCATCAAAGTGAAGCAGGGCCGTCTCTAAGCCTAGTCTGGAAAAATGATATGCAAAATAAACGGCATAATTCCTACAGAAGTAACTATTCAAGGATTGAATCCTTTTCTTCATAATATATAGGGTATAGTCTTGGAAGTAGGACATAAACTCTTCGAAATATCTTGAATAAGATCCTATTGCAGGATTGGCGTAGCTGTCTAGTATAACTATCTCGCTTCTACCTTCATCTTTATTTACATAGAATGTTATCCAATGCCCCATTTTATTACGAGAACCAGACTCCAGAGTGTTGATTATGAACACCACAGGTCTTTTTTCATGTATTTTTGTCAGTATTTTCCTTACGTCATCAGCTAGGAAACATCCTAGATAGTCTACCTTATCACCTAAATTACTTCTGATAGCCTCATTTATTTCCAAACAATTCATATTAGTATTTTATCCTCGCGTATCGCAAATAACGCGACGATCCGCGTTAATGCTGATCACACCTGTTGTAGACCCGTAAACTAGAATGACTTTATTTCTAGCCACACCGCGTTTAAATTCCAAAGCGATCCGCAGATTACCACTTTTTTCAATCGGGATGGTGTCATCTATATCCTCAGGTTGTAAATAAAAGGCCAGTATGGTTCCACCATTCACATATGTATCATAAGACAATATATTGTCTTTATCGAAGCCTAAGGCTTGTAATGCTGTGTAATACAACTTGGCGCAGTTATGAGGGAAGTCGCACCCAATATTGACAATATTAGTGCTATTCTGTGATATTAATACTTTACTAAGCTCGCAGTTTTCCAAATAAAGCGGGTTGCGATTATATGCACCATATCAAGGATGATCATATATAAATGTTCTGGTATAACAGTCCTCCACGGTTGGTCCATTGTTATCGAGCGCTGACCTGTGCCCAATATATACGTTTTGTATAAAGTTTTATTAAAAGTATACGTAATAGGAGAGTTGTTCTGTACCATGGCTTTATTAACAGCTATTAATCCTTCAGGGTATGGCAATACCCGATCCACCCATAGACGTGTAGACTTGATATTGTATTTAAAATTAGCGTGTTCATTATCGCTGAGTATAAGCCATTTATCAGGTTGAAGTTCGAGCCTCACCCTGATGTCCACATTATCCAAAACGTATTCACTAACGGATGTGACATCCAGCATTAGTTTAAAACAAGTATTCACGCCACTCGTTTTCATATCAGTCATCCGTTGCTTCTCATCAGCCGAGGCGTTAGTGAAATAACCAGCTTCAATTTTACCAGGATCGACTCGGTTAAAAAACTGTGACAGTTTATCATAGCGGTTAGCCTTACACCCAGAAATCGTAGATAATAACTTTACGTATGACCAGAATGAGATTAATGAGCTGGTTTCAACTACTGTTTCGTTAAAATACACAATAGCGGATTTGAATAGAGTTTGCGATAATCCATTCACCAACGAAACGTTTTTAGCGTCTCCTAAAGGTGTTGTTCCATCTTCTTCGGTTAGATCAATAGACAACTCCAAAGCTATATATGATAAATCCACCAGTTGACCATTCACCCCCTTGATGATGAATTCCAGATAGGTGTCTGTAAACTTATTATTGACACCAGAATTCACAGGTAATACATCCACCGTTTGTCTGCTGGCAATTGTTGATTCTACCAATCGAGGGGAAAATACTTTAGGAAAGGCTTCACTAACAGCAGCGGTATAGTGTTCTAATGGCACCTGGAGGCCCAGAGCGTTATATCCGGCCATGTTCGCGCTTTAGACAACACCAACCGAGTGAGAAGAAGTTATGACAACACATCATTATATTTCGCTTTCGTAAAACGTTTGATGTTTACTAATTTTTTTGTTTGTTTATTCTTTTTCTGCACTCTTCCGCCTATCATTTGCTTCCCCACTCCTTTCATTGTTTCAACTCCGCGTTTCTTAAGAGATTGTTTGAAAGTTTGTTTGTCATTATTAATGTCGTCTAGTACGTTCTGCCCCAAGCTAAGCGCAGCTGGAGCCAGAGTCCTCATGATAAAGGGCGCTGCTCGACGCGCTATCCCGCTTAAAAAGGAAAATATTCTTCCTCCACGCGTATAACGTCTACTGCTGTTGAAAATCCATATATCATCAGTCCCCCCACCTCTAGGAGGGGTTAACAGAATGTATAATTCCTCAACAGAGGGGGAATAAAGTGGACACGCATTTCTCCGCTTGTTTCAGACGAATGAGGAGTGGGGGGAAAGCGTTGGTGTTATATACCTCCTGCTACAGGACGTACATGCAAGACTGCTATGGTGCACCCACGTTCATCGAAATGTATTGGGTTACCATCTTGATCCCTAATAGTGATGCTGACGCTGTCTATCATGTTGGTGTTAAGACGCACATATAGCTTTTTATTGTTTCTGTTATCACTTCCATTTAGGGAGATTACATCCAAAATATTTACAGACTGGTTTCCATATCTAGTAGAAGAGATTTTATCGCAATAAACACACAGAATATCAACTCCTCCTCTTGGCATTGGCGGGAATAGACATGTGTTAACTACACTCGAGGCATACTGACGTTTTGCGAATATGTCATATTCTATTTCTGGAACTACGCCCAACACTTTCCCAAAAGCGGTTCCAAATGATAATGTAACTCTACTGATGTTTTTATGCCCCGTTGCAGAGCTAATATTCTCATCACTAATCACAGTAGTGAACTTGTTTCGATTGGAGGAAGAATCATATTTAATAAAATGCGTTCCATATTTAGCTGAAAATTGTTTTAATGACTTTCCAAAAAAACTCAGTTTAGCATTACTTGAAAATATGACCTCTATTTCTGTATTAATCGTCGTATTAATTTCTTTTACAGTTCCAGCTAAAACATCAGATGATAATAAATGCTTTGAATGCATGTATTTCCCTTGCCCACTTTCTCATACGTAACCCCTACACGTATATATGCCTCAGGATTATCACGCTTAATAACGTAATGGGAAGTGGGGAGGAGTAATTTTTGTAGACACATTTCATAACTCCTCCTGGGATCTAATTCTAGCTGGTTAAACAATCGATTTTGGAACGATTCGGGGATGTTATTGGGGAATAAATGCGTATCTGATACGCTGGTGGCGTATATCACGTGAGTGTCCATCGCTCTGTCTCCTTAGACTGCTTTTTGCCTAGTAAGGCCAGCTACACATTACATGCACATTTATATACACTCACCTGTTAATATACGATCCAGGAAGCATTCCTTTTACTGTGAGGATCAATCTTTGCAGTTGCCTTTCTCTTAACAGATGGAGCCTCATACACTTGACTGCTTGCCGTAGTATTGTGGAATAAATCTCGTGGTGTAGAAGTTAGTGTGAAAAACAGTTGAGCAATGGGGAGTTTATCCGGTAAAAAAACAGATTTAAGCACAGTCATTTTATGTATAATGTCGTTAATTATATGTATGCCAGATACTGGAGCCAATACATTTTCATTCAGATACCAACGAACGATTCCATAAGCATCATAATGGTTTAGCAAGGATCTTCATATTCATGATCTCGCACTTTCAACTTCAAATCTATTAAATGTTTTATGGAAGGGTTGGTATGCAACTGTGGAGGAGGAGGTTTGACAGTAAGATGTTGAGCAACAGCTTTCACAGTGGGGTAAGCAGGGCTGTGTGCAGCTTTCCGGTTGTCCACTATTTTACGCGGTACGAGATAAAAGGCTTTCATTTTACTTTACTTACTGAACAACCGTGTAATTAAACTAGCTGCAATTGGTAAAATAATGGATAAAATACTGCCTCCTCGTTTGCTGGTTAATATCCGTTTCTTAGTTGACACAGAAGGTTTCTTACAGGCTAGTGACCGAATAAGCAATTTATATTTTTTCAACTTTTTAACGACCTTGTCAGGCACGGGCAATTTTTGTTTTAAAAAGTTATTAAAAATTTCTGATAAACAATTTATATGTGGTTTCTTCAATTTTTCAATCAACTGCTTTCTCGAGGAATACTGAAGTTTTGATAATAGTTGGATCAATTCCTTGTATTTATAAACTAAGGGTTTCTTCATTATAAATGTATTATCTCACCAGCATCAATCCATTGATCGAATGATCGATCATAACCTGCGTACCTAACTTTATACTGAAGCTTGCCAGAGACTCTGCATTGTCCCAATACTTTTTCAATATTAAAGGTTTGAGGTAAATGTGTTGGTGTTAATTCTTGTTTATAGAAGCCACCATCAATTTCTTCCCCATTCAGATCTTTTAGAAAGTATAAAGGGATGTGTTGTCTCCGATCAATACGTGTAACTGTAAAGATCTCTCGGGTGTTCTGCTGCTTAAACCCTTTCTTAAACTTGGAAATGCGATCAGATAGAGTGATGCGTACTGTATCACCAACACTCAATCGAGGAATGACAGTTCTCTTTGATTTGCTCGGGCTTTTATACATTAAATCAAATTGTTTGGCGTGTTCGCTGGGCGAGGATAGAGCGTGCACCTCCGTAGGTGTCTTCCCCTTCAATCCTCTGTGTGGGGTTAAATTATATGTTTTCACAATATCTGGTAGAGCCTGCATGTATTTTAAAGTGTTGCGCGCCGTCATAAACTTGTAAAGTTTACCTTTTAAAGTACGTATGAACCGCTCAGCGATTGAAGCTTTAGTCTCCTGAGAAAATACACTATATAACTGTACTTTCCTTGCTGCCAGCATTTTTTTCATAGTGGCGTTATAAAATTCTCCACCTCAATCAGAATTAATTTTGCGCACTCCCTGAGAATGAGGTGAATCTAGAATTAAAGCTAGAGCTTTACTGGTACTTTTCCCGTCCTTGGCGCGTAAGGGTACTACTTGGGCGTACCTGGAGAAAATATCTACGCATACGAGTAAATATTTCACTCCGTCATTATGTTTGCCCAATAAACTCATCTCGGCCAAGTCTATAGCTTGAAATAGTCGTGGTTTAGGGCTTAACACCCGACGCCGAGGGAATTTATGTGGTTGTAAATAATGCAACATATAGGAGTCAGAGCTTTTCAGATAGTCCTTTACATCGGCAAGAGTTATACTAGAGTTAATTAATTTGGCGGCCTTATACAACCTCTGTACCCCTCCAAGCCCCCCGCTAGATGAGGGGTCGTTATATGCGCGTTCCAGTACATCTTTCTTGCTCACCATTGGTAAACTATCTCATAGGGCGGTTCGTGAACAATATTACCGCGTAACGTTATCGTAGATGGAGTGTTCGAGCCCAGATCTACTAGCAAATAGCCGTAGGGTTGGCTAATAACTTGCTTATATAACTCTACAAATTTCTTTGAATCCACTTTCCCAAATATTTGTCGTCCGAGTGCTTCAATTTGTGACAGGTCTCGTGATTTAACCAATATGAAATGAGAAGCATTTAAACTAATATTCCTCGAATATTTACCAGGAAAAAATATATTTTGAGTAATCAATATGACGGAAACCATGAAATGTCGGCCCCTAGTAAACATGTCTGATACGATTTTTGAATTCGCAGACTCTGTAAAAAGGTCATCATAGATTACTAAGATATGCGAGTCATTATCCACTCGCTCTTCCACAGGATCAATAATGGTTGAATGCTCGATCAGCTTCCCTTTAATTTGTGGATCTGAATGTAATTTGGAGTAACCTCCTCCGCATATAATTATTGAGGAGAACTTGTGCTGGTACTTCCTTACAAGTTTACTGCACAAGTAGGATTTTCCGCTGTTTGAATAACCAGCAATAATTACACGAGATGGTTCTCTGAAAATATCTAGATGTTCCTCGTGGATTATATCATAGGAACTGTCCATGATTAATGCTTCGTTAAGACTGCTAAAAACTAAGGAACTGAGGTGGTATTTATACAAACATAGTCATTTACAGGTGTTTATTCACATATTTTATGTACAGCAACAACATTTTTAAAACTAATCATAGTTCTTACAGTTCACAAACAATAATATTAAACATTCTATTTTTTTAAACTAAACATAGTTCTTACAGTTCACAAACAATTATATTAAACATTCTATTTTAAAACTAATCATAGTTCTTACAGTTCACAAACAATAATATTAAACATCCTATTCATTTAGTATAAATAGTTCTAGTCATATGGGGCATCCATCTTAATACTAACTAACAATTGTACAACATAAAATCTAGCGAGGGTTGAATAGTTTCTGAGCTGTAGCATCGCGTTTGCTCCAGGGACGGAATATTGGGTAGAGTCTCTGTGCTTGCTCTACTTCCTCCTCCATAAACACTTCTTCCATCTCCTCCTCTCCCACTTCTACATCCATCTCATCATCATCATCATTGTTATTGGGAATATCAGGATGACCATACGCTAGGGACTGTGTGGGGCTTAAAATGTAGCGTTTATCGTCAAATGCGGACAAACCTCTGCAGGTACTGCGACATGTACAAATCTTTCCTTGCACGTTGCGTATAGGTCTCGACACAAACCTGATTGAAGTGTTTGTTTCAAGAGTGTGCTGAAACGAGTCATGTGAGAGTTTCTCTTGTAGATGGTATGGTACGCCCTTACACTTACAAGTGTGCTCCCCATCATGTGTGGTGAACGAATATGTTTTAGGTCTGAGAGCAATTAACTGGTTAATAATCTTAGAGCCTATTTCTGACTTGAGCAATCCTAGTTCACCTTCTCGCGCTTTAGAGTAGGATGGATGTGTGTCATTAAAATTACTAAAATCCATACAGTCGAAGAGAGGAGACTTATTCAACTCTTCAAACACATCCTGACAGTCCAGTTTAATGATGAAAGAATCTGTGTCTGTATATAACAGACTCGCTTTATCCCCATACGCAGGTTTGACAACATCATACCAGAACTCATAGAGTCGCCTCTTAGCAATTTGAAGTATATGATAACCCAGATACGTAGGAGTGTTGACTAGGAGAGACTTCTGCTTGATAGTACATATCACACGATCCTTACTTAACAAAAGACTCCGCTTGAAGAACGGGTTTCGAGCATGTTTCAGGAAATGTCTACGATCTGTGACCAAATAGTGTTTATTCCCATATTTAGATACATCTGTGAGACTCTTTCCATATATAGAGTTTGATACGAGTTTGAAAGCCTCTTTTTTTATCGCGCATTTGGTACTGGCACATTCACGAACGTTGGTTTCAATGAAGTCTTTAAGGTAGCTCTCCTGCTCGAATTCATAAGTTTCGTGAACTTTAGCTACTACTAATCCAATGGGCATGAGCAACTGTAACAAGTCCAGACTAACGAGGTAGTCTTTCTGAGGAAGGTGAGAAGCAATTAATTTAGTGTTGTTTTTAGGCAGACCGCGACTTTCTTCTGTAAGAATATTCTTACTGTAGGGTGAAATGTGTTCCTCGGTAATGCAAGTATGGGAAAGAACTAGGGGCAGTTCATCTGTATACCTAGCTACCTCAGGTCGGACCTGCAGTGTATCACACAACACCCAATATCCCTTGGACCCATCACATGGGATATTCTCCAAGCCTTGCTCCAGCAGCACGTCACGCTCATTGTGTGTCAGTTTCCGGATCCCACCCCGAGGGAGTAGTTCAGTCATACACGCCCTGTAAAGACTATTAAAATCTAAGTAAATGATGTAGCTACTATCTTCCCCTAGATCTAAGCCTGTGTGCTGGTTCTCCACATTCGTGTACTGTCTCGTCACACTGGTGAACCCACCTCGGAGATTCCGACGAAGTAAATCATATAACAACGGGTCAGACACAACATCAAGTTCAACTTTCGATTTAAGCATGAATGCATCCCAAGCAAATGAGGGTAAAGAAATGTAGTGGAAAATGTCTAATTTGTAGAGAGCAAGCATGGTATCTCGCCAGACTGTGAACACATCAGCTAGCAAACCTGTGTCCACTTTGAGGTAAAGGACCAGATACTCCCCTATGTTGTGACATTTAGCCAAATCAAAAATTTCTAAGGCTTGTTTATAATCTTTTTCTGACAACTCTTCGTCTTTTAGTGTATTGTAAAACTTATCGCGAGAAGGAAGGTGTGGTTCATCTAACACAGACATAGAGGATAAATAATCATAGCAGAATGATTGTTTACCCGTGAGCAGTTTTGGGATGGCTGCTTTATTTGCACCTTTTAACATAGCCAAAGTGAATGTGGTAGGTTTCCCACTATCAATATGATCCTTAGCTATTCTTCCTAGCGAGCCGTTGAGAAGGGCTAAACTATCCAAAAATCTTAAGTTGTTCACATCAACTTTCATAAATTTAAATCCATCCTTAGCTAATATATCTATTTCACTCCCTGGTCTATCTCTCATCTCGTTTAGGATTACTCCTAAATCATAGGAAGCGTTGTGTGAAAAAGTGTATAGGAACTTGTATGAATTTACACACTGCAAATTACATCTATCACAGTAAGCTGCTTGATAATTGTGGAATCTTACTGTGTGGTCGTGATGACGGACTTTGATTACATCATCTCCGTTAAAAGGTTCATCACAGAGTTCACAGGCTTTTTTTGTCTCAAATATCCCCTGCTGTTGCTGGGACATGTGAAGTTCATAGGATACTAACCCTTTCTTGATTCTAGACCATGATACTTCTAGCGTGGTTACAATGTGATTGGCCGCATCTTTACCCAAATAAGTATCTTTCTCAACAATATTCATCTGTGTGTCAATGATGATGTACGCATACGCCACTGCGTTGTGACGTGATTCTGTCATTCCCTTAGGGTTCGAGCGGTCTAACATGCACTCAAAGTCATAAAAGCACATGTGACTAGGACCATATCCCCGTCCATAGTTACGGAAAGTAATCTTCCTCTCTGGTGGGTAGAATTTGAGTCTGATGTACTTTGCATGTACTTTCATGACTCTGCATGTGATCTGCTGGGAGTGATATCAAACAACAATGACAGAAGCTGTGTTGCCTTGGGATTAGATCTGTATTGTTGCTCATATTACGTACATATTGGTTAAAATCCTTAATTAATACTAAGTGTTGAGCTTCCAACATCAGCAATGGTATGACATCTGTATATCCTCCTCTTCCCTTCCTAGCTAGTGTAATGTAGTGTCGTTGTCGTCTAGCATTTTCATCTCTTTCTAGTGAATAGATGAATATACTGACTTTATTCATTTTCTCTGCCTTGTGAATATCCTCGAATGTTACTGCAGAATTGACATCTGCTGGCCAATTAATGTGTCTGAGACACCAACTAGCATTCACAGATCTAGCGCGAATATTATCTAGGTGCATCCCCTTAGCTAAACATTTATAAGCTGCAACACACTGCATAAGGCAAATATCAGCCTCTCCCTCTGGATTGAAAACCATTTTTTTTCCACGCAAGCCTTCAGGATAGTCTACATGCGAGCCTAATCTTATCGGATGTTCAATCTGACCACAGTTAATGTAAAACCCTGTGAGCTGCTCTACCAAGACATTGGACCCCTCCCTCTCTTCCAGGGTACTGGGATATTTTCCCGGTCAATTCGTCAGCCCAAAAATCAATAAGAGTGACTACTTCCTCGAGAGTGATCGTTCGCCCCTCATCTCGTATGGGAAAGCCATCGTTATTTATATGATCCAATAGATCCTCCTCCTCTTCCCCGTCTTGTTGTACATTTAAATTCCGCACAATTAGAGTGATGTCTGGGTAAATTAGGAGTGATGGGTGTTGTGGAGAGAAAAGGGCGCGTATCTCATTAATGAAAAAATCACTGTATGTTCTCAGATAGAGTCCTGGGGAGGTGCTAACATGTTCTGGTATGGAGAATGAAAGCCGAACATAACTGCCATTATAGTTATCAATTCGATCCAGTAGCTGAGGTTGAATTTCTAGGGCAGGTGGGGGAGAGGGAGAGAGAGGTGGTGGGGGTGATGGGAGAGGGCTGGGGGGGGGGGGGTGGGGGTGGTGATAGTCCCCCTCCGAGATGAATGGGCGACACTGCCCGGTCAGCTATTACGCCAGACGGTGCTAACCAGTCAGAATTGACAGACGCTGACGAATCAAGGTCAAGGTCTGCTGAGCTGTCATCGTCTGAGTCAAGGTTATTCTCACGGTTTGTGATACTGTTGCTGCTGCTGTTGCTGCTGCTGCTGCTGCTGTTGCTGCTGATGCTGCTGCTGTTGCTGCTGTAGCTGTCGCTGATTGATTGGGGTATGGGGCTGGGGGAGGAACGGGGGGTTGAGTGAGTGCGTGAACGAGCCCTCCCCTCCCTGTGAGTTGAGGGGTGAGAGCCGGATGTGGGTAATGTCCACTCTGCTGAGTTGACTGTGTCACTCTCACCGCTGCTGCTCTCAGCGCTGCTGGATGCCAAATCTATGCACAGTGGTGTGCCATCTGTAAAAAAAAAGGAAAAACATATTATCTCTAGAAAGAATGAAATGAATATATATATATATATATGACAATGTCAGACCACGGAGGAAAAATGAAACAGGAAATTTCCTTAAGTACTTTCGTATATTAAATACATCTTCAGAAGGTCATTTTACAGATCGAGTGATGGGTATAAATAGGCAGGAGAGAGTGGTGAAGTAAGGTGAGGTACAATACTTGGACAACGCAGAAGGCCCATTGGCCCATCAGATGCACCCAATTAGCCCATCCGATGTAGCCCAATGGCCCATCTGATACAGCAGACATACAAGCATAATACATAGGTAATTATAACATAAAGAGGTAAATATATACAATAAATTAGTGAGACAAATGTTTTTCAATGATTCTACTTAAATCGCCCTTTAGCTGATCTATTAGAAATGGATCTAAGTTATATAGACCACTGCTAATATTCAAATTACTTTCTTTGGTGATCTGTATCAAAGCGGATTCAATTATGTTTCTGTTATAGGTGCTTTTACAATTTGTTATTGAAGACGCACTCTCCCAATCAATTTGGTGAGCTTTTTCTGACAAATGCACAAACAAAGCATTAGATAATTGGCCATGTCTTACAGAGTATTTATGTTGCGATATTCTACATTTTAAATCTTTAGATGTTTGCCCGACATAGAACTTATTACATTCCTTACAAGGTATTTTATAAATGACGCAATTATCACTACGAGGGCTGTTCCTTACTAATAGCTTACCAACAGTGTTTTCGTAGCTAAACATTACATCTATATTAAAAAGTTTCAAGGCCTTGACAATATTCTCAAACCCAGAGAAATATGGTAAACATAACACATTCTTTGGGCGAGTCCTTTCACTGCATACATTATTATAATATTATTGTCAAGGCCTTGAAACCTCATTATGTCCGGTCGTGATGGTCAAGTGGATTAAGGCGTCTTGTACATACCAGTTGCGTTGCTCCTGGGAGTATGGGTTCGAGTCACTTCTGGGGTGTGAGTTTTCAGTTGCATATTGTCCTGGGGACCATTCAGGCTTGTTCGCATATATATATATATATATATATATATATATATTTTGGTAGCAGTCTTTCCTGTAGACATATTTTATATATTTAATAAAATATATATATATATATATATATATATATATATATATATATATATATATATATATATATATATATATATATATATATGTCGTACCTAGTAGCCAGAACGCACTTCTCAGCCTACTTTGCAAGGCCCGATTTGCCTAATAAGCCAAGTTTTCCTGAATTAATATATTTTCTCTAATTTTTTTTTATGAAATGATAAAGCTACCCATTTCATTATGTATTTGGTCAATTTCTTATTATTGGAGTTAAAATTAACGTAGATATATGACAGAACCTAACCAACCCTACCTAACCTAACCTAACCTATCTTTATAGATTAGGTTAGGTTAGGTAGCCGAACAGGTTAGGTTAGGTTAGGTTAGGTAGGTTAGGTAGTCGAAAAACAATTAATTCATGAAAACTTGGCTTATTAGGCAAATCGGGCTTTGCATAGTAGGCTGAGAAGTGAGTTCTGGCTACTAGGTACGACATATATATATATATATATATATATATATATATATATATATATATATATATATATATATATATATATATATATATATATATATATATATATACACAACTGAATAGAACTTACGCATCTCCGATTTTATATCTACATTTGAGTGAGGTGGATGGGGTGAGGTGGCATTAATAGGGTATTAATTTCATCAACACAAGACAGAACAAGAGGTGGCATTAATAGGGTATTAATTTCATCAACACAAGACAGAACATGAAACAATGGGTATTGAATAGAAGTGTTTGTAGAAAGCCTATTGGTCCATATTTCTTGATGCTTCTATATTGGAGCGGAGTCTTGAGGTGGGTAGAATATAGTTGTGCATTAATTGGCTGTTGATTGCTGGTGTTGACTTCTTGATGTGTAGTGCCTCGCAAACGTCAAGCCGCCTGCTATCGCTGTATCTATCGATGATTTCTGTGTTGTTTACTAGGATTTCTCTGGCGATGGTTTGGTTGTGGGAAGAGATTATATGTTCCTTAATGGAGCCCTGTTGCTTATGCATCGTTAAACGCCTAGAAAGAGATGTTGTTGTCTTGCCTATATACTGGGATTTTTGGAGCTTACAGTCCCCAAGAGGGCATTTGAAGGCATAGACGACGTTAGTCTCTTTTAAAGCGTTCTGTTTTGTGTCTGGAGAGTTTCTCATGAGTAGGCTGGCCGTTTTTCTGGTTTTATAGTAAATCATCAGTTGTATCCTCTGATTTTTGTCTGTAGGGATAACGTTTCTATTAACAATATCTTTTAGGACCCTTTCCTCCGTTTTATGAGCTGTGGAAAAGAAGTTCCTATAAAATAGTCTAATAGGGGGTATAGGTGTTGTGTTAGTTGTCTCTTCGGAGGTTGCATGGCGTTTCACTTTCCTTCTTATGATGTCTTCGACGAAACCATTGGAGAAGCCGTTGTTGACTAGGACCTGAATTACCCTAGTCAACAACGGCTTCTCCAATATTAACAGTATTAACTTACTTATGTCCTGGTGAGGGGGTTGAGCAGGTGTGAGGGTATGAATCATTAACGTAGTGCAAACTGGGCGCGATATTGTCTCGTAGCCCCCCCATCTGGTGGCGCAGCCGGCCTTGATGAAGGGGCGGGGGGTGCCCGCTAGTGAGATCTGCTCTCCTTAGCTCAGTGTGGGAGGGATTGGATACAGACTCGATGACGTCTATCTGTTCCCTCCGTCGATTGAGGTACGGATTATAACCTGAAATGGAACAAAATGATATTCAGCACGGTGAATGGGGAAAATATGTTTATTATGCATGTGTGTTCGCTTGCAACTGGATGTAATACAGATACGAGAAGTGTATTTACATATGTTACCTACGTTTATGTGAAGTTTCATTCCCGCGATGACCTCCTCGCGGGGCAGGTGAGCAATAAGGACACTTCACGGTTTTGTAAACTGAAATTGGAAAGAACATATTTAACTGTGTGGAATGTAATAGCCCGAATGAGTAATATTCTCACACTATAAGAGAGATAATAGTTTACACACGCGATATTTCACCTGCGGATGTCATAAAATGAACTGTGGAATATTAAATAAGAATAACACTCACGGTTATCACAGAAAATCTGCTGACATCGCTTGCATTTGATGTCGTAATGGCCTAGGGGCAGTTTTTCATAGCTTGCGCATTGCAGCCGACATAGTTGATTTGGTGATGGAATATAAAACACTCCGCATTTCATGCAGGCTGTTGAGGTTCGCCTTTCCATGACGCGGAGCTGTATGGCGAGTGTGTGTAGCAAATGAAGACTCGCAGTGAACTAACGGCGCGTTTGTGTGTGAGGGGAGGGAAACGACCCGGGTCAAATGAGAAGTCATTGATGGTTGGCAGGTGAGGGTCTGCTGGTGAGGGCCCCTGCTGGCAGAAGTATGAACCTCGCCCCCTCCTTAACGAATCCGCAGTGGAGGGAGAGCCATGCTGGGGTGAACATCTCCGGTCTACTCTGAAGACATCGAAAACCCATTAAAGCATATGGACCACTTCCGCAAGAGGCTGCTGCTCTCTCTTACCCCCCTCAACATTTACGGCTTCCTGTAGGGGGAAGCTAATGGACGTCAATGTTATCCTCTCCCCTCCCTCACCCCTCCACACCCCCAAACAACATATCAGACTTATGTTGACTCCCCCCTCTCACTCAACCTCTACATAGCTTACTTACTATCATCAAAACTATTATCTACACACAGGATTAAGTCTATGGCAAACACACATACATATTCATTTACTCTTTCCTCATATTCCACTCTTATCCTTGTATTTCTTACTCTACCACACATACTCTCCTACACCCCCAACAACAACATGACCCCCCATCTTTCCTGACCACATACCCTAACACCGGACGCTCACACGCGTCCGACACGCGCCAAACTTCCGGGAAAATTCCCCCCAAACCCTTTGCAACTAGACACCTGCGCACCACCTGCCCAGCTGGCTCTATAGAGTCACCTGGGCAGATGGTGTGCGCGGTTCTAGGCGTACTTTACACTACTAGTTTCCACCTGTGTCCCCTAGTGCGTGTGCCCCTTGTGTTAAACAGCCTGTCTTTATCAACCCTGTCGATTCCCTTGAGAATCTTGAATGTGGTGATCATGTCCCCCCTAACTCTTCTGTCTTCCAACGAAATGAGGTTTAATTCCCGTAGTCTCTCCTCGTAGCTCATACCTCTCAGCTCGGGAACTAGTCTGGTGGCAAACCTTTGAACCTTTTCCAGTTTAGTCTTATGCTTGACTAGATATGGACTCCATGCTGGAGCCGCATACTCCAGGATTGGTCCGACATATGTGGTATATAATGTTCTGAAAGATTCCTTACACAAGTTTCTAAAGGCCGTTCTTATGTTAGCCAACCTGGCATATGCTGCTGATGTTATCCTCTTGATATGAGCTTCAGGGGACAGGTCTGGCGTGATATCAATCCCCAGGTCTTTCTCTCTCTCTGACTCTTGAAGTATTTCATCTCCCAAATGGTACCTTGAATCTGTTCTCCTGCTTCCTACCCCTATCTTCATTACATTACATTTGCTTAGGTTAAACTCTAACAGCCATTTGTTCGACCATTCCTGCAGCTTGTCCAGGTCTTCTTGAAGCCTCAAGCTGTCCTCCTCAGTCTTAATCCTTCTCATAATTTTCGTGTCGTCAGCAAAAATTGAGAGGAATGAGTCTATACCCTCTGGGAGATCATTTACATATATCAGAAACAGGATCGATCCAAGAACAGAGCCCTGTGGGACTCCACTGGTGACTTCACGCCAGTCTGAGGTCTCACCCCTCACTGTAGCTCTCTGCTTCCTATTGTCTAGGTACTCCCTCATCCACTGGAGTGCCCTACCAGTTACTCCTGCCTGTTTCTCCAGCTTATGCATCAACCTTTTATGGGGTACTGTGTCAAAGGCTTTTCGACAGTCCAAAAAAATGCAGTCCACCCACCCTTCTCTTTCTTGCTTAATCTTTGTCACCTGATCGTAGAATTCTATCAAACCTGTAAGGCAAGATTTACCCTCCCTGAACCCATGTTGATGGGTTGTCACGAAGTCTCTTCTCTCCAGATGTGTTACTAGGTTTTTTTCTCACAATCTTCTCCATCACCTTGCATGGTATACAAGTTAAGGCCACTGGCCTGTAGGTCAGTGCCTCTTGTCTGTCACCCTTTTTGTATATTGGTACTACATTAGCAGTCTTCCATATTTCTGCTAGGTCCCCCGTTTCCAGTGACCTACTATACACTATGGAGAGTGGTAAGCAAAGTGCTCCTGCACCCTCTTGCAATACCCATGGCGAGATTCCGTCCAGTCCAACAGCCTTTCTCACATCCCGCTCCAATAGGTGCTTCTTGACCTCATCTCTTGTAATTTCGAACCTTTCCAAGGTCACCTGGTTTGCTGCCACCTCTTCTAGCGCCATGACATCTCCCTGTTCTCTTGTAAAGACCTCCTGGAACCTTTTGTTGAGTTCTTCACACACCTCTTTGTCATTCTCTGTGTACCTGTCCTCGCCCATCCTAAGTTTCATCACCTGTTCCTTCACTGTTGTCTTCCTCCTGATGTGACTGTCTAGTAGCTTTGGTTCGGTCTTGACTTTATTAGCTATATCATTTTCATACCTTTTCTCAGCTGCTCTTCTCACACTGACATACTCGTTCCTGGTTCTCTGGTATCTCTCTCTACTTTCTGGTGTTCTGTTATTACGGAAGTTCCTCCATGCCCTTTTGTTCAGCTCCTTTGCTTTTATACATTCTCTATTAAACCACGGATTCTTCCTTTGCTTCTCTGTTTTTTCCTGTCAGGGTGGGACAAACCTGCTTACAGCCTCCTGACTTTTTGGGTGACATAGTCCATCATGTCTTGTACGGACTTGGTTCCGAGTTCTGTGTCCCAATGTATATCCCATAGGAATTTGTTCATCTCGTCATAGTTTCCCTTTCGGTACGCCAGCCCTTTGGTTCCCAGTTCTTTTTTGGGGTGATAATTCCCAGCTCAACCAGGGACTCAAAGCTCAGTACACTATGATCACTCATTCCCAATGGGGCTTCCAACTTAACTTCCCTTATATCCGACTCATTTAGGGTAAATATCAGATCAAGCAAGGCTGGTTCAGTCCCTTCTCTCATTTTTGTCGGTCCCTTGACGTGTTGACTTAGAAAGTTTCTTGTTGCCACATCCAGCAGCTTAGCTCTCCATGTGTCTGGGCCACCAGGTGGGTCTCTGTTCCCCCAATCTATCTTCCCATGGTTGAAGTCTCCCATGATTAGAAGTCTGGATCCGTTCCTGCTAGCCACAGAAGCTGCTCTCTCTATTATATTGATGGTGGCCAAGTTGTTTCTATCATATTCCTGTCTGGGTCTTCTGTCGTTCGGTGTGGGGTTATATATGACTACTATTATAATTTTCTGTCCTCCAGTTGCTATGGTGCCTGATATGTAGTCACTGAAACCTTCACAGTTCTGAATTACCATCTCTTCGAAACTTCAACCTTCTCTTAGTAGCAAAGCTACACCACCTCCTCCTCTCCTTTCTCTCTCTTTCCTCACTACATAGTAGCCCTGTGGAAACACTGCGTTTGTTATGATTTTCGTTAGCTTTGTTTCTGTGAGTTCTATTATGTCTGGGTTTTCTTCTAGTGCCCATTCTCCAAGTTCACTTGTTTTATTTGTAATCCCATCTATGTTAGTGTACATCGCCTTGAAGCTCACTTTTTTCTGCTCATTTTCATGTCCATTTCTTGGAGAGCATTCTGCTGGTGTGGGAAGCTGTTCCGTGGGTGAGAAGATCTGTGAGGTGGTTTGCAGGGTTTCAGAAGATTTTGGGGTGGGGGTTTAAGGGAAGGGGGGACAGGTAGGGTGTGGGTTAAGGAGATAGGGAGGACATGGAGGATACGGGGTGAAGGGGGGAGAAGGGATAGGGAGGGTATGGGATGAAGGGGGAGGGGGGACAGGGGGGGAAAGGTGGGAAAGGGGACATGATGGGAATGGGGAAGGGGTGTCAGGGTCAGAATGGGGGGTGGGGGGGGAGGCAGGGTTGGGTGGGGCAGGTAGGGTGAGGGGAAGGGAGGGTTTCTATGCAGAGGGGGGTGGTGGTGTTGCCCTCCCCTCTGGTGTTGCTGGGATGCTGGTTCTGGGTTCCCCACTTGTCTCTGAGACTGTTGTGTTGAGGGCTGTGATTTCCTGGTTTGCTCCTCTCTCCTTGCGCTTCCTCCTTGCCTCTGCTGCCCTGGCCCCTCTCCTCCTTCGTCCTGTCCCTCTGCAGGAATACTTTTCTGTATCCCTCCACAAATTTCATTCCATCCTCAGTTGAGGACATGTTCATTCTGCTGTCCTCTCCTAGAGGAGGTAGACTGGATGATTTACGAAATTTCAGTAGTTCTGGGCCATATACCTGCTAAGGATGGAATGGTTTGGGGGGGGGGGGGTCTAAGTTTATTAAGCGGGTACAACGAGAGAAGTGGATCCCTTTAAAATGAAAACATTGCGGTGAGCATTCTATCTCATACTCACCGCACCAGCTGCGGTGAGCATGAGGCAGAATGTGTTGCAGGATGTGAATAATGGTACTTAAACTTTTAAACAATCACTTAAAAACTCGGTATTTAAATGATGAAAGGAGTCGGGAAACAGATTAAAGAAGGATGGGTGCAGAAGAAGAATATTATTAATAAAAATAATAATGTTAATATTTGTAATAATAATAATAATAATAATAATAATATTATTATTATTATTATTATTATTATTATTATTATTATTATTATTATTATTATTATTATTATTAATATTAAAAATAATATCAATATTAGTAATAATTTTGTGAATATCCTAAGATTCAAAAAGGCGTAATATAATGATGTGTTCTCATAAATATTCTTCACTCATGATTGCGGGTGATAGCATATTTTTTGTGGGAGCTTGGCTGTGTATAACACTCGGGGGCTTAAGATTACATTAGAAAATTATACTGACTTAATAGCTATGCCTTTCCAAAAGTATTTATGCTCCGAATGTTCGAATCAACCATCGCTGCCAGACAAAGTAACATATTAGCTGTGTCCTCAGGGGTAAATAATAATTTTACAGAATCTAATCTCAAATTACACACAGAAATCACAATTGTGTGATGAATCAAATGAACAAATCCACAAGGGCCGTGACGAGGATCCTCGTCACGGCCCTTGTGGATTTGTTTACTAATCTTGAATTGTACACAAAGGGGGCCAGTGAACAACTTCTGGACTTGTCATCAATAGCTTTGGAATTGTCTATTGAAGTTATGGAAGAAGATGGAAAGACCCTCTATACAGGCGGCAAACAGCATCTTGAATCATAAATGATTTTATCATAAACTTTATTCAAATCCGCCACTGTGGCAACCCTTGGGCTGATCGGTAGAGTGACAGTCTCGCTTTATGCAGGTTAACGTTGCGTTGTGTATTTTAACGAAACTGTAGTCTAAAGCAGCTCGTTATTCTTGTTCTTGTTGTACATAAGTTTGTTATCTACTGTTTCCATATTTAAAACCGAGAGATATGATAAATTAACTCGCTTTTATAGTCGCGTTGATCCAAGAAAAAATTGAAGCCACATATTTCACTAAAGAAAAGCCAGAACAGAAGCAACAGATGGCCGATATGAATGTGAATGGAGTGAACGCATGTTGGAAACTAATGTTTGATGTTACAACCATTAGTGAATACGGGTTGGATAATGTGTTCGTTAGAGTTCTACTTGACCTGAATTGTGAAAAGTGGGTTGTACTTAACGATAATGACTTTAAAACATATTATTAAAAAGATAAATAAAGATAGGAAAACTTAAAATATATAATTAAGATGTCAATGTTGTAGATTGACAGGGTTGTGCCCTACCCTGGAGGATTCATAGCTACGATACAGAACAAATCCCTGATCATCAATATTCCATAAAACCATATGTATTACTTATACTGAGGACGGGCCAGCGCATGATAATGTTAGACCGGCTGTTGGGTTCGGTGGTAACCGAGCATCTATGTATGTTATATTTCATTTGGTGGCAGTGTCTCGGTCGTATAATCGTAACCCGTTTTATTTGGAAAACTGTCAGTTAACTAAAGTATTAATACAGAAAACAGAAATACTAGTATTAAATAGTATGTTAGTATGTAACTTCTTTCATAACTGAGTAAAATTATATTACACTGTATTTTAAACTTTAGGATCTGATAAGGCCAACGTATTGACTAATGATATGCATGTGAATAGAGGAACTATACTGACATTAAATTTGCAAGCTGAAGATATACAAGACACGATGCCTCTTGAAGTATTTGGTAATCTGAGGATTACTTTGGAATTAAAAACGGGAGTCACTCAGACTAAAGTTACTGTACTTTACAGAGCTAGAACAGAAATATTAATTATTACCACTTAATCAGGCTTCCAACAATAGCCCAATTAGTGTTTCACTCATTGCCCCAATGCACTCTGGCTTATGATCCAGAAGTTCTACCTCCAACACATCTCGTCAAATGCACAAAAGTACTGAAATGCAAAAAAGTAAAAGAAGAGGTACTCCAATGGACGAGGGAGTACCTATGCAACAGAAGAGAGTGAGTCATTATGAGGGGGTCATTATGAGAGCGCCAAGACGTCACCAGCGGAGTCCCACAGGGTTCAGTTCCTTGATCTATCCTGTTTCTAATTATGTGACCGATCTCCCATAGTGAATAGACTCTTTCCACTCAATGTTTGCTGATACTGCAAAAATTATGAGGAGTATTAAGACCGAGGAACATCGCAAGAGGTTGCATGATGACCTAAACTGAAGAAATTGTCTAACGAATGACTACTAAAGTTCAATCCAAGTAAATGTAAGGCACTTAAACTTGGTGGAGGAAACAAGAGGTCAGACATTGAATACCAAATGGTAGATGAAGCTCTCTTCGAAATGGACAGAGAGAAAGATCTAGGAGTTGATATCATGCTGAATCTGTCTCCTGAAGCCTCCTTCAAGAGAATATTATCAGCAGTGTTTGCAAGCCTCGCTAGCATCAGAACATCCTTTAGAAACTTGTGTAAAGAATCATTCAGAACCTTGCATACCACATATGTAAGACCAATCCTGAAATATGCTACTCCAGCATCGAGTCTAAACCTTGTCAAGAGTAGATAAAATGAGATCTGCGAGGGATCCATGCCATCGGCTGTAATGGATGACAGGCAGATGAGTGTGAGTTCAGTGTGTGAGCTCTACATGAAGACACGTGCAAATCTCGGGTGTGTACGTCTCAGTGCATGGAGTGTTCGTGAGGAGCTCATCTGTATTTTTAGAGACACTAGCTCTTTGACCCCTAATTTTACTAGTTTAAACCATCGTATTTTGTATGTTTATTTATTTATTTATTTATATATATATATATATATATATATATATATATATATATATATATATATATATATATATATATATATATATATATATATATATATATATATGTCGTACCTAATAGCCAGAACGCACTTCTCAGCCTACTATTCAAGGCCCGATTTGCCTAATAAGCCAAGTTTTCATGAATTAATGTTTTTTCGTCTACCTAACCTACCTAACCTAACCTAACCTAGCTTTTTTTGGCTACCTAACCTAACCTTACCTATAAATATAGGTTAGGTTAGGTTAGGTAGGGTTGGTTAGGTTCGGTCATATATCTACGTTAATTTTAACTCCAATAAAAATAAATTGACCTCATACATAGAGAAAAGGGTTGCTTTATCATTTCATAAGAAAAAAATTATAGTAAATATATTAATTCAGGAAAACTTGGCTTATTAGGCAAATAAGCCCTTGAATAGTAGGCTGAGAAGTGAGTTCTGGCTACTAGGTACGACATATATATATATATATATATATATATATATATATATATATATATATATATATATATATATATATATATATAAGAACATTGGGGTCATGAGCGTACAGAGAGTTGAAGTTTGACATTCTTATAAAACCACTAGCACACATAGCGTTTTGGGCAGATCCTTAATCTAACATATAATTTTAAGAAGGTAATTTCTTGCAAAATTAAAAAAAAAATTACAGGTACAATGTAAGAGAGTATAAAAATATATTGTGAGAAAGTATAAAAGTACATTGTAAGAAGGTATACAAATGCATTGTAAGAAAGTATAAAAAAAGTACATTGTATAAGAAATTTGACAGGAAAAAAGTAGGTAAATTAAAACAAATTTAAGGGTTATCCACAGGTACATTTAAGCATAATTTGAGGATTATTGCAAGATATCATGTAGCAAACTATGTGTATGGCATGATATAAGATAACAACAATGATTACAACTGTTAAGTTGTATGGCATAGGTACATATTTTGGGAAATTGGGTAGCATTAGATACAGGGCGAGTTTCAAGCATTAGGTAGGAAACTATGAAGATGAAATTAGGTACATTTTGGTTTTATTTCTTAATAAGGCAAAGGTTTCACAACTTTTCAATTTGTCAGGGAGTGAGTTCCATAGACCAGGTACCTTTATTTGCATGGAGCGTTAACAGATTAAGTTTGACTCTGGAGATATCAAAGAGATATTTATTTCTGGTGTGGTGATAATGTGTTCAATTACATCTTTCCAAGAAGAGTTTCAGAACAAGGTTTGCACTTAAGAGCAGGGTTTTGTAAATATAATTGACATAAGAAAATGTGTGGATTGAGGTTATGTTTAGTATGTTTGGGATTTAAATAAGGGGGGCTGCGTGTTATCTAAAAGCCGAGTTTGTTATTGTTCTGATAGCAGACTTCTGCTGAGTGACAATGGGCTTGAGGGTGTTTGCAGAGGTTGAGTCCCATGCAGAGGTACCATATGTAAGATAGGGATAGATTAGCACATAGTACAGTGAAAGGAGAGCAAAGTTTGGAACATAATATCTGATCTTAGAGAGTATACCAACCGTTTTGGAGATTTTCTTGGTTATGTGTTTTATGTGGGTGTTGAAGTCGAGTCTCATGTCTAAGTATAGGCCAAGGAACATTCCATCATTTTTATTGCTGATGTTTATATTGTCTATCTGAAGCAGGGCATGGCCTCGGTTTCCATTGTGGCGGAGGTTCAGTAAGAGGAAATTAAGGTTAACAGTATCAAAGGCCTTTCTCAGGTCACTCAAGAGTCCACTCGGAAACTAATTTTTGTCAATGGCTCAGTAGGTTATATCAAGCAGACTAATAATTGCATCACTGGTGCTCTTATGGGAGCGTAGGGCAAACTGATAGGGACTTAGTATGTTGAATTTTACGAGATAGGAGTAGAGTTGTTTGTAAATAATTTTTTCAAATATTTTTGATAATATTGGTAGATTTGATATTGGTCTGTAATTGTTTATCTGCCGGATTGCCACCTTTATCTTTTTAAGGATATCAGAGAAGGTATGAGATTAGAGATTTGTTGAACAGCAAAGCTATGGGTGGCGCAAGGGCATGAGAGACACTCTTGTATACAATAGATGGTATTTCACTAATGTTCCCAGTTTTTGTTTATTAGTGAGTGAATAATGGACACAACATCTGTAGGGTTGACAGGTAAAAGGAGAAGAGAGTTTGGGTAGCTGTCTGAAAAATATGTAGTAACATGTGTCTGAGTCTGTGGGACTTTTCTGGCAAGGTTAGCACCAACCGATGAAAAGAAGATATTAAATTCAGGTGCCGTTTCTCGATCTGTTGCAGCTGTACAACCAACTTTAGAGATTTTTATATGGTTATTTGAATATTTTTTAGGTCCTAGGATGTTAGAGATGGCTCTCCATGTGCTTTTCATGGTGCCATTTTGCTTCTTTGAATTTACTCTCATAATAGAAAAGTTTTGCTTTTCTTATTATACAGGTAAGCACTGACGAGTACCTCTTAACTCTTTCCTTTGCAACTAGGCTAATCCAAATTTTTTGTGTTTCATGTTTTTTGTCCAATCATGTTTCTTGTCGATTGCTTTGAATATGCCAGTTGTGATCCAGTGATTGTTTAACCTTTTGTCAGCTACTTGCTTGGTGAGGAGAGGACAAGGAGTGTTGTAATGGCTTAGAATTTTGGAAAGGATGAGGTTAGTTAATGAATTTATATCCTGAGTATTATTAAAATCAGAATCTAAGTTTATATTGTGGAATGCATTTGTGAGATTGCCTATTGCTGCTTCACTGTGTAACCTAAAGATAAGTTTCTTGTTAGCTGGTTATGTTATGTCCATGTTTGCTATGGGGAAGGCAGGATAGTGGTCAGTTGTTCTGTCAGTAATTATACCAGATGCAAGCGGAGCTGTTATGTTAGTCCATAAATGATCCAAGATAGTAGCGGATGTTTGAGAGAATTGGGTGGGCCTGGTGATTGTGGTGATCAGCATACAGGATGTCATGCTGTTTAGGAAATAGTCGACTTGGGGGCTATTTTGCTGACCTAGGTCAATATTGAAGTCTCCTCCTTGAATGATGTGGTTTTTTGGTGAGATTGTTGTTTAGGATATGAATCATTAGGTTATCTGAGAATAATGCTATGTAAAGTATTGGGACATCTATAGATAGCTCCAAAAGTTAAGAAGGATTTAAGGGATTTAATCGAGAACTGAGCAAAGGTATATTCACAGTAGTCGTCTCTGTCACTAAGGACACTGTTGCAGATGAAGGTGTCTTGGTAATATATAGGTATGCCACCTCCTTTTATTTACGCCTACAATTGTGAATGGCTTTAAAACCAGCTAAGTTGTAAAGTTGGGTATAGTCTTTACTTAGCCAGGTTACTATTAAAAAAATGTATCGCTAGTTTAGAATCCAGAACTGTGAGTAGTGCATTTATATCTTCAAAATGTTTACCAAGTGATCTGACATTTTGGTTGAAAACTGATAAGCAAGTGTTTTTTTGAGTTTTTTTTTCAAGATTTGCTGAGTAATACCTACAATAGTGGTGATCAATATGTTGATTATCATAGATTTGTGATAGCAGATTTAGTTCAGGATCAATATCAGGTTGCATGTAGATGCAATGGGGTCTAGATACAATAGGAGAAGCAATTATAGAACAGTTAAATACTGAATCTGCAGGAAATAAAAAGTAACTATAGCAAAAACACAACAATAATTGCAAATACACATATAATAGAAACAAATAGAAGTACAATAAGGATTGCTGTAGATAGACAAGAAGTAAACACAAGTCAGTTAAAAAAAGAAAACAAAAGAATCAATAAGGATTGGCAAGAATAATGGACAATAAGAATAATAATAAGTTGAATAATAATCATCAGGTAATATAATCCTAATGATAATTAACTAAATAGCTTTGTTATGATCTTATAATTAGTATGAACTTAAGAAAATAAAAATGAACTCAGTTAATTATTTCCAATAAATGGCTAAAATAAAACAAATTACAATTAAAGTTAATGATAACAGTGGGTATGATTATACATATGAGTAAGATCTTACTATGATACTGAGAGAGATGCTTACACGAGTACATGGATACTTTACTGATTAGTTAGGAACTTTTATGGATGAGAGAGCATTATTTAATCAGTAGAGCAACAGACAGCACCTAGGACAAGGTTAAGATATGCTCAGTCGCTCACGAGTTACTTTCAGCATTGTCATTGGGAGGTTTCTGGTTTTCAGATATGCCACCATCATGAAAGAAGGCCAGTAGTTATTGGTCACACTTTATTTCATATCTTTTCCTGTTCTTTGTTTCTTTACAATGATCTTTCCATTCCTAGTGTAGCACTGATTGATAACACCTTTGCTTTGTTTGTGAATTTGACGCAGTCAGTAGAGAAGGGATCCGCGTTGTTTAGTAAGGCACTCATTTATATATAGGTTAGTTTTTTGCTTGGCAGCTGTTTGCATTAGGTCATACTTAGCAGCCGGATTTGCAAGTTTGATGAGCATTCTGCTAATGCTGTGGAGACTGTTTTTAATCTATCCAGACAGCTGATTTGATATCGACGTTGACTTTGATCTTTGACTTAATTAGCTACCAAGCAACATTTCAGCAGATCTCACCTTGTTGTTCATCTGGTAGATCAGCAGAGATAATTATCAGAGAGTCATAATGTGGTTGTTGCTCTAGGTCGTCTACAGAGGCCACCTGGTGCATCTGGAGGAGATTTATTTGCTTTTCCAGCTTTTGAAGGATGTCGGTTTGTCCTGGTTGGGTTCCCTCGGTCTTATTTTTTTTATTTGTTTCATTTGTTTCATCTGTTACAGTTTGTAAGCTGAGAATTTCTTGATCGGTGTTCATCGAAGACTCTAGCAGGCAGTCTATAGTTTGTTGTTGTTGAGAGACTGAGGCTTGGAGGGCCTAAATTGCTTCAGATTGCCGAAACACTATGTTGTGAAGTGTCTGCAGCCATGGATTTTACCGCAATGCTTTGATGTTGGTACAGGGAAGCATAGAATGAGTGAATTCCACAACTTGAGTTTTGGGTCGATTCGCAGGCGACTGCTGAGAGAGAAAGGGAGGGTAGCGCCAGGTCCTGTGTTTACCAACAACGACGACGATTCCGGTGGTGCCATTGTTTCATTTAAAGTCTCTTGATGTCAAGGAGAGTGACCAAGAGGCTCTCCTGCCTTGCCTGTTGCCATGCTTGGGCATGATTACGCTGGTAGATACTTGGTGATGTTTAAAGGGGTAGATACATGGAGATTGGTTGTAGAGGTGGTTTAGGCGTATGGTGTACGTCTGGCAGCAGGCTCGTCGAGTGGCAGGTACAATGAAAATAGGTTATTTATGATTTATTACAATTGATATTCACTGTGAGTTATGGTATATTAAGTTTTCATGGACTTATCTCTTGATGAGGAGCAGCTAGGCCAAATAGTGTTAAGTGGAAACGAAATTAACCCGGATTTTGTTCCACAATGCCAGTGCCAGTGCCAGTGACTCCTCCAGTATTTATGCGGGAACAGTCTCGAGTATGTAGTAAAATCCCTTTCATTCTAGTGAAGTTATACTTAGATGTTTTGGGAAATCTTAGATGATGTTTTGCCCCTAGTCATTGGACCATGGGAGTCACTAACAGGGATTAAGGACCACAGTGGGCCCAGGCTCTGAAGTGCATGAATTCAACTAAGATGTATTGGGCTACTTGAATTGGGCTATTTAGGTTTAGTGGGCAACTTGTATTTTTTAACACTGTGAACTCTCTTAAAACTGTGCACACTGAGAAATCTGGTCACCAAGGATAACTCTGCAGAAACTAGACGAGACTGGTGTCACTCTGGGTTGAGTCTGGTGGGATAACTGAAGTTGTGCTGATGCATTGTAACTGTTTAAAGTGGAGCTTTAAACATACAGAAGTGTCTGTATTGTTTCGGTAAAAAGATTAATTTTCCATCGTCTGACGCTGTTGAGTGCTCGCTATGCTCCTCACTCTAAGCTGTATTTCAGCCCTCAAACTACCCCCAGGTGATGTAGACCACCACCCACAGGCAGCTAAGTACATGGAGTCCAAGCATGTCAAAGCACATTCAATGTAACCAACCCAAATCAACTCATTCCATCTCAAACAAAACTCAAAACATTCTTCTCCGGCTGTGAGTACCAGTGCCTGCTGCCCGCCTCCGCGCTGCCTGGCGCAAGTTTCAGCCACAACATATACCCCAGTCCATTCTAAAAAAATCATGTCTCCCAAAAACAAGACTGCGCAGGGAAATAAGAGCAACAAAGCTCCTAACAAGGTATCAATACCAACCAACTCTGACAGCCTTCGTGTTTCTCCATCTGGAAGCTCTGGGGCTCGTGGCGGCGGTGCTGCTCTCCCCTCTACCCCATCACTGAGCCAGGGAGCTGTGTCCTCTCAATCCTCTCCTGATTCCATGCTTACATCCTACTTTACGAAATTTAAGCATGCTTCTGGTCCCTCACTGGATTTCCCTAACTGGGCCGAGAATCAGTGGTTCAAAAAGTTGTGCCTAGTACTTGAGACTCAAAATACGATCATCCTGAGTCTTCAAACTGAGAATCAAGCTAACCGCGCAAACCTTCATCATCAACAACAAGAAATAACCCTTCTTGGTGAGGATATTAGAAACTATAAGGCTAGCCAAGATCAACTCCAGCTTGACTTAAATGATCTCCGCGAGGAAAACATACGTCTGAAAACAGATGAAGCCATAAAAAAAACAAGAGGAAGCTCTCAACAAAATGACTGCATGTATCAGTACATTATCCGCCCAACATTCCATCTCCCAGGATGAACAAGACCAGCAAAAGTTGCTTGACTCTGTTGTTGTGTCGTCCCAAGATATTCCTGTAGAACGTGAAGGTGAAAAGTGTATTGGAATAGTTCATGCTCTCATAAAAGACAAATTGCGTGTCACTCTAAATAAAACAGACATTATTGCTGCCTACAGAGTAGGCAAAAAGAATCCATCAGGACAAAACCAGCGAAAAATTCGCCTCAACCTAGCTTCCGTTTATAAAATCACATCTTGTCCGGAGAGCTGCATCCCAACGAAAGGGAATCTACATCAACGAGTGCTTGACTAGAAAAAGACAGCAACTCCTCCACCGCCTGCGTCAAATCCGTTATCAAAACCCAGATGCGATTCATCAATGCTTCGTTAGAGATTGCATGATTAAAGTGAGAAAGACTTCAGGAGGTAAAATGTTTACAATTGCTAATGAGGATAACCTCAACACTTTCCTCTCCCAATGTGGTTTGTCTCACCTTATTATCCCTCTCATTGAGTCAACATAATTAACCCTCTTGTCACCTAGTGTGGGATAGGTATCCAAAGTCTCATTGTTACACTTTTTTAAATTAAATTTTAATTACTTTTTATTAGTCATTTATTGAACTTAAATAATTGAGTGCATTAATACTTTCTTTAGTTCTTATTAATTATAGGATCATAACTAAACTATTTATTGTTAATAATTATTAGAATAAATTTGCCTATGTTTATTATTCAACTCTTTTCTTTGCTTTCATTTATTACCTAGGTTGCCTAGCCTCGCCATACTCCCTTGCTCCATTGTACCCCTGGGTTTGCCTGTGTCTCAAAATGCAAATTATTACTGACAGTGTACCTGAGAGTACTTGTAAGCAATCTACCTCATTTTTCTTTTTTAGCTCATTTTGTGTTTGTCTTGTATAGTGTTGTTTATATTGTTATTATTTCCCCCCTTGTATACCAAAATTTTATTTTGTAATTGCCATTCTTGCCTTGTTTTCCTACAACCAGCCTTCTTATGCAAACAAGTATAGACCCAAAACTAAACCCTTTATCCTCTATGACAATCATCACTTTAATGATCAAAATTGCAGATATTTTACAGCACATGATGTAAACAATGTATTAACACGTTATCACAATGTCTCTGTAATTAACTTGAATGTAAGATCTCTAAGTAAACACTTCCATGATGTTTGTGCCTTGATTGAAACTATTGACAACAAATTCTATTTTATTATACTTACTGAAACGTAGTTAAAAGAGGATACTACTCAACTCTTTAACATGCCGAACTACTCAACAATTCACAATTGTCGACCAGTTCAGAGAGGTGGTGGTACTGCTCTTTACTACCACCAATTACTGTGGGGAGCATATCTTCGCCGGTTTCAGAGTCAAGGGTACTGAGTCTGTCCTGACTGTGGGAGCAGTCTATAGAATTCTTAACACTGATGTGTCCGAATTGAACTCTAACCTTAGAAATCTGATACTAGATAACAGACTGAACAAAAACCATCTAATTATCGCAGGGGACTTTAATATTGACCTCTGCGAGCCTAAAATCCCTACTGCTGCCAGCTTCCTCAACTGTATGAATTTCTGCTTCCTCATACCCTTAATCATGAGACCTACTAGAATAACTGATAGTACTGCCACGACTCTTGATCACATCTGGACCAACATAACCTCTCCGCTTATTTCAGGGATAATCATCGATAGCACTACAGACCATTACCCCACATTTCTCCTAACTAACATTAACAAGCCACCTCTGGATACAAGGGAGATAAGCTTTAGGCTGCACAATGAAACTGCCATAGGAAATTTTATAGCTGCTGTGACTAATGTCAACTGGGAGTCCGAATTAGGTACCATAGGGGACATCAACCTAGCAGTGCAATCTTTTCTTCAAAAATCTCTCAGCCTTTATAACACCCACTGTCCTATGCTAACAAAACAAGTCACAACTAAAAGGCTATACAGTCCTTAGCTTACAAAGGGAATACTTAAATCTATTAATAAAAAATATAACCATGAGAAGAAGTATAGGTTAGGAATCGTCTCCAAAGAATTTTCAAAGAAGTACTCGTCATTGCTATCTAAGATAATAAGAAGAGCCAAAACTAAATACTACGAGGATAAATTTACCCAAACAAAGGGCAACATTTAAAAAATATGGAGCACAATTTCACAAATATTGGGATCAAAGAAGATTTTACATAACAAACCAATACTCCTGTCCAATAACGATGGTCAGCTTACAGCCTCTGATACTGCTATTGACTTCAATGGGTTCTTCTCTTCCATTGGGTCATCCCTTGCAAATGATATTCCATCTTCCAGTACTGATGTTCAGGACTATCTTACAGGTAACTATCCACAGTCTCTGTACCTAACGCCTGCAAATTCCACTGTTGTTAGTGAGATAATCCTTTCCCTTAAAACCAAGTCTAGTACCCATGAGGAGATACCAACTTTAATTTACAAAAAAGCCTCCAGATCTTTAGCTACTGCTATTGCATTGCTCTTCAACAAGTCACTTGAACTCCA
>NC_091199.1:22240441-22490441 GCF_040958095.1 Procambarus clarkii
ACAGTGTTCATCTGGGGGGTGACTCAGAGCTTCAGCGGCTAATGCGTGGAGGTTCTACGGCTGCCTTGGGTAGACTGCCTTCTCGTCCAATACAGCAGTCCCAGGTCGACTCTGTAATCAGACATGTCATCAGTATTAATGACACTCTAGGGCACCTCACTCACAGGCTTAGACACAAACGTCCACCTATCCGCTCCATAGATAGCGTTGCTGTCCAAGCGTCACCTCACCAGAGGTCAGCAGCGGCTGTGTTATGAGCTTGATCAGGACAAGAAACTAGCCCTTGTGGCCAGTATATCTCGTCCTCACTAGATGGCGTCGTCCATTTGGAGGGGGTTTCGGGAGCTGACCCACAGATGGCGCGGTCGTCACTGCTCCATGCTCGGACGCTGGGCTCGGGTCCGTAACATTTATATACACACACACACCTGTTAATACACGAGCGAGGAAGTCTTTGGTTTAGTTCATGGTAATCTCTCATCCTTCATGCTCTGTTTTCACTTAATGAAAGAGTACCATACCATGAGCCATTGCATTGTCTAGTGGAAAGGCTCATCCACCTGCTTTCCTGCAGTTGCATTGTGGAATAAATCTTGCGGAGTAAATATTAATGTGAAAAACAGTTGTTCAAGCGGTAATTTAACTGGTAAAATTACCGATTGTTGTTGTTGTTCTATGAAAAATATCATCGATAATATGAAGCTGCTAAAATGAACCGATAACTTTCCATTCATTCATTCAATACGTTGGAGGTGCCCACTCTCACTGAACTGATCTTGCAGTGATCTACCTTATTCATGGTCTTTAACTTTTAATTTCAAATTGATGAATTGTTTTATGGAAGGATTAGAACTGAGTGGAGAGCTCTTTATAAAATGTATTGATGGAATGGTAGTACGTGTAGGATTTCTGCAATCAATTATTTTATGAGGAACGAAGTTAAACTCAAATTTTCACTTGGTAAATAATCCCGAAATCAAACTAGGTGCAATGCTGAGGATAATAGATTAACTACTACCACCTCTTTTACTAGTTAAAATCTGTCTTGGTGGACATGGAAGTTTTTTTTTAATGCTTATAAGTATTTAAGCAATCAGTAATATTTATAATTCTTAATTACCTTGTTAGGTATGTGTATTTTTTTTAGGAATTGGATATTTTAGCTGAACATTTGAATGTGGTTTCTTCTATTTCACAATAAATTGTTTTGTGGAGGAATACTGAAGCTTTTATAATAACTGACTGTATTCCTTGTATTTCTAAACTGAGGGCTTCTTCTTCATTATGTGTGTAATATCTTCATTTCAACGATCCACTAATTAAATGACTAATCATATCCTGCATATTTGTCTTTATATTGGAGTTTGCCGTTGACTTTGCGCTTAAGCAATATATTTTCAGTATTATGGGTTCCGGGTAAGTTATTAGGTGTTGATTCCACATTATGGAACCCCTCCCTCAGTATCCTTCCCCTTGCAGATCTTCCAAAACTATGGTGGGATATGCTGATTCCTTTCACTTCACACAGATGTAGAGATCTCTCATATATATTGTTGTTTAAATCCCTTCTTGAACTTTAAAAAAAATTATGTTAAGATGATTCATACTGTATCACCGACTGCCAATCATGAAATGATACGAGTATTCGCTGGTACGTCTTTGATACACTAAGTTAAATTGTTCAGTGATCTCTTAAGTAGATAAGGCGTGATCCTCAATAGGTGTCTTTCCCTCGATGCGGAGTTATGATATACGTCTTCACAACATCTGGTAGAGCTTCATAGAGTCTGTACGAACATCTCAGCTACAGATGCCTAGAGTAGAATAAATTAGCATAGGCCAGAGCAGATTTAATTTTTCGTCAGCATGGTGCTGTCCTCATTTTTTTTGTCCATGAACCTCATTCCTCCCAAAATTTCCCATCGACCTCGGCTACCAGACTTTTATCACTATAATAGTAATTTACTTGCTAGGTCAATATAATGATAACTAACTTGCTTGGACATTATAATAATAATTGACCTATTCAGTATAAGATAATTGGATTAATTTGGCAATATAATGATAATTTGATTATTTTGGCAATATAATGAAAATTTATTGTTTGGACAATATAATTATAATTGGTTTGCTTTGACAATATAATAATAATTGACTTCTTTTGTATATATAATAATAACTGACTTATTTTTTAAATATAAAATTAATTTTCATGCTTGGACAATATAATAATTGAATTTTCTGGCCAATAAAATGATAATTGACTCGCTTGGCCAATATAATAATTAACTTATGTGATAATATATTAATAAAAAATTTATTTGGCCAATACAATAATTACTGATTTGCCTGGACAATGTAATAGTAATTTTTTCTTGATCAATATAAAGATAACTGTTTTGATTCATCACTGTAATGATATCTGATTTGTTTGGTCGATATAATGTTTATACAGAATGATATGTGGTCGTGGAATATCGTCTGAGTCCTGGAGGAGGATGGCAGTCTTGGTCTGCTGCATTGTACAGGACTGCTCCATCCCTGCCACCGCTGTCACTGCCACCACCTTTACTATGGTCAGTTACCTCTCTCCTGCCACCGCTGTCACTGCCACCACCTTCACTATGGTCAGTTACCTCTCTCCTGCCACCGCTGTCACTGCCACCACCATCACTATGGTCAGTTACCTCTCTCCTGCCACCGCTGTCACTGCCACCACCTTCACTATGGTCAGTTACCCCTCTCCTGCCACCACTATCACTGCCACCTCCTTCACTATGGTCAGTTACCCCTCTCCTGCCACCACTATCACTGCCACCACCTTCACTATGGTCAGTTACCTCTCTCCTGCCACCACTCTCACTGCCACCACCTTCACTATAGTCAGTTACCCCTCTCCTGCCACCACTCTCACTGCTACCACCTTCACTATGGTCAGTTACCCCTCTGCTGCCACCACTCTCACTGCTACCACCTTCACTATGGTCAGTTACCTCTCTCCTGCCACCACTCTCACTGCCACCACCTTCACTATGGTCAGTTACCCCTCTCCTGCCACCACTATCACTGCCACCACCTTCACTATGGTCAGTTACCTCTCTCCTGCCACCACTCTCACTGCTACCACCTTCACTATGGTCAGTTACCCCTCTCCTGCCACTACTCTCACTGCCACCACCTTCACTATAGTCAGTTACCCCTCTCCTGCCACCACTATCACTGTGATCAGATACACCCTCCCCTGCCACCACTCTCCTGCCACCACCTTCACTGTGGTCAGTTACCCCTCTCCTGACACCACTATCACTGCCACTATCTTCACTATGGTAAGTTCCTTCTCCAACGTTCTAATGCATAAACTTATTAAAGATCTTTCAACTAATAATGAAGACTCGGTCATCTGTTTTTCTTATAATATGTTTTCAGGCTGCCTCCAAGCCTAGAATGCAAGTTCTGCTCGTTGCTTTTGCTACTAGAACTGAGGAATGTGGACTCCTTATCTCTGTACAGAAAACTCGTGCCCTCATTCCGTGTGATTTTCCACCACCCAATTATCATATAGATGGGGAAGCACTTGAGACCCCATCTACTTGCTTATACATGTGCCCATCCAGGCTCAAGAAGGGTGCCTCTTTAGTACAAGCTTGGAGTAGTTTCCTTAGAAACTACTAACATACCAGAAAATATTCTAAGGAAACTACTCCAAGCTTGTACTAAAGAGGCACCCTTCTTGAGCCCGGATGGGCACATGTATAAGCAAGTAGATGGGGTCGCCATGGGTTCTCCCCTAGGTGTCTTGTTTGCAAACTTCTACATGGGTACCATCGAGCAAAAAGTCTTAGTCGACATGAACTTGAAACCGGCCATATACTGCAGGTATGTTGACGACATTTTTACACAGGTACCTGATGTCAGACATCTGCAGGAGCTGAAGGAGGCGTTTGAGCTGAGTTCCGTGCTGCGTTTCACTTACGAGATGGAAAAGGATGGGAAGCTGCCCTTTCTAGATGTAACAGTCATGGAAAAGAGCGGAGGTTTCCACACTGAAGTCTACACTAAGGAAACGAACAAAGGAATGTGCCTAAATGCCAACAACGACTGCCCAGACAGGTACAAGAGGAGTGTTGTTAACGCATATGTCGACCGTGCTCTCAGTCACAGCTCAGAATGGAAGCAAGTCGACGAAGAACTCTGTAGGGTAAGGCAGGTCCTAGTCAACAACGGCTTCTCCAATGGTTTCGTTCATAAGAAGGAAAGTGAAACGTCATGCAACCTCTGAAGAGACAACTAACACAACACCTATACCCCCTATTAGACTATTTTACAGGAACTTCTTTTCCACAACTCATAAAACGGAGGAAAGGGTCCTGAAAGATATTGTTAATAGAAACGTTATCCCTACAGACAAAAATCAGAGGATACAACTGACGATTTACTATAAAACCAGAAAAACGGCCAGCCTACTCATGAGAAGCTCTCCAGACACAAAGCAGAACGCTTTAAAAGAGACCAACGTCGTCTATGCCTTCAAATGCCCTCTTGGGGACTGTAAGCTCCAAAAAACCCAGTATATAGGCAAGACAACAACATCTCTTTCTAGGCGTTTAACGATGCATAAGCAACAGGGCTCCATTAAGGAACATATAATCTCTTCCCACAACCAAACCACCGCCAGAGAAATTCAGTAAACAACACAGAAATAATCGATAGATACAGCGATAGCAGGCGGCTTGACGTTTGCGAGGCACAACACATTAAAAAGTCAACACCAGCAATCAACAGCCAATTAATGCACAACTATATTCTACCCACCTCAAGACTCCGGTCCAATATAGAAGCATCAAGAAATATGGACCAATAGGCTTTCTACAATCACTTCCATTCAATACCCATTGTTTCGTGTTCTGTTTTGTGTTGATGAAATTAATACCACCTCACCCCATCCACCTCACTCAAATGTATATATAAACAAATCGGAGATGTGTAAGTTCTATTCAGTTGTGTATGTGTAAACTAAAGTCTTTGAAAATGTAATAAGTTTTACGAAACGCGCTCAAGTGTTGCGTCAGACTAGAAATAAAAATAAAAATGAATTTTGGAGAATTGATTTTTGAATTACTACCAACAGTGAAAAGAAATGTACGAAAGATCGAGAAAATTCGTGTTAGAATTATTAATCTTACTTTTTCGGTCATATTTAATAACATATGTATATATATACATGTATATATATATATATATATATATATATATATATATATATATATATATATATATATATATATATATATATATATATATATATATATATATATATATATATATATATATATATATATATATATATGTATATATATGTATATATATATATATATATATATATATATATATATATATATATATATATATATATATATATATATATATATATATATATATATATATATGTCGTACCTAGTAGCCAGAACTCACTTCTCAGCCTACTATTCAAGGCCCGATTTGCCTAATAAGCCAAGTTTTCCTGAATTAATATATTTACTATAATTTTTTTTCTTATCAAATGATAAAGCAACCCTTTTCTCTATGCATGAGGTCAATTTTTTTTTATTGGAGTTAAAATTAACGTAGATATATGACCGAACCTAACCAACCCTACCTAACCTAACCTAACCTATATTTATAGGTAAGGTTAGGTTAGGTAGCCAAAAAAAGCTAGGTTAGGTTAGGTTAGGTAGACGAAAAAACATTAATTCATGAAAACTTGGCTTATTAGGCAAATCAGGCCTTGAATAGTAGGCTGAGAAGTGCGTTCTGGCTATTAGGTACGACATATATATATATATATATATATGACAATGTCAGACCACGGACACGTGTTTATTTTCACGTGTTTATTTTCGTGATATACACATATATATATATATATATATATATATATATATATATATATATATATATATATATATATATATATATATATATATGTCGTACCTAATAGCCAGAACGCACTTCTCAGCCTACTATGCAAGGCCCGATTTGCCTAATAAGCCAAGTTTTCCTGAATTAATATATTTTCTCTAATTTTTTTCTTATGAAATGATAAAGCTACCCATTTCATTATGTATGAGGTCATTTTTTTTTATTTGAATTAAAATTAACGTAGATATATGACCGAACCTAACCAACCCTACCTAACCTAACCTATCTTTATTGGTTAGGTTAGGTTAGGTAGCCTAAAAAGTTAGGTTAGGTTAGGTTAGGTAGGTTAGGTTGCCGAAAAAGAATTAATTCATGAAAACTTGGCTTATTAGGCAAATCGGGCCTTGCATAGTAGGCTGAGAAGTGCGTTCTGGCTACTAGGTACGACATATATATATATATATATATACACTTCGAAGGACGGAGGAGGGGGACGGACACGTGGTGAGCAAGGTCCTACACTTGAACCAATTTCAGCGAGGATCACGATGCCTGAGCCAGCCAAGACTTGACCTGTGTAGGTATGAATACCTGCTGAAGGCCCCGGGGGTGACAAGAAGAACCGTATCTCCTTCATTCCAACACTATGAACGTTGAAAGGTGCGTTGTCTGAGCTTTGTGTATGGCGAGGCAGGTACAGTGTATGGGTGAGGGTGAGGGGAGGGTCGCCGCCGTCTCAGTGCCGGCACCCACCAGCCCCCAAGGCGGGGTACGGGGGGAAGGGGGGAGTGATGGGGGAGGCTCTCGAGCTGCCTACAGTGATGTTAGTGGAAAGTTAGTGCGTTCATACGCAAATCGGTGAGTGTAGTGTTAAAAACAAAGTGCACTAGTGATTTCCCCGAGTGTTGATAGTGTGTAACAAGTGTGACGGCGGCCTCCCTCGTGTGCCCCCCCCTCCACCACCCCCGCCCGCCATCTTCCCCCACCCCGCTACCTGCGCCCGACCCAGCCAGCCGCCCATCAACACAGCCTACCCACACAGGGTGCCCAGGCCATGCCCAACTCCCCCAGGAGGGTAATGCTTGCCGTGTTACTCTCCACCTGGGAAGGAGAGGGTGCACTCAGGGGGCAGCCAGGCGTCATCACATCTAGGCATGGCACATGCCGCACCTGACACACAGCCTCTTTCCAGCCAAGAAGATGGCCACCCAAGAGGAAACTGTCAAGTGTGTGACAGACGGTATCGTCTCAATTCAAATGGAACTGTCCGCTATCATTCTCTCAATTCAGGTGGTTGTCTAGGGTCTAGGCGCCTGCCCCGGGGCAGTGACGATGGACAACCTGCTGCAGGAGCGAGGAACAATACCTCCCTCAACTTCATTTCAGCAGATAATCTGCTTGAAGCAATCAAAGCGACGTCCACCAGGACCTTGCCCCACATCCCCAAGGCTGCCCGTCATCAAGCAGCAGCCAAACTCACCAGTCTGCTGAGAAAGGTCAACAATGTTCCTAGAACCATTGGAGCATGGCACAATCTCCTTCTATTTGGGAATGTATGCCTAGCATTACCGCCCAGGAGAGACAAGTCATTAGCAACCTCTGTAATCAGAGCTCTTAATGAATTCCCCAGAGCAGACAACCTGGTCCGCCTTCCCCCTCGTGCCAAGAACACTAGCCGCAGGACGACTAACAATAACTCATCTGAGAACCACAAAATGAGAGCACAGATCACCAGGAAAATAGAAGAGGGCAATACCACAGGTGCCATCAGAATCATGACCAGCGATGACACTATTGCCCCCAGGAACGCCACGACAGCAGAGGCTCTTCAAGACAAACACCCACCCAGAGCCCCCGACAGCAGCAGGGATCCCCAGGAAAAAAATGCTGGCATAGAACCCTTGACTGTTCGAGAATCTGAGGTGTACAAAGCAGCCATGTCTTTCTCAACAGGTTCAGCAGGGGGCTTTACAGGCCTAAGACCCCAGCACATCAAACAAATGCTGAACCCGGTGCTTGGAGATGCTGCAAAGGACCTTCTAGTGGAACTTACCAGATTCTCCAACATGTGTTTGGCTGGCGGCATCCCTGAGGACATCAGGCCTGTCTTTTATGGAGCAGCACTCTGTGCTCTAAAGAAGAAGGATAGGGGTATCAGGCCCATTGCCGTTGGCAACACCCTCCGACGCCTTGTAGCTAAGGCTGCAGTGAGATCTATCAGCCAGGAAGCAGCCACCTTGCTGAAACCTCATCAGCTCGGGTTTGGGATTCCCCTAGGTTGTGAAGCTGCAGCACATGCAGCGCGGGCTTACATTGTTGATCTCCCGGACCAGAAGGCACTAGTAAAGCTTGACTTCAAAAATGCCTTCAATCAAGTCAGACGAGACGCTGTCCTCAGGGCTGTACACAACCATTTCCGTCCCCCTTTACCCATTCATCCGATCGTGCTATAGTGGGGACTCTAAGCTTCTTTTTGGGGAGCATGAAATAAACTCCTGTGAAGGTGTCCAACAAGGTGACCCCTTAGCCCCCCTCCTTTTCTGCCTAGCTATCAAAGAGGTCACTGATAGTCTGACAAGCGAGCTAAACATCTGGTACCTGGATGATGGCACTCTAGCTGGAACTCCGGAAACCATTTTGGGGGATATAAGGAAAATCCAGGAGCAGGGAGCAGCCTTGGGCCTCATTCTCAATGCATCCAAATGTGAAATAATCTCCCGCAACCCAGACATCACTGGGCAAATACAAAATGCTCTTCCAGACATTCTCGTTGTCGAGCCACCGGACTGCACTCTCCTGGGTGCCCCCATTGGCCCACGAGCAATCGAGGAGGTCCTGGCTGCAAAAATCACTGACCTAAAGAGAATGCAGGACAGGATTGACAAGATTGATGAACATGATGCTCTCTTTCTCCTTACAAGATGCTTGTCTCTCCCTAAGTTGACCTACTTTCTGAGATGTTCTCCATCCTACAGCAGCCCTAAGTTAAATGTGTATGACACCCTTCTGAGGTCCATGCTGGTGAAAGTCCTGAACCTGCCATTGGACGACTCTCAGTGGGAGCAAGCAACCCTTCCTGTAAGACTCGGCGGCCTTGGTGTCCGCACAGCCTCCCAAATTGCTCTACCAGCCTTCCTTTCCTCCTCTCATGCATCGCACGACCTCGTCAGAGATATTTTACCTGCAACCCTGAGAGATTCAGCAGGAATACACGATCCTGCTTTCACTGAATGTTCAAATCAGTGGAATGTTCTTGCAGCCCCAGCAACCATTATAGAGCCAACAAAACAACACAAACAGTCCGGCTGGGACCACCCTCTAGTGGAAAAAGTAGCTGATGCCATGCTAAGCGTCGCAACATCAGACAAGGAGAAAGCCCGCCTCAGAGCAGTGCGTGCCCCCCATGCAGGAGACTTCCTCCTGGCAGTACCCATGTCTGCAATGGGCACGCGCCTAGATCCAGAATCCCTTCGTGTAGCAGTGGCCCTCCGCCTTGGTGCCCCAATTCACACTGAATACAAGTGTATTTGCAACAGGGTGGAAGCAGACCAATACGGACTGCATGGGTTGCATTGCGGAAGCACAAAGGGCTGGCATGCAAGACACAACGAGGTCAATGACATCACCAAGAGAAGCCTCGTCTCAGCTGGGTGCCCAGCGGAGAGAGAACCTCGCATCCTAGGGGTCCAAAACCCGGATTTCCCAGCATTTCGCCCTGATGGCATCACCATATACTCATGGAAGGAGGGTAGACAGTTGGTGTGGGACTACACATGTGTATCCACCCTGGCTGACACCTATGTACACTTCGGAGCTGATCAAGCAGGTGGGGCGGCCAACCACAGGGAAACAGCAAAATCACTCAAGTACAGGCGACTGGAAGGTCAATACCTCTTTGTTCCCATAGCGTCTGAGACGCATGGCCCCTGGGGCAAGAGTGCCTTGGGATTTCTGAAGGAATTGGGGTCCAAGCTCATTGACGTCACCAGAGACCCAAGGGCTTCCAGTTTTTTATTTCAGCGTCTCAGTGTGGCGATCCAGAGGGGAAATGCTTGCTGCGTCCTCGGTTCCTGTCCAGAAGCGGAGGAGCTTCGAGAGATCCATAACCTTTAGGCATTTGTCTTGTATGTTTTGTAACCTTTAAATACACAATAAAGGAAAAAAAAAAAAGGGAAGGGGGTGGTAGGAGAAAAGCACACAGAAACTGTATTAGAGGGGACCCACATTCCCTCCAATGCGTTATGTGTGGTTTCCTCCGAGGCTATGGGTCCCCCTTCTTCCAGCCAGAGGTGGTACTCCCTTCCTTATATATATATATATATATATATATATATATATATATATATATATATATATATATATATATATATATATATAAATATTTATATATTTAATATATATATATATATATATATATATATATTTAATAATATATATATATATATATATATATATATATATATATATATATATATATATATATATATATATATATATATATATATATTGTGACGATAATATCTTTCAAGAGAGATTGAGCCTGCTCTTCCCCACTTCAAGTTACGCCAAAGATACAAATATAAGATGCTACATTCAAGATACGTCACCAGTAGCACAAAACGTTTTGACCAGGAGGCAAAACGTATCCAGGATCCCCCCACTCCACACACCCTCCACATGTCCCTGATTGGTGATTCGCCAGCCGGCCGGTTTCAAGTTCATGTCGACTAAGACTTTTTGCTCGATGGTACCCATGTAGAAGTTTGCAAACAGGACACCTAGGGGAGAACCCATGGCGACCCCATCTACTTGCTTATACATGTGCCCATCCGGGCTCAAGAAGGGTGCCTCTTTACTACAAGCTTGGAGTAGTTTCCTCAGAATATTTTCTGGTATGTCAAGAGGAGTACAGGCTGGATCACGATACACTCTGTCGGCTATCATTCCGATTGTCTCGTCCACAGGTACGTTGGTAAACAGCGATTCTACGTCCAACGAGGCTCTTATCCCTGTGACCCGTGTGCCCCGCAGTAAGTCAACAAATTCCTTTGGAGACTTCAGGCTGAAGGCGCAAGGAACATAAGGAGTCTCCCCTAGGTGTCCTGTTTGCAAACTTCTACATGGGTACCATCGAGAAAAAAAATCTTAGTCGACATGAACTTGAAACCGGCCATATACTGCAGGTATGTTGACGACATTTTTACACAGGTACCTGATGTCAGACATCTGCAGGAGCTGAAGGAGGCATTTGAGCAGAGTTCCGTGCTGCGTTTCACTTACGAGATGGAAAAGGATGGGAAGCTGCCCTTTCTAGATGTAACAGTCATGGAAAAGGGCGGAGGTTTCCACACTGCAGTCTACACTAAGGAAACAAACATAGGAATGTGCCAAAATGCCAACAGCGACTGCCCAGACAGGTACAAGAGGAGTGTTGTTAACGCATATGTCGACCGTGCTCTCAGCCACAGCTCAGAATGGAAGCAAGTCGACGAAGAACTCTGTAGGGTAAGGCAGGTCCTAGTCAATAACGGCTTCTCCAATGGTTTCGTCGAAGACACCATACGAAGGAAAGTGAAAAGCCATGCAACCTCTGAAGAGACAACTAACACAACACCTATACCCCCTATTAGACTATTTTACAGGAACTTCTTTTCCACAGCTCATAAAACGGAGGAAAGGGTCCTGAAAGATATTGTTAATAGAAACGTTATCCCTACAGACAAAAATCAGAGGATACAACTGACGATTTACTATAAAACCAGAAAAACGGCCAGCCTACTCATGAGAAACTCTCCAGACACAAAACAGAACGCTTTAAAAGAGACTAACGTCGTCTATGCCTTCAAATGCCCTCTTGGGGACTGTAAGCTCCAAAAAAAACCAGTATATAGGCAAGACAACAACATCTCTTTCTAGGCGTTTAACGATGCATAAGCAACAGGGCTCCATTAAGGAACATATAATCTCTTCCCACAACCAAACCATCGCCAGAGAAATCCTAGTAAACAACACAGAAATCATCAATAGATACAGCGATAGCAGGCGGCTTGACGTTTGCGAGGCACTACACATCAAGAAGTCAACACCTGCAATCAACAGCCAATTATTGCACAACTATATTCTACCCACCTCAAGACTCCACTCCAATATAGAAGCATCAAGAAATATGGACCAATAGGCTTTCTACAAACACTTCTATTCAATATTCATTGTTTGTGTTCTGTCTTGTGTTGATACTTTTAATACCCTATTAATATCCCCTCTTGTTCTGTCTTGTGTTAATGCCACATCACCCCTCCCACCTCACTCAAATGTAGATATAAAGTCAGAGATACGTAAGTTCTAATCAGTTGTGTATTTGTGAACTAAAGTCTTTGAAAATGTAATAAGTTTTACGAAACGCGCCCGTGTCGCGTCAGACTAGAAATAAAAATGAATTTTGGAGAATTAATTTTTGATTTACCTCCAACAGTGAAGCGTAATGTACGAAAGATTGAGAAAATTCGTGTTAGAATTATTAATCTTACTTTTTCGGTCATATTTAATAATATATGTCTACAGGAAAGACTGCTACCAAAATATACTAATATTAAAGCGCACGACCCAGCAGCAAGGAATCAAGCCTTCACGATAAAATATCGCCAGGATCTGATTCGTGATCAGATATACAAGGCAGAGAATGAAATCAAAGACAACAAAACGCAACTACTTCATGCTTCAAACGAGTGGAGGAATAGCAACATCGACCATAGTATCCGTACCCGCATTGAACAACACCTCGACATCCTCACAGACCAACATCACCTCAGCACTGAAACAAGGATTATCAAGAAACTAACAACATTATATGGAGGACCTATGGCAATTCCACGACCAAGAGATGGCTTCCTGAACCTTGCAGGAATTAACCTCACTGAGGACCAAGTCACTCTCCTAAATCTGGGCATAAACTGTCATGTTATGTCCAGACCGAGTGAGATGGCCCGGAAAGTAGAGTTGGAAATTCTGTTGGACGACATATTCGACCTCGAGACACAAAAGAAGGTCACTACCAAAGATACCTTACAAGCAGAACTTATTGCAGAAGGAGGAAAGAATCGAGGCAACTACAGAAGCACCATACTGTCCCCCGAGCTTAAAGCGGCAGCTAAAAGTCTTCGTGAGAACAAGGAGATAGTTGTCAGGAGAGGTGACAAGTCGCCAATATAAGTCATTCTTAAAAAAGACGAATATCTGGCGAAAATGAACATCATACTCTCTGACCAAACTAAGTTCCAAAGGATAACGAAGGACACTACAGCCGAATTAAAAGCAAAGGTCAACAAACTGATCGAAACTGTGAACGCCAAGAAATCCGGACTCCACCTGCCAAAGATCATTGGGGAATATAAACCTGGATATGCGTATGGAAATGTCAAGACGCACAAGCCTGGAAACCCACTTCGGCCAATCATTAGCCAGATACCCACACCCACATACAGACTGGCGAAGCGACTCAACGGCCTGCTGACTCCTTATGTTCCTTGCGCCTTCAGCCTGAAGTCTCCAAAGGAATTTGTTGACTTACTGCGGGGCACACGGGCCACAGGGATAAGAGCCTCGTTGGACGTAGAATCGCTGTTTACCAACGTACCTGTGGACGAGACAATCGGAATGATAGCCGACAGAGTGTATCGTGATCCAGCCTGTACTCCTCTTGACATGCCAGAAAATATTCTGAGGAAACTACTCCAAGCTTGTACTAAAGAGGCACCCTTCTTGAGCCCGGATGGGCACATGTATAAGCAAGTAGATGGGGTCGCCATGGGTTCTCCCCTAGGTGTCCTGTTTGCAAACTTCTACATGGGTACCATCGAGCAAAAAGTCTTAGTCGACATGAACTTGAAACCGGCCATTTACTGCAGGTACGTTGACGACATTTTTACACAGGTACCTGATGTCAGACATCTGCAGAAGCTGAAGGAGGCATTTGAGCAGAGTTCCGTGCTGCGTTTCACTTACGAGATGGAAAAGGATGGGAAGCTGCCCTTTCTAGATGTAACAGTCATGGAAAAGGGCGGAGGTTTCCACACTGCAGTCTACACTAAGGAAACAAACATAGGAATGTGCCTAAATGCCAACAGCGACTGCCCTGACAGGTACAAGAGGAGTGTTGTTAACGCATACGTCGACCGTGCTCTCAGCCACAGCTCAGAATGGAAGCAAGTCGACGAAGAACTCTGTAGGGTAAGGCAGGTCCTAGTCAATAACGGCTTCTCCAATGGTTTCATCGAAGACATCATAAGAAGGAAAGTGAAAAGCCATGCAACCTCTGAAGAGACAACTAACACAACACCTACACCCCCTATTAGACTATTTTACAGGAACTTCTTTTCCACAGCTCATAAAACGGAGGAAAGGGTCCTGAAAGATATTGTTAATAGAAACGTTATCCCTACAGACAAAAATCAGAGGATACAACTGACGATTTACTATAAAACCAGAAAAACGGCCAGCCTACTCATGAGAAACTCTCCAGACACAAAACAGAACGCTTTAAAAGAGACTAATGTCGTCTATGCCTTCAAATGCCCACTTGGGGACTGTAAGCTCCAAAAAACCCAGTATATAGGCAAGACAACAACATCTCTTTCTAGGCGTTTAACGATGCATAAGCAACAGGGCTCCATTAAGGAACATATAATCTCTTCCCATAACCAAACCATCGCCAGAGAAATCCTAGTAAACAACACAGAAATCATCGATAGATACAGCGATAGCAGGCGGCTTGACGTTTGCGAGGCACTACACATCAAGAAGTCAACACCAGCAATCAACAGCCAATTATTGCACAACTATATTCTACCCACCTCAAGACTCCGCTCCAATATAGAAGCATCAAGAAATATGGACCAATAGGCTTTCTACAAACACTTCTATTCAATACCCATTGTTTCTGTTCTGTCTTGTGTTGATACTTTTAATACCCTATTAATATCCCCTCCTGTTCTGTCTTGTGTTAATGCCACACCACCCTTCCCACCTCACTCAAATGTAGATATAAAATCAGAGATACGTTCTAATCAGTTGTGTATTTGTGAAGTCTTTGAAAATGTAATAAGTTTTACGAAACGCGCCCGTGTCGCGTCAGACTAGAAATAAAAATGAATTTTGGAGAAGTGATTTTTGATTTACCTCCAACAGTGAAGCGTAATGTACGAAAGATTGAGAAAATTCGTGTTAGAATTATTAATCTTACTGTTTCGGTCATATTTAATAATATATGTCTACAGGAAAGACTGCTACCAAAATATACTAATATATATATATATATATATATATATATATATATATATATATATATATATATATATATATATATATATATATATATATATATATATATATATATATATATATATATGCCCAGCGGAGAGAGAACCTCGCATCCTAGGGGTCCAAAACCCGGATTTCCCCGTACTTCGCCCTGATGGCATCACCATATACTCATGGAAGGAGTGTAGACAGTTGGTGTGGGACTACACATGTGTATCCACCCTGGCTGACATCTATGTACACTTCGGAGCTGATCAAGCAGGTGGGGCGGCCAACCACAGGGAAACAGCAAAATCACTCAAGTACAGGCGACTGGAAGGTCAATACCTCTTTGTTCCCATAGCGTCTGAGACGCATGGCCCCTGGGGCAAGAGTGCCTTGGGATTTCTCAAGGAATTGGGGTCCAAGCTCATTGACGTCACCAGAGACCCAAGGGCTTCCAGTTTTTTATTTCAGCGTCTCAGTGTGGCGATCCAGAGGGGAAATGCTTGCTGCGTCCTCGGTTCCTGTCCAGAAGCGGAGGAGCTTCAAGAGATCCATAACCTTTAGGCATTTGTCTTGTATGTTTTGTAACCTTTAAATACACAATAAAGGAAAAAAAAAAGGGAAGGGGGTGGTAGGAGAAAAGCACACAGAAACTGTATTGGAGGGAATACACATTCCCTCCAATGCGTTATGTGTGGTTTCCTCCGAGGCTATGGGTCCCCCTTCTTCCAGCCAGAGGTGGTACTCCCTTCCCTATTAAAAAAAAAAAAAAAAAAAAAAAATATATATATATATATATATATATATATATATATATATATATATATTTTGGTAGCAGTCTTTCCTGTAGACATATTTTATTAAATATGACCGAAAAAGTAAGATTAATAATTCTAACACGAATTTTCTCAATCTTTCGTACATTATGCTTCACTGTTGGAGGTAAATCAAAAATCACTTCTCCAAAATTCATTTTTATTTCTAGTCTGACGCGACACGGGCGCGTTTCGTAAAACTTATTACATTTTCAAAGACTTCACAAATACACAACTGATTAGAACTTGCGTTTCCCTGATTTTATATCTACATTTGAGTGAGGTGGGAAGGGTGATGTGGCATTACATTTGAGTAAGGTGGGAAGGATGATGTGGCATTAGAGGATATTAATAGGGTATTAAAAGTATCAACACAAGACAGAACACGAAACAATGGATATTGAATAGAAGTGTTTGTAGAAAGCCTATTGGTCCATATTTCTTGATGCTTCTATATTGGAGCGGAGTCTTGAGGTGGGTAGAATATAGTTGTGCAATAATTGGCTGTTGATTGCTGGTGTTGACTTCTTGATGTGTAGTGCCTCGCAAACGTCGAGCCGCCTGCTATCGCTGTATCTATCGATGATTTCTGTGTTGTTTACTAGGATTTCTCTGGCGATGGTTTGGTTATGGGAAGAGATTATATGTTCCTTAATGGAGCCCTGTTGTTTATGCATCGTTAAACGCCTAGAAAGAGATGTTGTTGTCTTGCCTATATACTGGGTTTTTTGGAGCTTACAGTCCCCAAGTGGGCATTTGAAGGCATAGACGACGTTAGTCTCTTTTAAAGCATTCTGTTTCGTGTCTGGAGAGTTTCTCATGAGTAGGCTGGCCGTTTTTCTGGTTTTATAGTAAATCGTCAGTTGTATCCTCTGATTTTTGTCTGTAGGGATAACGTTTCTATTAACAATATCTTTCAGGACCCTTTCCTCTGTTTTATGAGCTGTGGAAAAGAAGTTCCTGTAAAATAGTCTAATAGGGGGTATAGGTGTTGTGTTAGTTGTCTCTTCGGAGGTTGCATGGCTTTTCACTTTCCTTCTTATGATGTCTTCGATGAAACCATTGGAGAAGTCGTTATTGACTAGAACCTGCCTTACCCTACAGAGTTCTTCGTCGACTTGCTTCCATTCTGAGCTGTGGCTGAGAGCACGGTCGACGTGTGCGTTAACAACACTCCTCTTGTACCTGTCAGGGCAGTCGCTGTTGGCATTTAGGCACATTCCTATGTTTGTTTCCTTTCTACAGTCTACACAAAGGAAACAAACATAGGAATGTGCCTAAATGCCAACAGCGACTGCCCTGACAGGTACAAGAGGAGTGTTGTTAACGCATACGTCGACCGTGCTCTCAGCCACAGCTCAGAATGGAAGCAAGTCGACGAAGAACTCTGTAGGGTAAGGCAGGTTCTAGTCAATAACGGCTTCTCCAATGGTTTCATCGAAGACATCATAAGAAGGAAAGTGAAAAGCCATGCAACCTCCGAAGAGACAACTAACACAACACCTATACCCCCTATTAGACTATTTTACAGGAACTTCTTTTCCACAGCTCATAAAACAGAGGAAAGGGTCCTGAAAGATATTGTTAATAGAAACGTTATCCCTACAGACAAAAATCAGAGGATACAACTGACGATTTACTATAAAACCAGAAAAACGGCCAGCCTACTCATGAGAAACTCTCCAGACACGAAACAGAATGCTTTAAAAGAGACTAACGTCGTCTATGCCTTCAAATGCCCACTTGGGGACTGTAAGCTCCAAAAAACCCAGTATATAGGCAAGACAACAACATCTCTTTCTAGGCGTTTAACGATGCATAAACAACAGGGCTCCATTAAGGAACATATAATCTCTTCCCATAACCAAACCATCGCCAGAGAAATCCTAGTAAACAACACAGAAATCATCGATAGATACAGCGATAGCAGGCGGCTCGACGTTTGCGAGGCACTACACATCAAGAAGTCAACACCAGCAATCAACAGCCAATTATTGCACAACTATATTCTACCCACCTCAAGACTCCGCTCCAATATAGAAGCATCAAGAAATATGGACCAATAGGCTTTCTACAAACACTTCTATTCAATATCCATTGTTTCGTGTTCTGTCTTGTGTTGATACTTTTAATACCCTATTAATATCCTCTAATGCCACATCATCCTTCCCACCTTACTCAAATGTAATGCCACATCACCCTTCCCACCTCACTCAAATGTAGATATAAAATCAGGGAAACGCAAGTTCTAATCAGTTGTGTATTTGTGAAGTCTTTGAAAATGTAATAAGTTTTACGAAACGCGCCCGTGTCGCGTCAGACTAGAAATAAAAATGAATTTTGGAGAAGTGATTTTTGATTTACCTCCAACAGTGAAGCATAATGTACGAAAGATTGAGAAAATTCGTGTTAGAATTATTAATCTTACTTTTTCGGTCATATTTAATAAAATATATATATATATATATATATATATATATATATATATATATATATATACATATATGGGTATATATATATATATATATATATATATATATATATATATATATATATATATATATATAACTGAAAACTCACACCCCAGAAGTGACTCGAACCCATACTCCCAGAAGCAACGCAACTGGTATGTACAAGACGCCTTAATCCACTTGACCATCACGACCGGACATAATGAGGTGATAGCCGAGGCTATTTGAACCACCCCACCGCCGGCACTCGGATAGTAATCTTGGGCATAGCATTTTACCAAATCACCTCATTCTTTGGGGCACACGTGAGGAACACAAATGCGAACAAGCCTGAATGGTCCCCAGGACAATATGCAACTGAAAACTCACACCCCAGAAGTGACTCGAACCCATACTCCCAGAAGCAACGCAACTGGTATGTACAAGACGCCTTAATCCACTTGACCATCACGACCGGACATAATGAGGTGATAGCCGAGGCTATTTGAACCACCCCACCGCCGGCACTCGGATAGTAATCTTGGGCATAGCATTTTACCAAATCACCTCATTCTTTGGGGCACACGTGAGGAACACAAATGCGAACAAGCCTGAATGGTCCCCAGGACAATATGCAACTGAAAACTCACACCCCAGAAGTGACTCGAACCCATACTCCCTGAGTTTTCAGTTGCATATTGTCCTGGGGACCATTCAGGCTTGTTCGCATTTGTGTTCCTCACGTGTGCCCCAAAGAATGAGGTGATTTGGTAAAATGCTATGCCCAAGATTACTATCCGAGTGCCGGCGATGGGGTGGTTCAAATAGCCTCGGCTATCACCTCATTATGTCCGGTCGTGATGGTCAAGTGGATTAAGGCGTCTTGTACATACCAGTTGCGTTGCTTCTGGGAGTATGGGTTCGAGTCACTTCTGGGGTGTGAGTTTTCAGTTGCATATTGTCCTGGGGACCATTCAGGCTTGTTCGCATTTGTGTTCCTCACGTGTGCCCCAAAGAATGAGGTGATTTGGTAAAATGCTATGCCCAAGATTACTATCCGAGTGCCGGCGGTGGGGTGGTTCAAATAGCCTCGGCTATCACCTCATTATGTCCGGTCGTGATGGTCAAGTGGATTAAGGCGTCTTGTACATACCAGTTGCGTTGCTTCTGGGAGTATGGGTTCGAGTCACTTCTGGGGTGTGAGTTTTCAGTTGCATATTGTCCTGGGGACCATTCAGGCTTGTTCGCATTTGTGTTCCTCACGTGTGCCCCAAAGAATGAGGTGATTTGGTGAAATGCTATGCCCAAGATTACTATCCGAGTGCCGGCGGTGGGGTGGTTCAAATAGCCTCGGCTATCACCTCATTATGTCCGGTCGTGATGGTCAAGTGGATTAAGGCGTCTTGTACATACCAGTTGCGTTGCTTCTGGGAGTATGGGTTCGAGTCACTTCTGGGGTGTGAGTTTTCAGTTGCATATTGTCCTGGGGACCATTCAGGCTTGTTCGCATTTGTGTTCCTCACGTGTGCCCCAAAGAATGAGGTGATTTGGTAAAATGCTATGCCCAAGATTACTATCCGAGTGCCGGCGGTGGGGTGGTTCAAATAGCCTCGGCTATCACCTCATTATGTCCGGTCGTGATGGTCAAGTGGATTAAGGCGTCTTGTACATACCAGTTGCGTTGCTTCTGGGAGTATGGGTTCGAGTCACTTCTGGGGTGTGAGTTTTCAGTTGCATATTGTCCTGGGGACCATTCAGGCTTGTTCGCATTTGTGTTCCTCACGTGTGCCCCAAAGAATGAGGTGATTTGGTAAAATGCTATGCCCAAGATTACTATCCGAGTGCCGGCGGTGGGGTGGTTCAAATAGCCTCGGCTATCACCTCATTATGTCCGGTCGTGATGGTCAAGTGGATTAAGGCGTCTTGTACATACCAGTTGCGTTGCTTCTGGGAGTATGGGTTCGAGTCACTTCTGGGGTGTGAGTTTTCAGTTGCATATTGTCCTGGGGACCATTCAGGCTTGTTCGCATATATATATATATATATATATATATATATATATATATATATATATATATATTCGGGCAGAAGTACAAACTGCCCACATAGAAGGTAAACGTATGTAGTCGATGGCCGCATACCGAAGGACCTCTTGTATGGAGAACTGGCATCAGGAAGGAGACCCACCGGAAGACCTCAGCTGCGTTTCAAAGATGCCTGCAAATGCGACCTCAAGCAGATAAACATCGACATCAACACTTGGGAGGCAGCAGCTGCGGACAGATCTGCCTGGAGATGCAAGGTGCAGAAGGGTCTCCAGCAATTCGAGGATGAATTGAAGAAGCAGGCGGAGGATAATAGACTTCAGAGGATGTCCCGAATCACTCTCAGACAGACCCGCTTCGGTGTTTATCTGCGCTCGCTGCAGTCGGGACTGTCATTCTCGGGTTGGCCTTCACAGCCACAACAGGCGCTGCATCCAACTAGACTACAACAACTAGACACCCGGGGCACAACTCCATAACCCCACGGGATTGACGGAGGCCTACTACTACTATATGTATGTATGTTTATGTGTGTGTGTGTGTATTTCTATATAGGGTATATGAAAGCTGGGCAGAATTACATTTCACCTTTGTAAACGCATATTAATAACACTCTGTAAAAAGACACCTCGAACACTGTTTATGTAGGACAGACATAAATCTGTATATATATGTTTGTAGGTTAGATTAGTATTTTAACCCCTGTGCTGCTCCACTATTAAAAGCCCTTAACATTGTCACGCTTAAAAAAAAAAAAAAATTTTGGGTCTTCTGAAAGTGTTCATATGTGTTCCCTGAGCACGAGAAAAATAAAAACATATATATATAATTGTAGTAAATATATATAATTGTACAAATCCACAAGGGCCGTGACGAGGATTCGAACCTGCGTCCGGGAGCATCCCAGACACTGCCTTAATCGACTGAGCTACGACAGGGTAAAAGGGTTGAAACCGAAGTTCTCCCTCCTGCGTCCAGGATGCTCCCGGACGCAGGTTCGAATCCTCGTCACGGCCCTTGTGGATTTGTTAATTTGATGCATCACGTTAGTGTGATCTCTGTGTGTGATGATATAAGGGCGAAGAGGGTGAACGACCTATTGACATAGCTCGGGTGCAGGGAAGGGGGTTGTGTAAAAGCCTGGTTTGTGCCTCGGAGAGGCTACGGGATCCAGTAAGTTCAGTAGAACTTCGGTTTTAACCCTTTTACCCTGTCGTAGCTCAGTCGATTAAGGCAGTGTCTGTGATGCTCCCGGACACAGGTTCGAATCCTCATCACGGCCCTTGTGGATTTGTTCATTTGATGCATCACGTTAGTGTGATCTCTGCGTAGGATATATAATTGTACTTACCAATGACGTAAATGAGCCGAGAACTTGGGCGATGACGTCATCCAACATGATCGCTCAGGCATTGTACATTCCCGAGGCGTCGCGTGCGGTGTTCAAGCAACCAGATTTGCCGAGAATTTATATTCGTGGCATTATTCACAGTATCTGTGGCGTATTTTACAACCATTTTTTTCACTGATATGTCTCAATATATTGTCACTTGATGTTATATTATAATATAACTGTCATAAAATCAAGTTACTCTTACATATTAGTAATGTTACAAGTATGTACACAAAATGTTTTTATTTTTCAGGAAATATAAAATGTATTATGAATTGTTTTCAATATTTACACTCACTCACTCAATATGTAGATGTTTTTGCACCATTATTGAACATTTAGAAGTCCTGGAGACTGTGATACTCGTAGTAACACTTAGCAGCACAGTGGGAAGGCACACGCTGAGCACCATGTTAGCACCAATTTACGTTTATGTGGCCTCTTTTGTGTGGTTTTACACAAAATGTACTCACGCTAGGCTACTGCACGCTTTTCAGTTGGTGGCAAATTCCTTATAAAGTGTGTCTGAAAGGCCTCCCTCAAAGCAAGCGTGGGTGCATCGTGCAATACGGGGTTCACAATGGGCCTTTGTATGCCAGGAGTTGGTTTGCCAAACGTTTCCAGTAATTGTGTCACTACAGTAAAACTTAACGCACGGAAATTTTGTTTTCACAAAATACATATGGTAACTGTTTATCATTCTTTCGTTAACAAGGTGGAAAAACATCTTCTTGGTCCACTTCACTGTTTTCCTTACACACTCGACTGCCCCACTATCATATCACATTTATGCACCTAATGCATGTTTATATTGTAGTCCATCACACAATCTGGCTTATATATTAATTGTCTGGTGGTTCTGTTCACTTTGCCACTGTCCACCATTGTACCAGTGTGAATGGTGGTCAACATGTTCACTTCACGCCTGTCTTTCTCCTGCACTGAAAGCATTCCACCAGCTTTTCTTAGCTCGTAATCATCTACCTGCATAGTAGTGTCAAACACTGGCATTTCCCTTCGTTTTGCCTTTACTGTGCCATACACTTTTCAGTTCTATTATCAAGCAAGAACCTAGTTAGCAAGGGACTGGTATAATAGTTATTTGTGTATAATATGTGGCCCTTGTTCAGCCATGGTGCAAGCAGTGTCTTCACAACAGTACCTGAGAAACTATGTTGGTCATTACCAGGAATGTCTACATTGGTAGCAGAATACATTATCATGTGTAACACAATTTCTATTTCACAGTCAGTTTCTATTTCAATCAGAGTTAAAAAAAAATTAATTACAAATCTGTGGTATTTGGAGGGAATATACTGCTTGAAGGCAACAAGTCCTTTGAAAAGCACAAGGGATTCATCAATTACCAGCTTCTGAGCTGGTACGTAGAAAACTCTGAACTTCCCAAAAAGATCATTCAGAACGTGCCTCACCATCCAAACCCTATCATTATGTGTCTCGTCTTCATTACTTGCAAAATGGAGACACCTGAGGAGAATCAAAAAAGTGTCCCGAGACATATATTTCCCGAACAATGGTGTTGGAATTGTCTGGTCTTTGTTCCACTAATGGTTGATTACGTGTTCGACACAATGTTTCATCAACATACACAGTGCCAAAAACACAGATAAAGACAGACTATTTAACACAAGGGCCACACACACTAGGGGACACAGGTGGAAATTGCGTGCCCAAATGAGCCATAGAGACGTTAGAAAGTTTTTTTAGTGTCAGAGCAGTAGGAATGCATTGGGAATTGATGTAGTGGAGGTTGACGCCATACACAGCTTCAAGTGTTGATATGATAGAGCCTAGTTGGCTCAGGAACCTGTACATTAATAGTTGATTGACAGTTGAGAAGCGGGACCAAAGAGCCAGAGCTCAATCCCCGCAAGTACAACCAGGTACGTACAACTAGGTAAGTACATATATTTCACCAACAATTGTATCTTTCCAATGCTGTATTCGTGAAAAATCTCATAACTCCTCACCAATGAGATCAGCCACGTATTTGTTCGTTTTCTGAGCAACATGTTCCATGAGCGGCTCATCAAAATATGCGGTAATAAAGTCTATTTTACACATTTCATCATTATTATCAGGGAAAAGGCCGGTAATCCCAACAACTATATCGTCAAGGGCGGCAGTTTCTGGAATAAAATCTTTCCCATCAAGTCACTCAAATACACCTGCTGTCTTCCGACCGGCAACAGTGGCACCACAGCGAGGAATCCGTGGACCAGGAGCTGAAGCCCGTCTACGCACAGTAGGGGCGGGAAGGAACGCTAAGGGAAAATTAATTGAAGATGAGGGGCTTTGTTCCCCATTGTTTCCATGTGGTGCCACGCGGTGGCGCTTGGCTAGGCGAGACGCTGGCGCATCCAAACATCGCTTAGCAACACCACAGGTACTAACAACAGAAGTGGTAAAACTATTCTCTGATTCCAAATCCCTCAAACCAGAAAATAATACACCTTCCTCAGACTCGTCGCCAAAAACATCATAATCTGGCAAAGTAACACATGAACTATGTGGTTTGGCACAAAGTGGAGTAGAGGAGGGGGGGGGGGGGCGAGGAGGCATGGGTGAATGGCTAGGCCTCCCCATTGTGGCACCCACAAGTTCACTATAACTGTCAATCGTACCCACATCTTCTGGCTGTGTGTAGTCCTGTTCTATGTCGGAGTCATCAATATCAGGTTCATCACCCTCCTGGAACCATTCCTGATGAATTTCGTCCTCAGTCAGAGATTGGGATGCGCAGTGTGCTGAGCGAGGTCGGTCGCTGGTACATGGTGCGCTCGCCATGTGTGGGAAAATCGACGCATGGGATTTATATTTATTTAGTTTATATTAATTTATATGGTAATCGTTATAGCGTTTTATTTATTACGTTAATTTATTACTTTCGGTAGTGGATTCTATGATGTTCAAAGGGGACTGTGTGATTTAATTCCCTCAATCGCTTCCTACACATTCTGGGGGGTTGTATTAATTAAAATTATTGTCTATCAATCAAAGTTATTGATTTATAGACATTCATCTCAGTATCAGACTACATATATTAGTTATTAAAATGAGGAGGCCTTATCTGTATGGTAGTTTTGGCCTATACAACCAGATGCCCGAAACGCTTTGCGTAATAGTGGCTTTAGGCATTGTATGTACTAGCTCTATCTATAGGTCCACCAATCTTTGTAAAAATTTCTTGAATGTATTGTACCTTACCTAAATAAACATTTATTTATTTATTTATTATTTATTTTATATAAACACGGATGAGACACGTCAGTCGATACTCCTCTTCACTGACTGACTTCACCACATGTACTCGTTGTGCTAGGTAATTGTTAATTCCTCTTCCCCATCAATTAGACCTGTCAGGGGGCCCTCACAATAATAGCGGTAACCTTATTTATGACATCTATATCAGGGAAAATATTATAATGATTTGAAATAAAGAGATGAAAATATTACTCACCCTGGTGCTTGTTCTAGCTATGCATTCTTACTGGATCATCCTAATCTACCTACATTACTTGCCAGGATTTAATAATATTTATAACAGAGTTTGGATAGAACATTTCCCTTATAGTAGACTTAGATCGTGTTGATAATGGGAGCTCTTTACATCACATAACACCTGTCCTCGGGGTATAAAACTGGTGGGGGCTCGTTACATCCCATAACACTGTCCAAGGGGAATAATAGTGGAGCTGATTCTGCTCCAGCGAGATGTGCTGTTGTGTTAAAAATTAACGGTGACTGCTGCTGGCTCCTCTCTCACTGACACATCCCTTGTTCTCTATATGGGTGTTATCATGAGGTGGAAAGAGGGGCTCACATGTTGGAAGTCTTAGACGATTTCATTTCCTTGCTTACTCATGTGAGGCTAAATTTATAGCCTAATTCCATTATATTTATCCCAGAAGGCTGAAGGAGACCAACTACACCAGTCAAGTATGATTCCAAGACTGCAGTGGGAACAGAATCATTAGTACACTGACTTGAATCTAGTCATGTTACTTGTCACTGGTATATAAACACCGAGGTCCATGGAATTGATCTCGATTATATAATATATGTATCAAAATCAGTTGTCTGATTTATATAGTCAGTCATGCTCCCATGTGCTTATTTACTGGAGTTTATATTTGGTTGACAAAAAGGGGTTTTAATTTGGGTATTTGAGTTTTAACTCAAATTTAAAATAAATTAGCTCATACATAATGAAATGAATAGCTTTATCAATATCATAAGAAAAAGATTAGGAAAATATTGAAATTCTGGAAAACTTGGCTTATTAGGCAAATCGGGCCTTGCATAGTAGGCCAAGAACTGCGTTCTGGCTACTAGGTACGACATATATATATATATATATATATATATATATATATATATATATATATATATATATATATATATATATATATATATATATATATATATATATAGTGTGTATATTTATCTAACTTTATTTGAAAATGTCATTACACAAAAAAAGTTACAATATTGATTACATACAGGGTACAAGGCTGCTTGTCACAAGTTGAATAGCTCCTCCAGCTCCTCAGATGGCGGGCAGGAACCATGGATGCAGTGAGCATTTCCTCTCTGGATTGCCACACTAAGGCGCTGAAAAAGAAAACCTATATATATATATATATATAATATATATATATATATATATATATATATTTATATATATATATATATATATATATATATATATATATATATATATATATATATATATATATATATATATATATATATATTGTGACGATAATCTCCTTCAAGAGATTGAGCCTGCTCTTCCCTCCAAAAGACGTCGATATAAACATCTATATAAAACTACTATGGAAGAAAAATCCAACAACGACAACACCAGCAAGGTTTGCCAGAGCGCAAAACGTATGCAGCCAGGAACACCTGCTCCACCTCAAACCGCCAAACGCCGTCTTGTCGCCGGCTCATCGCTGATTGGCTACGGGTCTAGCTGCAACTGCACTCCACCCACCATACTATTTGATGTCTGGGGCCGCCACGACCTCAGTCTTCAGAATATCCCGTGCTTTCGACAGGTTAACACGTCTCGTTGGTAGACTAAAGCCCCAGGCTTACGTGTGCTAAGAGAAGTGATAGCTTGAAGCCAATATTCCGGCACCTTACTTTGTTTGCCATACTCTTGTTATTTGTTCATTTGTCTTAACGTAACTTTTCATTTTGTCATTTAATTATTCTTATTACTTTGATTGATTTTATTATACGAATTTGTATGTCCATTTTATTCATGTTTTGTTTTCTTTAACGTAATTAAAATTTCATTGTTAAAATTTACTTGTGTTTTGTGTGTCTTCTCCTTACCTTACCACAGACGAAGTTCCAGATTTTCTATTTTTTTTTCTATATGTGACGAGGCCATACCCCTAGCTTTTGAACAGCCGAACACTAACGCGTTACTGTCACATATTATATGGGGGCCTGTCCGGGAGCTTCACTCAGGTACTGGTGCCAAGTGGTAATTAATGGTAAGCGTATTTAACTTTGTTAACGTAGATTTTACTATTTTTCATATTCAATTTCATTTTTTATATGGTGTGGTGTATTGTGCATTACGAGAGTAACATATGGTGAAGGTGAGACAACTTTGGATTACGTGGTGACTGTAGGCCGCAGTCATACTCTTAATTGGTCATCTCTCCCTCCGTGTTATTACTCGTGTTTACCATCTTTGTCCCTTGGATATTTCTCATTTTTGACAGATCATCATATTGGTACCCTGGTACTGTGGTCTGCCCCAGGTCAAGTGCACCCAATCTTCTGCAATCTGACTGTAGGAGGATAAAGAGGGCCATAGTTCCTCTAGTTCGAACTTTAGTTGCTGAATTGGGACCTCAGCAGCAGTTCTCGTCACCAGTTGACACCTCGCACCCCTACACGTCAGTCAGAGATGATGATACATACAACGGTAGGGAATTAGCTTACTTTTTCAGAGCACAAAAGTTCGCTAATTCTGTAAGTATCATATTAAATTCAGTAGGAAAAACTTGCTTTATGTCCTATAGAGACTCGGCAAGGTATGCCTACATCCTTGGACTACCAATTTTACTTTTGAGGCAATTAACTGTTTCATTTGTTTTCGAAACTCTGTTTCATTTGTTAGTAGGATTTTCTTGCCCTTATCCTCTTACATGAGTACCGGGTACAAGATTTCCTGCGCCCTTGATTTAAATTAATCATTTAACACCTTGTACTTAACTTTAATTGTTAAAGATCCCACAGGATAGGTACCAGTTGCCACGTTGTCCTGTTTCTGACATTCACTATAACTGAATATTCGTTGTACCTTTATTTGCTAATTTCACTATGTTTCGTCTCCAAGCTTTCCGTGCAGATCCAGCAGGTGCAATAGGGACTTTAAGTCATGCCAAGAAGACTGAATTACAAACTCTTGCACATGAGTATCAACTAACAGTTCCCTACCAAGCCAACAAGAGTGAAATACACAGCCTGTTGCTGGATCATTTCTTAGAGCAAGGTCAGATAGACTCTGAAACTCATGAACCTTACTATATTGCAGATAAAACTGATTTGGCGACGATGAAACTCAAACTAGAGCTGGCCAAGATTGAACGTGAACAACAAAGAGAAGCGGCTGCCATACGAAAGGACGAACACGAACGTGAAATCGCCCTCAAGGAACGTGAACTCGCCCTCAAGGAACGTGAAACTGCCTTGAAGAAAGAAGAACAGGAACGTGAACTCGCCCTCCAGGAACGTGAGGTTGCCATGCTCCAAGAGCGGGAACGCGTACAGCTTGAAACACTCCAGGAGCGGGAACGCGTACAGCTTAAAACACTCCAGGAGCGGGAACGCTTACAGCTTGAAACCAAACAACGCGAGTTGGAAATGCAACGCGAACATGACAAGCAACAAGCGACTCTGGCTCTAGAGTGTCGTCAACGAGAATACACGTTGGAAACTTCACACCTCGCTCAACGCCAGCAAGCTACTGCCAATCTTCCCGTCAGTTTTAATATATCACATGCAAGTAAGTTAATGCCATCCTTTGTAGAAGCAGAAGTTGATGTGTTTTTCACCACCTTTGAAACCCTTGCTAATCAACTCAGTTGGCCTGTCGACCAATGGGCCACACTTCTCAGAGTCCATCTTACAGGTAGAGCTGCAGTCACACTCAGTACTTTGGCGTCTGAGAATGACTACCAGACTCTGAAACAAGCAGTGTTGGACGCCTACCTCCTCTCTACAGAAAGTTATAGAAGGAAATTCCGTGACCACCTGAAGACAAGTACCACTACCTTCCTCGAGTTTGCTAACACAAAACGGAGGTATTTCATGAAATGGCTGGAAGCAGCACATGTCTCTACTTTTACAGAACTCGTCAACCTGATGCTAGTTGAAGAATTCTTGAGGCGTGTGCCGCCTCCTGTCCGTCTCTACTTAGCAGATAATGAAGAAACCGACTACCTGAAGTGTGCTAAGTCGGCTGACACTTACAGCCTCATCCACCGGCTGACACCCGAACCATCCTCCAGTAAGAAGTCGTGGTACAGTTCCGAGAAAGTGAGCACCGATCAAGCTGGCTCGCAATTGTACTGCAAGTATTGTAGACTCTATGGACATACCATAGACAAGTGTGGTAAGTCTCAGTACAAGGGAACCACTGACCCACAGAAACCCAAACCAACTCCTCCTAAGTCCGGTAAGCCTGTGATGAATGTTTGTGTTAATGTTAATGATCTTTCTCTTTTCAGTAACCACCTGTATACTGGAACTGTCTCTGCCAACGGTTCAAATCCGGAGGGACGTTTCAAATTGAAGATCTTGAGGGACACAGCGGCTCTTCAATCGATCATCTTGAAGTCGGCTGTGCCTAACATCGCCTACACCGGAGGAACTGTCTTCATCACTGACCTCACTGCTACCACTCCATACCCTCTCGCCAGAGTCCACCTGGATTGTCCCTACGTGAACGGAGAAGTCCAAGTCGCCGTCAGGGAAAAGCCTTTTCCCATGCCTGGAGTGCAACTTCTCCTAGGCAACGACTTGGCAGAAGACCTGCAACCGACCAACCTGATCGTCATGGACAAACCGCAGGTGTGTAACTCTGTGCCAAGTAACCCTATTCTAGCGTATGTTCCAGCAGAGGTTCAAGAGAGTGATGAAGTTTCTTCTCCGGTTCTCGTGACCACCCGTGCACAAGCAGCACGTCCACAGCCAGCTGACTCTACTGCTACCACTGTCCCTCAAGACCCTCAGAAACTACCCCCGCATCTGACCAAGTTGGAGTTCCGTATGTTGCAGAGGGAAGATCTTACTTTAACACCATTGTTTTTCCAGGCTGAGACTCAACCCGACAGTATTCCTGGGTTCTTCCTAGAGAACGACTTGCTCTACCGCAGATATAGACCCAGTAAACTGAAGGAGGAGGACGATTGGGCCAACATCGAACAACTTGTGATTCCTACCAGCCTGCGGCCCACTATTCTACACCTGGCCCACGGAGCACTCTCCCACTACGGCTTCAACAAGACTTACCATGGAATTCGTCAAGACTACTACTGGCCAGGTATGGTAAATAGCGTCAAACAGTACGTAAAACAGTGTCATACATGTCAGATGGCAGGCAAACCGAACATCTCCATTCCCAGAGCGCCACTGATTCCCATACAGGTGCCTGCGGAACCTTTCCACAGACTTATAATAGACTGTGTTGGTCCTTTACCTCGGACCAGTTCAGGTAACGCCTATATCTTAACCATCCTGTGTCCTACCACCAGATTTCCCATAGCAGTTCCAGTGAAGAACATCACGGCTGCTACGGTTGTAAAACATCTATTGAAGATCTTCACTCAATACGGATTTCCCAGGGAGATTCAGAGCGACTGTGGTACCAACTTCACCAGTGATCTCTTCAAAAGGACACTGGAGGAGTTCAACATCAAACAGGTATTGTCCAGCCCCTATCATCCTGCTTCACAGGGTTCTCTTGAACGTATTCATCAGACTATCAAAGCACTCTTGAAAAAGTTTGGTAGTGAAACCTCTAAGGATTGGGATAAGCAAATCGACCTTATAATGTGTATTTACAGAAGTCTTCCCAATGAGTCCCTAGGAGTATCTCCTTATGAGATGCTCTACGGCCGTAAGTGCCGTACTCCCCTTAAGGCTTTCAAAGACTCTCTCCGAGATGCCACCTTCAGTGAGCATCAGAATGTGCCCCAGTTTCTTCAAAACCTTCAACACATTCTAGAGAGAGTCCACCGTTTTGCCCATGATAATCTATTGAAAGCCCAGGAGAGGATGAAGACTCATTACGACCAGGCCAGCAAAGTACGAAAATTTAAGCCAGGAGACTTCATTCTAGCATACTTCCCTATCCCAGGTTCACCTTTACAAAACAGGTTTTCAGGACCCTACCGCGTCAAAGAGTGCAGAAATAACAACAACTACGTCATAGAGACTCCAGATAGGCGGCGGAAGACCCAGCTGTGCCACGTCAACCTCCTGAAGCAATATAATGGTACTCCTCCCACTGTCCTGGTTAACTGTTCTACCTTCACAGAACCCTACATCCACAGTGAGACCTTCCCAGCTTCTCCTCCCGAAAGCACTGGCAAGGAGTCAGCGCTTTCTAATTCCGAAATCCTTAATGATCTTCCCAAATACTTTCAGGATAATAATCGTGCTCCTTTGCCCTATTCTAATTCCACTCTCACCTCGTCAGATAAGCCCTTCATCCTCCATGTCGACGCCAGTGGTACCGACGTTGGTGGTGTCGTGATGCAGCAACGAGGCGAGGAGAATACACCGTTCAGCGACTACTGCTACAAGGAACTACGGAACAATTGGCAAGGAGCTACTCTTCATCATTCTGAAGCTCCAGCACTTCACTCCACACCTGAAAAGTGCTCGGTCCACCATCAACACGGACCACACCACCCTACACCTCCTGCAGCACGCCCACTTCTCATCTCCACGTCTTCTACTATGGGCTTGATAACTGCAGAAATTCAACCTGGAGACACACTATACCAAGATTCCGACAACATCTTAGCCGATGATCTCTCTAGAGTTTATGAAGTAGAAGCGACTCCATCTATTACTCCACCACATAACGACGTACTTCTTCCAGAACCGCAGGCTTCGGGGGAGAGTTGTGACGATAATCTCCTTCAAGAGATTGATCCTGCTCTTCCCTCCAAAAGACGTCGATATAAACATGTATATAAAACTACTATGGAAGAAAAATCCAACAACGACAACACCAGCAAGGTTTGCCAGAGCGCAAAACGTATGCAGCCAGGAACACCTGCTCCACCTCAAACCGCCAAACTACCTGTCTTGTCGCCGGCTCATCGCTGATTGGCTACGGGTCTAGCTGCAACTGCACTCCACCCACCATACTACTTGATGTCTGGGGCCGCCACGACCTCAGTCTTCAGAATATCCCGTGCTTTCGACAGGTTAACACGTCTCGTTGGTAGACTAAAGCCCCAGGCTTACGTGTGCTAAGAGAAGTGATAGCTTGAAGCCAATATTCCGGCACCTTACTTTGTTTGCCATACTCTTGTTATTTGTTCATTTGTCTTAACGTAACTTTTCATTTTGTCATTTAATTATTCTTATTACTTTGATTGATTTTATTATACAAATTTGTATGTCCATTTTATTCATGTTTTGTTTTCTTTAACGTAATTAAAATTTCATTGTTAAAATTTACTTGTGTTTTGTGTGTCTTCTCCTTACCTTACCACAGACGAAGTTCCAGATTTTCTATTTTTTTTTCTATATGTGACCAGGCCATACCCCTAGCTTTTGAACAGCCGAACACCAACGCGTTACCATCACAATATATATATATATATATATATATATATATATATATATATATATATATATATATATATATATATGACTGAAAACTCACACCCCAGAAGTGACTCGAACCCATACTCCCATGAGCAACGAAACTGGTAACTACAGGGCGCCTTAATCCGCTTGACCATCACGACCGGACATAAGGAAGTGATAGCCAAAGCTATTTGAGCCACTTCCCCGCCGGCACTCGGATAGTAATCTTGGGCATAGCATTTTATCAAATCACCTCATTCTTTGGGGCACACGTGAGGAACACAAATACGAATAAGCCTGAATGGGCCCCAGGACTATATGCGACTGAAAACTCACACCCCAGAAGTGACTCGAACCCATACTCCCAGGAGCAACGCAACTGGTAACTACAGGCCGCCTTAATCCGCTTGACCATCACAACCGGACATAAGGAAGGGATAGCCGAAGCTATTTGAGCCTTAGGGGATGGCAGAAGACGCCGCTACCAGCCAGCTCACCCCTCCCGAAGCCAATCAAAGGAGAGGCACCTGCAGTGTTTGTGGGAGCAACATCAGCTGAACATCCGCAGGTGCATCTGCAGAACTGCGATGGCAGACCAATATGGTCGTCATGGTCTGGTATGTCATAAATCACAGGGTAAAATTGAAAGACATGAAGAAGTCAACGACATCATCAAGAGGAGCCTCGCCACAGCCCGCTGCCCGGCACAAAGAGAACCACACTTATCCAGACCTAACGACCCTCAGAAGCGCCCTGATGGGGTCACCTTGCTACCTTGGAAGGATGGTAAGCAAGTGGTATGGGACTACACGTGCGCTGCCACACTGGCCAGTACCTACCTCCACTACAGCACACGTGAAAGCGGTGGTGCTGCTTCTTTCAGGGAATCGCAGAAAATTATTAAATACAGAGGTCTAGCACACTGCTACAGCTTTGTTCCGATCGGCTCGGAGACCCTCGGTTCGTGGGGAAAATGTGCATTGAAGTTCCTGAAGGAATTGGGGGACAAATTGATCAGCGCTACAAAAGACCAGAGAGCAAAAAGTTTCTTGTTCCAGCGCCTCAGTGTTGCGATTCAGAGGGGAAATGCCTGTTGCGTCTTGGGCACTAGTTAAACTTCAGAGGAATTCGAAGAAGTGTTTGACTTGCAACAATGATCGAACCCGTCTGTGACATTCATCAATGTTTCCCATTGTTGTGTTTTTCAAGAGACCCATAACCTTTAAGCACCTTTTTGCATTATTATTTTTGTATCAACCCATGTATATCTTGTAACCATCAAATGCATAATAAAGCACAAAAAATAAAAAAGGAAGAGGGTGGTAGGAGAAAAGCACACAGAAACTGTATTGGAGGGGATCTAAACATTCCCTCTAATGTGTTATGCGTGGTTTCCTCCGAGGCTATGGGTCCCCCTTCTTCCAGCTAGAGGTGGTACTCCCTTCCATTTAAAATAATATATATATATATATATATATATATATATATATATATATATATATATATATATATATATATATATATATATATATATATATATATATATATATATATATATATATATATGTCGTACCTAGTAGCCAGAACTCACTTCTCAGCCTACTATTCAAGGCCCGATTTGCCTAATAAGCCAAGTTTTCCTGAATTAATATATTTACTATAATTTTTTTCTTATGAAATGATAAAGCAACCCTTTTCTCTATGTATGAGGTCAATTTTTTTTTATTGGAGTTAAAATTAACGTAGATATATGACCAAACCTAACCAACCCTACCTAACCTAACCTAACCTATATTTATAGGTAAGGTTAGGTTAGGTAGCCATAAAAAGCTAGGTTAGGTTAGGTTAGGTAGGTTAGGTAGACGAAAAAAAATTAATTCATGAAAACTTGGCTTATTAGGCAAATCGGGCCTTGAATAGTAGGCTGAGAAGTGCGTTCTGGCTATTAGGTACGACATATGTATATATATATATATATATATATATATATATATATATATATATATATATATATATATATATATGTCGTACCTAGTAGCCAGAACTCACTTCTCAGCCTACTATGCAAGGCCCGATTTGCCTAATAAGCCAAGTTTTCATGAATTAATGTTTTTTCGTCTACCTAACCTACCTAACCTAACCTAACCTAGCTTTTTTTGGCTACCTAACCTAACCTTACCTATATATATAGGTTAGGTTAGGTTAGGTAGGGTTGGTTAGGTTCGGTCATATATCTACGTTAATTTTAACTCCAATAAAAAAAATTGACCTCATACATAGTGAAAAGGGTAGCTTTATCATTTCATAAGAAAAAAATTAAAGTAAATATATTAATTCAGGAAAACTTGGCTTATTAGGCAAATCGAGCCTTGAATAGTAGGCTGAGAAGTGAGTTCTGGCTACTAGGTACGACATATATATATATATATATGTCGTACCTAGTAGCCAGAATGCACTTCTCAGCCTACTACGCAAGGCCCGATTTGCCTAATAAGCCAAGTTTTCCCAAATTAATATATTTTCTCTATTTTTTTTTTTTTTATGAAATGATACAGCTACCCATTTCATTATGTATGAGGTCAATTTTATTTTATTGGAGTTAAAATTAACGTAGATATATGACCGAACCTAACCAACCCTACCTAACCTAACCTAACCTATCTTTATAGGTTAGGTTAGGTTAGGTAGCCGAAAAAGTTAGGTTAGGTTAGGTTGTCGAAAAACAATTAATTAATGAAAACTTGGCTTATTAGGCAAATCGGGCCTTGCATAGTAGGCTGAGAAGTGCGTTCTGGCTACTAGGTACGACATATATATATATATATATATATATATATATATATATATATATATATATGTCGTACCTAGTAGCCAGAACGCACTTCTCAGCCTACAAGTTTTCAAAAACATTTCATATATATATATATATATATATATATATATATATATATATATATATATATATATATATATATATATATATATATATATATATATATGTCGTACCTAGTAGCCAGAACGCACTTCTCAGCCTACTATGCAAGGCTCGATTTGCCTAATAAGCCAAGTTTTCATGAATTAATATATTTTCTCAACTTTTTTTCATATGAAATGATAAAGCTACCCATTTCATTATGTATGAGGTCAATTTTTTTTATTGGAGTTAAAATTAACGTTGATATATGACTGAACCTAACCAACCCTACCTAACCTAAGCTAACCTATCTCTATAGGTTAGGTTAGGCTAGGTAGCCGAAAAAGTTAGGTTAGGTTAGGTTAGGTAGGTTAGGTAGTCGAAAAAACATTAATTCATGAAAACTTGGCTTATTAGGCAAATCAGGCCTTGCATAGTAGGCTGAGAAGTGCGTTCTGGCTACTAGGTACGACATATGTCGATATATATATATATATATATATATATATGTCGTACCTAGTAGCCAGAACTCACTTCTCAGCCTACTATTCAAGGCCCGATTTGCCTAATAAGCCAAGTTTTCCTGAATTAATATATTTTCTATGATTTTTTTCTTATGAAATGATAAAGCTGCCCTTTTCACTATGTATGAGGTCAATTTTTTTTTATTGGAGTTAAAATTAACGTAGATATATGACCGAACCTAACCAACCCTACCTAACCTAACCTAACCTATCTTTATATGTAAGGTTAGGTTAGGTAGCCAAAAAAAGTTAGGTTAGGTTAGGTTAGGTAGGTTAGGTAGACGAAAAAACATTAATTCATGAAAACTTGGCTTATTAGGCAAAACGGGCCATGCATAGTAGGCTGAGAAGTGAGTTCTGGCTACTAGGTACGACATATATATATATATATATATATATATATATATATATATATATATATATATATATATATATATATATATATATATATATATATATATATATATATATATATTTTAAAATTCAATGGAAGGGAGTACCACCTCTAGCTGGAAGAAGGGGGACCCATAGCCTCGGAGGAAACCACGCATAACGCATTAGAGGGAATGTTTAGATCCCCTCCAATACAGTTTCTGTGTGTTTTTCTCCTACCACCCCCTTCCTTTTTTATTTTTGTGCTTTATTATGTATTTGATGGTTACAAGATATACATGGGTTGATACAAACATAATAATACAAAAAGGTGCTTAAAGGTTATGAATCTCTTGAAAAACATGACAATGGGAAACAGTGATGAATGTCACAGACGGGTTCGATCATTGTTGCAAGTCAAACCCTTCTTCAAATTCCTCTGAAGTTGGACTAGTGCCCAAGATGCAACAGGCATTTCCCCTCTGAATCGCAACACTGAGGCGCTGGAACAAGAAACTTTTTGCTCTCTGGTCATTTGTAGCGCTGATCAATTTGTGCCCCAATTCCTTCAGGAACTTCAATGCACATTTTCCCCACGAACCGAGGGTCTCCGAGCCGATCGGAACAAAGCTGTAACAGTGTGCCAGACCTCTGTATTTAATAATTTTCTGTGTTTCCCTGAAAGAAGCAGCACCACCGCTTTCACGTGTGCTGTAGTGGAGGTAGGTACTGGCCAGTGTGGCAGCGCACGTGTAGTCCCATACCACTTGCTTACCATCCTTCCAAGGTAGCAAGGTGACCCCATCTGGGCGCTTCTGGGGGTCGTTAGGTCTGGATAAGTGTGGTTCTCTTTGTGCTGGGCCGCAGGCTGTGGCGAGGCTCCTCTTGATGATGTTGTTGACTTTTTCATGTCTTGCAATTTTACCCTGTAATTTACGACATACCAGACCATGACGACCATATTGGTCTGCCATCGCAGTTCCGCAGATGCACCTATGTTCGGTGAGGATGGGGGCGGCAAGGTGAAGGGCAACTCCAATGCGGAGAGCGTCATGACTGAGGCGAGTTCCCAGGGCTGCATTGGGCACAGCAAATAAAAAATCCCTGGCATGGGGTGCTGTTACCGCTAGGAGGCGGGCTTTGTTTTCAGCACCAGCGTTGTCAATCATTGCTGTGACAGTCTTTTCCATTATGGGGCTATCCCAGTGGGCCTGCTTGTGGTCTTTTGGGACTTGTGGTCGGGGTTGAGGGTGTGCAATGGTGTCCCATTGTCTGGCTGCTTCGATGAACGTTTGATCGTGAGTTCCCGCTGTCTCTCTCATACGCTCTGGTAGGATCTGCCCTACCAATTCGTTGGCTGCTGTACATGAGGATAAGAATGCTGGAAGTGCTACCTCAGTTGCCTTTCGTATGCCTATCCCTCCAAATCTCACTGGCAGTGTTGCTTGGTCCCACTGACTGTCATCTAAATCTAGGTTGAGCGCCTTCCTGAATATTGACCTGAGGAGCTCATTATATTGATTTAGAAGTGGGTTGCCAAAAGTTGGTGCACACCTTAAGAAGTATGTTAGCCTGGGCAAGGTAAGGCACTTTGTGAGAAGGTAGAGGGCATCGTGGGAGTCCAAGTCCCCTATTCTCTCTTCCATCCTCTTTAGGTCTCTAAACTTTTCAAGGACTGCAGCAATGGCATTGTGGCCCGGAGGTGCTCCAAGTAGTGTGCTGTCGGTGGGTTTAATGACTGAGGCTTCTGGTAAAACTGATTTCACTGCTCTAATAATTACTTCACTGGATGCAATAATTTCGCACTTGGAGGGGTTAAGAACGAGACCCATGGACTCCCCCCGTGTCTTCACCAGCTGCAGGTCTTCCAGCAGGGAATCTTGTGTGCCTGCCAGAGTGCCATCATCCAGGAACCAGATGTTGAGCTAACTGGACAGTCTGGTTGTAATTTCTCGAACCGCTATGCAAAAGAGAAAGGGTGCAAGTGGGTCTCCCTGTTGAATTCCCTCTGCTGAGGTGACTTCATGCTTGCCAAACGGGAGTGTTGAGTCTTTGCTGTAGCCTGCTGACACAAACGGGAGAATGCTTGGGCAATGTTCCTGGACTGCAGTGCGGATTGCTTCCCTTTTGACCGAGTTGAAAGCGTTTTTAAAATCTAATTTTACTACTGCCTGGTCTTCAGTAAGAGAGCTAATGTAGGCTCGTGCAGCATGAGCCGCTGCTTCACAGCCTTGGGGGACTCCAAACCCCAGCTGGTTGGGTTGCAGCATGGTGGCTGCTTCCATTCGGATACTTCTGACAGCAGCCCTTGCAACTTGGCGGCAAAGGGTATTACCAACGGCAATGGGTCTGATCCCTCCCACCTTCTTTTTCAGGGCACATAGTGATGCACCAAAGAAGAATGGTTTGATTTCATCAGGGATTAACCCGGCGAGGCAGTTGTTGACAAACGTTGTGATTTCTGTCAAGAGCGTTTCTGCAGCTGGGCCAAGAACAGGGTTCACCATTTCCTTCACATGTTGAGGTCTTACCCCTGTGTAGCTCCTGAGGAGCCCGGGGGAAATGAAACGACAGCTTTTTAAACCTCTGACTCCCGGAGAACGAGAGGTTCCTGGTTAAGGGGGACCCTGACCTGTGGGGGAGGTCCACCTACGACCCTGAGGGGGTGTTTTTCTCTCAGTGCTTGGGCTGTGGTTTCATCCCTGGGCAAAATAATATATATATATATATATATATATATATATATATATATATATATATATATATATATATATATATATATATATATATATATATATATATTATTTTGCCCAGGGGTGAATATATATATATATATATATATATATATATATATATATATATATATATATATATATATATATATTATTTAGATGCCACGTCTGTGGTTTTTATATACATACTATATAGATGTCACATCCAAGCAGGTTTTTATATACATACTATATAGATGTCTCGTCTGTGACGTTAAAAAAAACGCTTTTTCTGAAAAACTGGCATTTTTCATTTGTTTTCATGTGAGGGAAATTCTTCGATTCCTCTTTACTGATTGCTTTGAAATTTTGACACAAAGTTGCATTCGAATAGGCGCGTGTTTTTATATATCTACTATACACATGCCTGACCTGTGACAGGAAATTTTTTTTTTTTTTTTTTTAAACAACGTCATCTGTTGGACATAAGAGCAACACACGCCACAATCTCCGAAAGTTCTTCATTGATTGCATTGAAATTTTGACAACATTCCATTCGAATGTGCACGTGTTTTTATATACATATTATATAGACGCCACGCCTGTGACAGGAGAAAACATTTTTTTTAAGAAACAGCGCCATCTTTTGCTTGCAACAGCAACACCTGCTATACAAAATATGTTACGATTCCATTTCAATGTTTCCGACTGCAATGACCAATTGAAATTTCAGATTTCAATTTATTTTCATTATGATGTAATTATTTTGTGTGACATTGCTTTTCTATTGAGCTGTGTTGTTTACAATACCATTCATTTTGGGAGTATAGTTTATTTTATTTTATTTTTTTCACGCATTTTTTAACTGCTTTTCTTATATTTCAGTGATGGGAACATTGTATTATTTAATGTTCCCAATTTTCTGATGGGAAAGTCAGATCATTTGGGAATGCATAGGAATATTGAGTGAGAAATGGTTGGGAAGACGATGGGACGGGAGAGGGGGGAATAGTGGGGATGAACGGGAGACAGGGAAACGTTACTATTGCTCAGCAACGCACATGCATTGCTAAGCCACAGCAATGCGTGGCCGGTGTTATGATCTCAGCCTGCAGGAGAAACGAGTCTCCCTCCTTGAGAGTTATTCATCAAGCCTGACCTGATTAGAAGGTCTAAGGAATATAGAGGTGATAACCCATATGTAAAATAGTTGGTTGGATATGTATAACAATTTGAGATTATGGGCAATGAAGAAAGAAACAGATAAATGACTGGCTAGGAGATGTGGACATTTTGCTGGAGGCGTGAGGCTCGCTTCTGGAGGGGCTTTGACCTCACTTGAGGCCAGACATCGCAGGGGGAAAGCCGCGCTCCGTTGAGCTCCCGTCAGAAGGGAACCCCTAGTGATATATCTCGAAGAGAAGAGAAGTGTGCAGACGTACCAGCTGTGGAATCGAGCTGGGGACGTGTGGTCTCAAGTCGTGGGCGATGAGAAGTGTTTATTAAACCGCCCGGAGGCATTATTGTGGGCCGTGGAAGCGCCCTGACCAAGCTTGTCAGAGGGAGAAGCGCCCTCGACTAGACGATCTGTGGTAAGCACGATATAAGCCAGTTCATAGTGATTGCTTGTAGTTGGTCGTGTGCCCAGCGACAGTAGCAATGTTTATTTATAAGTTAGACATGTTTTAATAAGGCAGAAAGCCTAAAATAAGAGAGTGAAGAGGGAGGAACACGGAGCGACGTCCGTCCCCTCTGAGCGCTGGCGGACGACTGAGGGAGCCTGGCTCCTGACGGTGAAGGACCCTCCCTGAGTGAGTGAGGCGGATTGAGTGAGGACCGCCGCCGGGCGAGGTGGAGTATGGACCCGCCCAAAACGGGGGAGTCCACTCTCACTGTATGTAGAGAACAGATAGAGGTTTGAGGCAAGCATATTGTGTGGTTATTTTTGTTTATGTGTTAAAGGGGAAACAATTTTATTGGAGTGTCGATGGGTTGCAGGTTTGTCTTTGGGGAAGAAGTTGCTAAGAACTTCGAAGCCAGCACAGAGGGAGTAGTTGATGAGACTCCAAGGTAGTGGAGCAGAGGACCTCGAGCTGTGAGGAGAAGCAGTGAAGAGGAGTGTCACGTGCTTCTGTAGTGGTGGTGTAGCCGCCTGGAGATCTGTAGAGGAACCTAGCAGAAGGGTGAAGCACCGTAGTTGCTCAGGGAAACTTCATGATAGCAGCCTGGAGGAGCTGCAGAGGATCCTGGTAGTGAAGCCCGGAAGAACCTAAGGATATTAGGGTAGTGAACTTCCAGAGGTGGAAGGGAAGTTCTGGTGGATTACTTGTAGGGAGTTGATAGTGTTTAGTTGTCATTAGCGTGCAAGACGCAGTGAGAGGTGAGTGCTTGTTTGCATTCTTATGTCAAGGAGTGTTTATACTGAAGTTTAGAGTTGCAGGCGTAGGCTGGATTACCAACAGATGGATGTGTTCTAGGACTGATAGGGTGATCAATTGATCATTGCAGTGTAGCAAGGGACATTTATGTTGATATATGTTATTGCATTCACATGCTGATTTTCATTGTACACATTTATAGATGTATATATATATATATGTTTATTCCTCTTGTTGATAGTGCAACGGTGTATGTAGACTTGATCAACTTGAGGAGGTTGATAGTATCAGGTGGTGAATCAGACGATAGGATACCGCTTGATAAGCTGATGATAGAGTTCTGATAGTGTTGGAGGGCAACCTGATTGTAATATTATAGAGTATAGGATTCATTATTATTATATGTGTGTATGTATTGTGTATGTGCTTTGTCCAGTAAATGTATCACAATTTGCAGGTGTTTTCCCTTGTCCTAGTGAGGCTTCCCAGGAGGTAGTAAAGAAGGAGAGAGAGAAAGAACCAAGAACCACTACTGTGGACAGGGTAGAAGGTAATACTAATAAGTCAAAGGGGAATTGGGGAGATCATATCACCTAAGGAGAGAGTGGGGAGTCACAGCGGCTCGAGTGGGTGTGTGCACGTGACAACGAGGCTAAGAGTTGGAGCCGCATCCCCTAAACATGTGACGTTGAGCCCCTCTCCAAGAGCCAGAAACGCCCAGGGTGATCTCCTGGTAAAGTATAAACACTCTACCGAGTTGTGGGTTGGGTTGTCCGTAGAGGAGGATCAACGACGACAACACAACCAACCCACAGTGCTATAATACCGGGTACTGTATGTATGTATATATATATATATATATTATTAAATATGACCGAAAAAGTAAGATTAATAATTCTAACACGAATTTTCTCGATTTTTCGTACATTCCTTTTCACTGTTGGTGGTAATTCAAAAATCAATTCTCCAAAATTCATTTTTATTTCTAGTCTGACGCGACACTTGAGTGCGTTTCGTAAAACTTATTACATTTTCAAAGACTTTAGTTTACACATACACAACTGAATAGAACTTACACATCTCCGATTTGTTTATATCTACATTTGAGTGAGGTGGATGGGGTGAGGTGGTATTAATAGGGTATTAAATTCATCAACACAAGACAGAACATGAAACAATGATTATTGAATGGAAGTGATTGTAGAAAGCCTATTGGTCCATATTTCTTGATGCTTCTATATTGGAGCGGAGTCTTGAGGTGGGTAGAATATAGTTGTGCATTAATTGGCTGTTGATTGCTGGTGTTGATTTTTTAATATGTGTAGTGCCTCGCAAACGTCAAGCCGTCTGCTATCGCTGTATCTATCGATGATTTCTGTGTTGTTTACTAGGATTTCTCTGGCGATGGTTTGGTTGTGGGAAGAGATTATATGTTCCTTAATGGAGCCCTGTTGCTTATGCATCGTTAAACGCCTAGAAAGAGATGTTGTTGTCTTGCCTATATACTGGGTTTTTTGGAGCTTACAGTCCCCAAGAGGGCATTTGAAGGCATAGACGACGTTGGTCTCTTTTAAAGTGTTTTGCTTTGTGTCTGGAGAGTTTCTCATGAGTAGGCTGGCCGTTTTTCTGGTTTTATAGTAAATCGTCAGTTGTATCCTCTGATTTTTGTCTGTAGGGATAACGTTTCTATTAACAATATCTTTCAGGACCCTTTCCTCCGTTTTATGAGCTGTGGAAAAGAAGTTCCTGTAAAATAGTCTAATAGGGGGTATAGGTGTTGTGTTAGTTGTCTCTTCAGAGGTTGCATGGCGTTTCACTTTCCTTCTTATGATGTCTTCGACGAAACCATTGGAGAAGCCGTTGTTGACTAGGACCTGCCTTACCCTACAGAGTTCTTCGTCGACTTGCTTCCATTCTGAGCTGTGGCTGAGAGCACGGTCGACATATGCGTTAACAACACTCCTCTTGTACCTGTCTGGGCAGTCGCTGTTGGCATTTAGGCACATTCCTATGTTCGTTTCCTTAGTGTAGACTTCAGTGTGGAAACCTCCGCTCTTTTCCATGACTGTTACATCTAGAAAGGGCAGCTTCCCATCCTTTTCCATCTCGTAAGTGAAACGCAGCACGGAACTCTGCTCAAACGCCTCCTTCAGCTCCTGCATATGTCTGACATCAGGTACCTGTGTAAAAATGTCGTCAACATACCTGCAGTATATGGCTGGTTTCAAGTTCATGTCGACTAAGACTTTTTGCTCGATGGTACCCATGTAGAAGTTTGCAAACAGGACACCTAGGGGAGAACCCATGGCGACCCCATCTACTTGCTTATACATGTGCCCATCCGGGCTCAAGAAGGGTGCCTTTTTAGTACAAGCTTGGAGTAGTCTCCTTAGAATATTCTCTGGTATGTCAAGAGGAGTACAGGCTGGATCACGATACACTCTGTCGGCTATCATCCCAATTGTCTCGTCCACAGGTACGTTGGTGAACAGTGATTCTACGTCCAACGAGGCTCTTATCCCTGTGGCCCGTGTGCCCCGCAGTAAGTCAACAAGTTCTTTTGGGGACTTCAGGCTGAAGGCGCAAGGGACATAAGGAGTCAGCAGGCCGTTGAGTCGCTTTGCCAGTCTGTACGTGGGTGTGGGTATCTGGCTAATGATTGGCCGAAGTGGGTTTCCAGGCTTGTGTGTCTTGACATTTCCATACGCATATCCAGGTTTATATTCCCCAATAATCTTTGGCAGGTGGAGTCCGGATTTCTTGGCGTTCACAGTTTCAATCAGTTTGTTGACCTTTGCTTTCAATTCGGCTGTAGTGTCCTTCGTTGCCCTTTGTAATTTAGTTTGGTCAGAGAGTATGAGGTTCATTTTCGCCAGATATTCGTCTTTTTTAAGAATGACATATATTGGCGACTTGTCACCTCTCCTGACAACTATCTCCTTGTTCTCACGAAGGCTTTTAGCTGCCGCTTTGAGCTCGGGGGACAGTATGGTGCTTCTGTAATTGCCTCGATTCTTTCCTCCTTCCGCAAGAAGTTCTGCTTGTAAGATATCTTTGGTAGTGACCTTCTTTTGTGTCTCGAGGTCGAATATGTCGTTCAACAGAATTTCCAACTCCACTTTCCGGGCCATCTCACTCGGTCTGGACATAACGTGACAGTTTATGCCCAGATTTAGGAGAGTGACTTGGTCCTCAGTGAGGTTAATTCCTGCAAGGTTCAGGAAGCCATCTTTTGGTCGTGGAATTGCCAAAGGTCCTCCATATAACGTTGTTAGTTTCTTGATTATCCTTGTTTCAGTGCTGAGGTGATGTCGGTCTGTGAGGATGTCGAGGTGGTGATCAATGCGGGTACGGATACTTTCGTCGATGTTGCTATTTCTCCATTCGTTTGTAGCAAGAAGTAGTTGCGTTTTGTTGTCTTTGATTTCATTTTCCGCCTTGTATATCTGATCACGAATCAGATCCTGGCGATATTTTATCGTGAAGGCTTGATTCCTTGCTGCTGGGTCGTGCGTTTTAATATTAGTATATTTTAGTAGCAGTCTTTCCTGTAGAGATATTTTTTAAATATGACCGAAAAAGTAAGATTAATAATTCTAACACGAATTTTCTCGATTACGTACATTCCTTTTCACTGTTGGTGGTAATTCAAAAATCAATTCTCCAAAATTCATTTTTATTTCTAGTCTGACGCGACACTTGAGCGCGTTTCGTAAAACTTATTACATTTAGACTTTAGTTTACACATACACAACTGAACAGAACTTACACATCTCCGATTTGTTTATATCTACATTTGAGTGAGGTGGATGGGGTGAGGTGGTATTAATAGGGTATTAAATTCATCAACACAAGACAGAACACGAAACAATGGGTATTGAATGGAAGTGATTGTAGAAAGCCTATTGGTCCATATTTCTTGATGCTTCTATATTGGAGCGGAGTCTTGAGGTGGGTAGAATATAGTTGTTGGACGACATATTCGACCTCGAGACACAAAAAAAGGTCACTACCAAAAATACCTTACAAGCAGAACTTATTGCGGAAGGAGGAAAGAATCGAGGCAATTACAGAAGCACCATACTGTCCCCCGAGCTCAAAGCGGCAGCTAAAAGCCTTCGTGAGAACAAGGAGATAGTTGTCAGGAGAGGTGACAAGTCGCCAATATAGGTCATTCTTAAAAAAGACGAATATCTGGCGAAAATGAACCTCATACTCTCTGACCAAACTAAATTCCAAAGGGCAACGAAGGACACTACAGCCGAATTGAAAGCAAAGGTCAACAAACAGATTGAAACTGTGAACGCCAAGAAATCCGGACTCCACCTGCCAAAGATTATTGGGGAATATTAACCTGGATATGCGTATGGAAATGTCAAGACACACAAGCCTGGAAACCCACTTCGGGCAATCATTAGCCAGATACCCACACCCACGTACAGACTGGCAAAGCGACTCAACGGCCTGCTGACTCCGTATGTCCCTTGCGCCTTCAGCCTGAAGTCCCCAAAAGAATTTGTTGACTTACTGCGGGGCACACGGGCCACAGGGATAAGAGCCTCGTTGGACGTAGAATCACTGTTCACCAACGTACCTGTGGACGAGACAATCGGGATGATAGCCGACAGAGTGTAACGTGATCCAGCCTGTACTCCTCTTGACATACCAGAGAATATTCTAAGGAAACTACTCCAAGCTTGTTCTAAAGAGGCACCCTACTTGAGCCCGGATGGGCACATGTATAAGCAAGTAGATGGGGTCGCCATGGGTTCTCCCCTAGGTGTCCTGTTTGCAAACTTCTACATGGGTACCATCGAGCAAAAAGTCTTAGTCGACATGAACTTGAAACCGGCCATATACTGCAGGTATGTTGACGACATTTTTACACAGGTACCTGATGTCAGACATCTGCAGGAGCTGAAGGAGGCGTTTGAGCAGAGTACCGTGCTGCGTTTCACTTACGAGATGGAAAAGGATGGGAAGCTGCCCTCTCTAGATGTAACAGTCATGGAAAAGAGCGGAGGTTTCCACACTGCAGTGTACACTAAGGAAACGAACATAGGAATGTGCCTAAATGCCAACAGCGACTGCCCAGACAGGTACAAGAGGAGTGTTGTTAACGCATATGTCGACCGTGCTCTCAGCCACAGCTCAGAATGGAAGCAAGTCGACGAAGAACTCTGTAGGGTAAGGCAGGTCCTAGTCAACAACGGCTTCTCCAATGATTTCGTCGAAGACATCATAAGAAGGAAAGTGAAACGCCATGCAACCTCTGAAGAGACAACTAACAACACCTATACCCCCTATTAGACTATTTTACAGGAACTTCTTTTCCACGGCTCATAAAACGGAGGAAAGGGTCCTGAAAGATATTGTTAATAGAAACGTTATCCCTACAGACAAAAATCAGAGGATACAACTGACGATTTACTATAAAACCAGAAAAACGGCCAGCCTACTCATGACGAACTCTCCAGACACAAAGCAGAATGCTTTAAAAGAGACCAACGTCGTCTATGCCTTCAAATGCCCTCTTGGGGACTTTAAGCTCCAAAAAACCCAGTATATAGGCAAGACAACAACATCTCTTTCTAGGCGTTTAACGATGCATAAGCAACAGGGCTCCATTAAGGAACATATAATCTCTTCCCACAACCAAACCATCGCCAGAGAAATCCTAGTAAAAACAACACAGAAATCATCGATAGATACAGCGATAGCAGACGGCTTGACGTTTGCGAGACACTACACATTAAAAAATCAACACCAGCAATCAACAGCCAATTACTGCACAACAATATTCTACCCACCTCAAGACTCCGCTCCAATATAGAAGCATCAAGAAATATGGACCAATAGGCTTTCTACAATCACTTCCATTCAATACCCATTGTTTCGTGTTCTGTCTTGTGTTGATGAATTTAATACCCTATTAATACCACCTCACCCCATCCACCTCACTCAAATGTAGATATAAACAAATCGGAGATGTGTAAGTTCTATTCAGTTGTGTATGTGTAAATTAAAGTCTTTGAAAATGTAATAAGTTTTACGAAACGCGCTCAAGTGTCGCGTCAGACTAGAAATAAAAATGAATTTTGGAAAATTGATTTTTGAATTACCACCAACAGTGAAAAGGAATGTACGAATGATCGAGAAAATTCGTGTTAGAATTATTAATCTTACTTTTTCGGTCATATTTAATAATATATGTCAGCAGGAAAGACTGCTACCAAAATATACTAGTATATATATATATATATATATATATATATATATATATATATATATATATATATATATATATATATATATATATATATATATATATATATATCTATATATATATATATATATATATAACCTTAGAACACTTTCCCACCACGAGATTCGAATCCTAGCCAGCACAGAAGCCTTACAGGCTTCTGATATATGTAATATATCAGAATTACTATTACTAATATATGTAATAGTGAATGTCTGTAGTGAATGTCTACTAATCAATAATTTATATATATATATATATATATATATATATATATATATATATATATATATATATATATATATATATATATATATATATATATAACTGAAAACTCACACCCCAGAAGTGACTCGAACCCATACTCCCAGAAGCAACGCAACTGGTATGTACAAGACGCCTTAATCCACTTGACCATCACGACCGGACATAATGAGGTGATAGCCTAAGCTATTTGAACCACCCCACCGCCGGCACTCGGATAGTAATCTTGGGCATAGCATTTTACCAAATCACCTCATTCTTTGGGGCACACGTGAGGAACACAAATGCGAACAAGCCTGAATGGTCCCCAGGACAATATGCAACTGAAAACTCACACCCCATAAGTGACTCGAACCCATACTCCCAGAAGCAACGCAACTGGTATGTACAAGACGCCTTAATCCACTTGACCATCACGACCGGACATAATGAGGTGATAGCCTAAGCTATTTGAACCACCCCACCGCCGGCACTCGGATAGTAATCTTGGGCATAGCATTTTACCAAATCACCTCATTCTTTGGGGCACACGTGAGGAACACAAATGCGAACAAGCCTGAATGGTCCCCAGGACAATATGCAACTGAAAACTCACACCCCAGAAGTGACTCGAACCCATACTCCCAGAAGCAACGCAACTGGTATGTACAAGACGCCTTAATCCACTTGACCATCACGACCGGACATAATGAGGTGATAGCCTAAGCTATTTGAACCACCCCACCGCCGGCACTCGGATAGTAATCTTGGGCATAGCATTTTACCAAATCACCTCATTCTTTGGGGCACACGTGAGGAACACAAATGCGAACAAGCCTGAATGGTCCCCAGGACAATATGCAACTGAAAACTCACACCCCAGAAGTGACTCGAACCCATACTCCCAGAAGCAACGCAACTGGTATGTACAAGACGCCTTAATCCACTTGACCATCACGACCGGACATAATGAGGTGATAGCCTAAGCTATTTGAACCACCCCACCGCCGGCACTCGGATAGTAATCTTGGGCATAGCATTTTACCAAATCACCTCATTCTTTGGGGCACACGTGAGGAACACAAATGCGAACAAGCCTGAATGGTCCCCAGGACAATATGCAACTGAAAACTCACACCCCAGAAGTGACTCGAACCCATACTCCCAGAAGCAACGCAACTGGTATGTACAAGACGCCTTAATCCACTTGACCATCACGACCGGACATAATGAGGTGATAGCCTAAGCTATTTGAACCACCCCACCGCCGGCACTCGGATAGTAATCTTGGGCATAGCATTTTACCAAATCACCTCATTCTTTGGGGCACACGTGAGGAACACATGGGTTCCTGGGAGTATGGGTTCGAGTCACTTCTGGGGTGTGAGTTTTCAGTTGCATATTGTCCTGGGGACCATTCAGGCTTGTTCGCATTTGTGTTCCTCACGTGTGCCCCAAAGAATGAGGGGTAAATTAACGATGGAGAGGAGTTCCTTTTCGATAGTGCTGTAGTTCTTCTGGTGAGGCTTCAACTTGTAGCTGTAGTAGCTGACAGGAAGAACCTCCTCGCCTCGTTGTTGCATCAGGACGCCCCCCGATGCCGGTACCACTGGCGTCGACATTGATGTTGAAGGGCTTCGTGATATCTGGAGAGGCGAGAATGGGATCAGAACAGAGCAGAGATTTAAGTTGTTCAAAGGCAACGGTGTGTTGAATGGTCCAATGATACCGTTGCTTGGGGCTGGTCAGATTAATCAATGGTGTCGCTACCGTACTAAAATTCTTCACAAACCTACGATAGTAAGAAGGAAGTCCAAGGAAGCGCAGGAGCTGCTTCCTGGTCGTAGGTTGTGGGTAATGCTGAATGGCTTCAGTGTGAATTGTTAAAGGAGCTATGCTGCTACTCCCTATCACATGACCCAGATAACGCACTTTACCTTTGGCAAATGTGGACTTGCCCAAGTTAATGGTAAGGCCGGCTGTCAGGAGCTTGGAGAACAGTCGTTGCAGCTGGAGCAGATGTTCGCTCCAGGTGTTGGTTGCCACAACGATGTCGTCCAAGTAGGCGTAGGTGTGATCTAGGCCGTAGATGACGAGGTTGACAGCTCGCTGGAAGGTGGCCGGGGCGTTACACAGTCCAAAAGGAAGACGTTCATATCTGTATAGGCTAAAAGGAGTGGTGAAGGCAGATATTTCCTTGGCTCTCTCTGTCAGGCTTATTTGGTAATAGCCTTTTAATAAATCAAGTTGGGATAAATATTTGACATTACCTATGGCGTCAAGGATATCATCTATGCGTGGTAAAGGATAAGCATCCTTGACGGTCACAAGATTCAATTTCCTATAATCATGAAAAAAGGCGTACTTTACCGTGCTGTTTCGGCACCAAGATGCAGGGTGAGGCCCAAGGGGACTCACAAGGTGTGGCCAGCCCATGATTCAGAAGGTATTGTAGTTCAGCATGCATAACTTCCTTTTTGTACGGGCTGATACGGTAGAAGGGTTGACGAATCGGTCGGATAGCAGGAAGCAGCTGGATGTCGTGCTAAACCACCTTACACTCCTGGGAATCATCGTTGAACAACTTCTGATGTTCATGAAGAACTTTGATGAGAGGAGCACTATTACTGTTTTGTAAATAGGTAGGAAGATCAAAAAGGATTTCCGAGTTGGAAGGCACTGACTCAGAGTCTGTGCTTTCCGGAGGAGAAGTAGGGAAGGTCTCACTGTGGAGGTATGGATCTTTGAAAGTGGAGAGTGATATTAGCACAGTGGGGAGGGGGATACCTTTATACTCCTTGAGTAGATTGACGTGGCACAACTGGGTCCTCCGCCGCCTATCTGGAGTCTCAAGAACGTAGTTGTGGTTGTTTCTGCACTCCTTGATGAGGTAGGGTCCTGAAAACTTATTTTGCAATGGAGAACCTGGGATAGGAAAATATGCCAACACGAAGTCTCCTGGTTTAAATTTCCTGATTTTGCTGCGTTGGTCTAAATGAGTCTTCATCCTCTCTTGAGCTTTCAATAGATTGTCATTAGCAAATTTACGTACTCTCTCTAGAATGTGCTTTAAGTTTTGAAGAAACTGGGGCACATTCTGAGTGTCACTGAAGGTGGCATTACGTAGAGAGTCTTCAAAAGCTTTGAGAGGAGTACGGCACTTACGTCCGTAGAGCATCTCATAAGGAGATACTCCTAGAGACTCATTTGGGTGACTTCTGAAAATACACATGATGTTAAGTTGTTTATCCCAGTCTTTCATGGTTTCATTGCAAAATTTATATAGGAGTTATTTAATCTTTTGGTGACTACGTTCAAGAGAGCCTTGTGAAGCAGGATGATAGGGGCTGGACAATACCTGAGTGATGTTGAACTCTTCCAGCGTCTTCTTGAAGAGATTACTGGTGAAGTTGGTGCCACAGTCACTTTGAACCTCCCTTGGAAATCCGTATTGGGTAAAGATCTTCAATAGTTGTTTTACCACCGTAGCAGCCGTAATGTTCTTTACAGGAACTGCTATGGGGAATCTGGTGGTTGGACACAGGATGGTTAGTATATAAGCGTTGCCAGAACTGGTCCGGGGTAAAGGACCAAAACAGTCTATGATGAGTCTGTGGAAAGGTTCTGCAGGCACCAGGATGGGAATTAACGGAGCTTTGGGAATCGGGATGTTAGGTTTCCCTGCCATCTGACATATATGACACTGTTGCACGACCCTTTTGCCGTCTTTAACCATACCTGACCAGTAGTAATCTTGTCTGATTCCGTGATGGGTTTTGTTAAAACCATAGTGAGAAAGTGCTCCGTGGGCCTGGTGTAGAATATCGGGCCGTAGGCTAGTGGGAACCACTAGTTGTTCGACATTTGTCCAATCGTCATCCTCCGTCAGCTTACTGGGTCTGTACCTGCGGTAGAGCAACTGATTCTCTAGGAAGACCCCAGGGATACTGTCAGGTTGAGTCTCAGCCTGGAAGAATAATGGTGTTAATGAAGGATCCTCCCTCTGTTACTTACGAAACTCCAACATAGTAATATTCTGTGGTAGGTTCTGATGGTCTTGAGGGACAGCGGTTGCAGTAGAGGCAGCTGGTTGCGGGCGTGTAGCTTGTGCACGGGTGGTCACCAAAACCGGAGGAGAAACTTCATCACTTTCTTGAACCTCTGCTGGAACATACTTTAAGATGGGGTTGTCCACTACAGAGTCACATACTTGGGGTTTGCCAATGATGATCAGGTTGGAAGGTTGCAGATCTTCAGCCAAGTCATTGCCCAGGAGAAGTTGCACTCCAGACATGGGAAAAGGCTTTTCCCTGATGGCGACTTGGACTTCACCGGTCACGAAAAGACAATCCAGGTGGAGTCTGGCGAGTGGATACGGAGTGGTAGCAGTGAGGTCAGTGATAAGGACGGTTTCCCCGGTGTTGGTGATGTTAGGCACAGCCGATTTCAATATTATTGACTCAAGAGCCGGTATGTCCCTCAAGATCTTCAATTTGAAACGTCCCTCCGAATCTGTACTGTTGGCAGAGACAGTTCAAGGATACAGGTGTTTGCTGAAAAGAGAAAAATCATTAACAGGAACACCAACATTCATCACAGGCTTACCAGACTTTGGAGGAGTCGGTTTGGGTTTAGGAGTTTCACTATAGCCTTTGTATTGAGCTTTTCCACATTTATCTATGGTATGTCCATAGAGCTTACAATACTTACAATACAATTGGGAGCTCGCTTCATCGGTACTCACTTTGTCATAACTATAGCAAGACTTCTTACTGGAAGGTGGGTCTGGTGTTAGCCGGTGTATGAGGCTGTAGGTGTCAGCTGACTTCGCACATCTGATGTATTCGGTTTCTCCTTTGTCTGCTAAATATAAACTTATGGAAGGGGAAGCCTGTCTAAAGAATTCCTCAATTAGAATGAGGTTGACGAGTTCTGAAAATGTAGAGACATGTGCTGCTTCCAGCCATTTCATGAAATATCTTTTCTTTGTATTGGCAAATTCTAAAAAGGTGGTGGTACTTGCCTTTAGATAATCACGGAATTTTCGTCTGTAGCTTTCGGTGGAGAGAAGGTAGGCATCTAAAACTGCTTGTTTCAGGGTCTGGTAGTCATTCTCAGACGCTAAGGTACTGAGAGTAACTGCAGCTCTACCTGTGAGATGCACTCTGAGAAGGGTAGACCATTGATCTTCAGGCCAGCTAAGTTTTTTAGCTAGGGTCTCAAAAGTGGTGAAAAACACATCTATCTCTGTCTCAACGAATGGTGGCATTAACTTACTTGCATGGAAGACACTGAAACTTACGGGAAGACTAGCGGTAGCTTGTTGGCGCTGAGTGTGGTGTGTAGTTTCCAAGGTGAGTTCATGTCGACGATATTCTAGAACACTCTCAGCTTGCTGTTTATCATGCTCACGTTGCATCTCCAGGTGAAGTTTTCTTGCTTCAAGCTGTTCCCTCTCGCGTTCACGGTTTAGGGCAGCCTCTTCTTTCTTTAGGGCAGCCTCACGTTCCTTTAGGGACACCTCGCGTTCCTGTTCTTCCTTCCTAAGGGCACCCTCACGTTCCCTTAACTGGAGAGCTTCTTTCTGTTGTTGTAGAGCTTCCTTTTGTTGTTCCCGCTCAATTTTAGCTAGTTCGAGCTTCAACTTCATAGCTGCCAGAGCATGTTTATCTGCAATAGAATAGTTTTCGTGAACATCAGAGTCTATGATTCCTTCGTCTAAGAGGTAATCCAAGATAAGATTGTGCAAATCATTTTTGTTGGCTCCATGGGGGAACACCTAGTTGGTACACGTGTGCAAGAGTTTGTAATTCCGTCCTCCTGGCACGAATTAAGTTCCCTACTTCACTTGCTGGATCGTTACGAAATGCTGAGAGACGAAACATTTTGAAATAGCAAATAAGTGTACTACGAATATACCTGTGATATTGTAAGTGTCAGTAATAGGATGACGTGGCAACTGGTAACTATCCTGTGGAAATTTAATCGTTAACAATTAACGTTAATATTAGTATGGTAAATGATTAGTCAATCAAAATCGCAGGAAATCTTGTACCCGGTACTCAATATAAGAGAATAAAGGCAAGAAAATACTACTAAATAAATGAAACCGATAGATTCGAAAACAAATGAAACTTAATTGTTTCAAAAGTGAAAGGGTAGTCCAAGTATGTAGGGATACCTTGTCGAGTCTATAGGACAGAAGCAAGGGTTTTCCTACTTCAATTATATGATACTTACAGAATTAGCACTCCTTGTGCTCCGAAAAAAGAAAGCTAATTCCCTACCTGAGTAAATATCATCATCTCTGACCGATGTATAGGGGTGCGAGTGTCAACTGGTGATGAGAACTGCTGTTGAGGTCCCAACTCAACAGTGTAGTCCGTGCTAGAGGAACTATGGCCCTCTGTATCCTCCTGTGGTCGGATAGCAGAAGATAGGGTGCTTTGGCCCGAAGACAAATCAAAGTACCAGGGTACCAAAAAATGATGATCTGCCGTAATTTGAGAAATATCCTAGGGAAAAAAAAGTTGGAATACACGAGTAATAACACGGAGGGAGGGATGACCAATTAAGAGAATGACTGAGGCCTCCAGTCACCACGTAATCCACAGTTATCCAACACTCACAATATGCTACCCTCGGAAAGCACAAAGTACACAGCACCATATAAATATTAAAAGTAATGAAAATATTGAAAAGCAAATGTATCAAAGCCAAGTACACTTACCACAAATTGATGTTCTAGTACTAGTACCTGAGTGAAGCTCCTTGGACAGGCCCCCATTAAATGTGATGGAAAAAAGAAGAGTAGGTATTCGGCAGTCCTCGCAATGGCTGGTGTCAATGCCTATCACATTTAAGAAAAAAAATGACTGCATAGCTGTTGTGTCCTGTGGCAAAGTAAGGTAAAACAAGCAAAACAAATAGTATGAACAATGAAACTTTAATTAAATTTAAAACAAATTATGAATAAAACAATTCCTTGGCTATGTACAGTGCAAACTCACAAGATTAAAAAAATAACATAAAATAATATAGTGGTGACTTTACTTTAAAATGGATAAAGACAAAATGAAATTAACACGTGCTGAGAATAAAGCGCTGGCTGAGAACATCCACTAATAGACAGAGCGTTTATCAGATGGTTGTTTCAGCTTGAGAGCACAGGCTCCAATGGCTGGTGCAGGCCCAGACATCGGCTATTAAGATGGCGCTGAGATGCAGTGGTGCAGACGTTGATTCACCAATCAGAGCGGGCAGGCTGGAAATGGCAGTTTGGTGATCGGCGACGAGGGAGGGGGGAGGTGGAGAGCGAGTGTGATACATTTGCGCCTGGCAAAACGTATTTGACCAAATATGTACTACACTTGCTTGTAGTATATAGATGTTGTAGATGAACTCAAGTAACATGACGATAGGAAAGAAAAGGCCAAATCTCTCTTGAAGGAGATTATCATAACAATATATATATATACAGAGAGAGAGAGAGAGAGAGAGAGAGAGAGAGAGAGAGAGAGAGAGAGAGAGAGAGAGAGTGAGAGAGAGAGAGAGAGAGAGAGAGAGAGAGAGAGAGAGAGAGAGAGAGAGAGAGAGAGAGAGAGAGAGAGAGAGAGAGAGAGAGAGAGAGAGATTGAGCCTGCTCTTCCCTACTTCAAGTTCCGTCAATTATACAAGTATAAGATGCTACATTCAAGATATGTCACCAGTAGCACAAAACGTTTTGACCAGGAGACAAAACGTACCCAAGAGATCCCCCCCAGTCCACACGCCGGCTCGTCATCAAACCAGTTAACTACCCTTCACCAGCTTGCCTGCTCGTGATTGGTGACTCGCCGACCGCGCACCTGCACACCACACCTCAGCGCCCTCTACCTGAGTCGACGTCTGAGCCTGACCAGCTATCAACTTCAGAATATTCTTAGTGCTCTTAGAGTTGACATCTCTCTCTGGCATACTAGCTCATTTTCTCGTATATAAAGGGAGGTTTCAGCCATAGCCGATATTCTCAGCACCATTTTAACATTTCTCTTTTGTATTATTGTGTCTCACATTGTCTTTGCATTTATCTTGATTATTTCATTGAATTTTTAATTCCCCCGAGATTTGTCTTTATTTTCATTTATGTTTAGAGTAAATATAATAAAGTTTCAATTGTTCATACTTTGTGTTTTACGTGTTCCTCCCTCTCACTTACCACAGACAACAGGCAAGCAGTCTATATTTTTGTTTTAAGTGTGACCAGGCTTTGACACCTGCCATTGGAGAACTGCCGAACATCAACACTCCAACACTTTCCCTTCACATTTAATGGGGGCCTGTCCGGGAGCTTCACTCAGGTACTAGTACCTGAACGTCAATTTGTGGTAAGCGTACTTCGCTTTGCTAAAGTAGCTTTTCAATATTATCATTAATTTTCATATTTATATGGTGCTGTGTGTATTGTGCATTCCGAGAGTAGCATATGGTGAGTGTGTGATAACTTTGGATTACGTGGTGACTGTAGGCCTCAGTCATTCTCTTAATTGGTCATCTCTCCCTCCGTGTTATTACTTGTGTTTACCACCTTTTGTCCCTAGGATAATTCTCATATTTTCGGCAGATCATCATTGTGGTACCCTGGTACTTTGGTCTGTCTCCGGGTCAAAGCACCCTATCTTCTGCAATCCGACCGAAGGAGGATAAGAGGGCCATAGTTCCTCAAACACGGACTACGTTACTGAGTTGGGACCTCAGCAGCAGTTCTCGTCACCAGTTGACACTTGCACCCCTACACGTCGGTCAGAGATGATGATATTTATTTAGGTAGGGAATTAGCTTTCTTTTTACAGAGCACAAAGTTTGCTAATTCTGTAAGTATCATATTCATTTAGTGGGAAACCCTTGCTTATGTCCTATAGAGACTCGGCAAGGTATGCCTACATTCTTGGACTACCTAATTCACTTTTGGAGCAATTAAATGTTTCATTTGTTTTAGAAACTCAGTTTCACTTATTTAGTAGGATTTTCTTGCCCTTATTCTCTTACATTGAGTACCGGGTACAAGATTTCCTGCGACTTTGACTAATCATTTACCATCCTATAATTAACATTAATTGTTAAAGATTAAAATTCCACAGGATAGTTACCAGTTGCAACGTTATCCTGTTTCTGACATTTACCATATCACAACTATATTCGTGTACATTTATTTGCTATCTTTCACCATGTTTCGTCTCCAAGCTTTCCGTAACGATCCAGCAGGTGTAATAGGGACCTTAATTCGTGCCAAGAGGACTGAATTACAAACTCTTGCACACGAGTATCAACTAGATGTTCCCCATGGAGCCAACAAAAATGAATTACATAACCTCATTATGGATTACCTCTTAGATGAAGGGACAATTGACTCTGAAACTCATGAAACTTACTCAATTGCAGATAAACAGGATCTGGTGGCTATAAAACTGAAACTCGAGCTCACAAAGCTCGAGAGAGAGCAACAGCAAGCAGCTCTCCAGATCAGAGAAAGAGAAGCCGCCTTGAGGAAAGAAGAGCAAGATAGAGAGGCGGCCCTAAGAGAAAGAGAGGCGGCCCTAAGAAAAGAGGAAGCTGCCCTGCGGAAAGAGAACAAGAAAGAGAGGCGGCCCTAAAAGAACGAGAGGTGGCTCTCAAAGAACGTGAGACTACAATACTCCGTGAGCGTGAGCGAGTACAGCTTGAAGCAAAACATCGTCGCCTGGAGATGCAACGCGAGCATGATAAACTGCAAGCGGCTATGGCTATAGAATGTCGTCAACAAGAACTCACGTTGGCAAATACATATCACACTCAACGCCAGCAAGCTACCGCTAGTCTTCCCGTAAGTTTCAATATCTCCCATGCAGGTAAGTAAATGCCACCATTCGTTGAGACAGAGATCGATGTTTTTTTTATCACCTTTGAGACCCTAGCTAATCAACTTAGCTTGCCTGCTGATCAATGGTCTACCCTTCTCAGAGTGCATCTTACAGGTAGAGCTGCAGTTACTCTCAGTACCTTAGCATCTGAGAATGACTACCAGACCTTGAAGCAAGCAGTTTTGGACGCCTACCTTCTCTCCACCGAAAGCTACCGACGAAAATTCCGTGACCATCTTAAGGCAAGTACCACCACCTTTCTAGAATTTGCCAATACCAAGAAAAGATATTTCATGAAATGGCTGGAAGCAGCACATGTCTCTACATTTGCAGAACTCCTCAACCTCATGATAGTTGAGGAATTCTTGAGACGTGTTCCCCCTTCCGTCCGTTTATATCTAGCAGATAAAGAAGAAACCGACTACATCAAATGTGCAAAGTCGGCTGTCACCTACAGCCTCATCCATCGGCTGACACCAGAACCACCTTCCAGCAAGATGTCTTGGTACAATTACGATAAAGTGAGTACAGATCAAGCGAGCTCACAATTGTATTGTAAGTATTGCAAACTCTATGGACTTACCATAGATAGATGTGTGAAGGCTCAATACAAGAGCAATGAATCTACTAAACCCAAACAGACTCCTCCTAAGTCCGGTAAGCCTGTAATGAATGTTGGTGTTCCTGTTAATGATCTTTCTCTCTTCAGTAAACACCTGTATCCTGGAACGGTCTCTACCAACGGTACAGATTCGGAGGGACGTTTCAAATTGAAGATCTTGAGGGACACAGCGGCTCTTCAGTCCATCCTAATGAAATCGGCTGTGCCTAACGTCACCTACACCGGGGAAACCGTCCTTATCACTGACCTCACTGCTACCACTCCATATCCACTCGCCAGAGTCCACCTGGATTGTCCCTTCGTGACCGGTGAAGTCCAAGTCGCCATCAGGGAAAAGCCTTTTCCCATGCCTGGAGTGCAACTTCTCCTGGGCAACGACTTGGCAGAAGATCTGCAACCGCCCAACCTGATCATCACAGACAAACCCCAGGTGTGTACTTCTGTAATGGATAATCCCATCTTTGAATATGTTCCAGCAGAGGTTCAAGAAAGTGATCAAGGTTCTCCTCCGGTTTTGGTGACCACCCGTGCACAAGCTGCACGACCGCAACCAGCTGATTCTACTGCTACCGCTGCCCCTCAAGACCCTCAGAATCTACCTCCAAATCTTACCAAGTTGGAGTTCCGTAAGTTACAGAGGGAAGATCAATCATTAACACCATTATTCTTCCAGGCTGAGACGCAACCTGACAGTATCCCTGGGTTCTTCCTAGAGAATGAATTGCTCTACCGCAGATACAGACCCAGCAAGCTGATGGAGGATGACGATTGGGCCAGTGTCGAACAACTAGTGATTCCCACCACCGTACGGCCTGATATTCTACACCTGGCTCACGGAGCTCTTTCTCACTATGGTTTCAACAAAACCTACCACGGAATCAGACAAGACTACTACTGGCCAGGTATGGTAAAAGACGTAAAGAAATACGTACAACAGTGTCATATATGTCAGATGGCAGGTAAACCTAACATCTCTATTCCTCAGGCTCCACTAAAACCCATCCAGGTGCCTGCGGAACCTTTCAACAGACTCATCATAGACTGTGTTGGTCCTTTACCCCGGACCAGTTCTGGCAACGCATATATATTAACTATCATGTGTCCTATCACCAGGTTTCCCATAGCAGTTCCAGTAAAGAACATTACGGCTGCTACTGTGGTGAAACACCTATTGAAGATCTTTACCCAGTATGGATTTCCAAGAGAGGTTCAAAGCGACTGTGGCACCAACTTCACCAGTGATCTCTTCAAGAAGACACTGGAGGAGTTCAACATCACACAGGTACTGTCCAGCCTCTATCATCCTGCTTCACAGGGTTCTCTTGAACGTAGTCATCAGACTATTAAAGCACTCCTAAAGAAATTCTGCAATGAGACCTTGAAGGACTGGGCTAAAGAACTTGATCTCATTATGTGCATTTTTCGAAGTCTCCCCAATGAGTCTCCAGGAGTATCTCCTTATGAGATGCTCTACGGACGTAAGTGCCGTACTCCTCTCAAAGCTTTCAAGGACTCTCTACATAATGCCACCTTCAGTGACTCTCAGAATGTGCCTCAGTTTCTTCAAAACTTAAAACACCTTCTAGAGAGAGTACGTAAATTTGCTAATGACAACCTATTGAAAGCCCAGGAGAGGATGAAGACTCATTTTGACCAAAGCAGCAAATTAAGGAAATTTAAACCAGGAGACTTCATGTTGACATATTTTCCCATCCCAGGTTCTCCATTGCAAAACAAGTTTTCAGGACCCTACCGTATCAAGGAGTGCAGGAACAACCACAGCTACGTTCTTGAGACTCCAGATAGGCGGCGGAAGACCCAGTTGTGCCACGTCAACCCCCTGAAGCAGTATCAAGGTATTCCCCCCACTGTGATGGTATCAGTTTCCGCGTTTAAAGGTCCATACCTCCACAGTGAAACCTTCCCTGCTTCTCCCGAAAGCACTAACACTGAGTCGGTGCTTTCCAACTCGGAAATCCTGGCTAATCTTCATAATTATTTTCAGGACAATAATAGTGCACCTCTCATCAGAATCTTGAAGGAACACCAGAAGTAGTTCAACGATGATCCACAGGAGTGTAATGTGGATCAGCACGACATCCAACTACTCCCCGACACACGGCCGATTCGTCAACCTTTCTACCGAATCAGCCCGAGTAAGAAGGAAGTCATGCGTGCTGAGGTACAGTACCTCCTGGATCATGGGCTGGCTACCCCTTGTGAGTCCCCTTGGGCCTCACCCTGCATCTTGGTGCCGAAACCGCATGGTAAGGTGAGACTATGTACCGACTATCGGAAGTTAAATCTTGTGACTGTCAAGGATGCGTACCCCTTACCTAGAATAGATGACATCCTTGACGCCATTGGTCATGCGCGGTACCTATCGAAGCTGGACTTGTTAAAGGATATTACCAGGTATGTTTGACAGAGCGAGCTAAGGAACTATCTGCCTTTACCACTCCTTTTGGCCTTTACAGATACGAACGCCTTCCCTTTGGACTATGTAATGCCCTGGCCACCTTTCAGCGAGCTGTCAACCGCGTCATCCAGGGCTTGGATAACACCTACGCCTACATGGATGACATCGTTGTGGCAACCAACACCTGGAGCGAACATCTGCTCCAGCTGCAACGATTGTTTGCCAAGCTCCTGTCAGCCGGCCTCACCATCAACTTGGGCAAGTCCACCTTTGCCAAAGGTAAAGTGCGTTATCTTGGTCATGAGATAGGGAGTGGCAGCATAGCTCCGTTAAACATACATACCCTAGCCATCCAGCATTACCCACAACCTACCACCAGGAAGCAGCTCCTGTGCTTCCTTGGTCTTGCCTACTACTACCGTAGGTTTGTGAGAAACTTTAGTACGGTGGCGACACCCTTGATCACCTTAACCAGCCCCAAGCAACGGTATCATTCAAGAAACCGTTGCTTTTGAACAACTTAAATTCCTGCATTGTTTTAATCCTATTCTCGCCTCGCCAGATATCACGAAGCCTTTCATCCTCCATGTCGAGGCCAGTGGTACCGGCATCGGGGGTGTCCTGATGCAAAAACGAGGCGAGGAGATTCTGCCTGTTAGCTACTACAGCTATAAATTAAAGCCACACCAAAAGAACTACAGCACGATCTAGAAGGAGCTGCAGACAATCGTCCTGAACTTGCAGCACTTCGAACCGTACCTGCAAAGTGCTCGGTCTACCACCATCTACTTGGACCACAATCCCCTACGCTTCCTGCAGCAAGCCCAATTCAACAACCAACGGCTTCTACGATGGGCTTTATATCTGCAGAATTTCAACCTGGAGATCTTCTACATCAAGGGTTCTGACATCATAGCAGACGCCCTCTCCAGAGTCTATGAGGTAGAGGCTGCTCCACCTACCACTCTACCACCTGAAGACGTAACTTCACCCGGAACCGCAGGCTTCGGGGGAGAGTTGTGACGATAATCTCTTTCTAGAGAGATTGAGCCTGCTTTTCCCTACTTCAAGTTCCGTCAATTATACAAGTATAAGATGCTACATTCAAGATACGTCACCAGTAGCACAAAACGTTTTGATCAGGAGGCAAAACGTACCCAAGATCCCCCCACTCCACACACCCTCCACACGCCGGCTCGTCATCAAACCAACAAACTACCCTTCACCAGCTTGCCTGCTCCTGATTGGTGACTCGCCGACCGTGCACCTGCACACCGCACCTCAGCGCCCTCTACCTGAGTCGACATCTGAGCCTGACCGGCTTCAGAATATTCTTTGTGCTCTTAGAGTTGACATCTCTCTCAGGCATACTAGCTCATTGGCTCGTATACGAAGGGAGGTTTCAGCCATAGCCGATATTCTCAGCACCATTTTAACATTTCTCAGCACCATTTTAACATTTTCATTTTTGTATTATTGTGTCTCACATTGTCTTTGCATTTATCATGATTATTTCATTGAATTTTTAATTCCCCGAGATTTGTCTTTATTTTCATTTATGTTTAAAGTAAATATATTAAAGTTTCAATTGTTCATACTTTGTGTTTAACGTGTTCCTCCCTCTCACTTACCACAGACAACAGGCAAGCATTCTATATTTTTGTTTTAAGTGTGACCAGGCTTTGACACCTGCCATTGGAGAACTGCCGAACATCAACACTCCAACACTTTCCCGTCACAATATATATATATATATATATATATATATATATATATATATATATATATATATATATATATATATATATAGATATATATATATAGATATATATATATGTATATATATATGTATATATATATATGTATATATATATGTATATATATATATGTATATATATATATATATATATATATATATATATATATATATATATATATATTTATAAATTATTGATTAGTAGACATTCACTACAGACATTCACTATTACATATAATAGTAACTAGCAGTACTCGGCCACACGTTGCTGTGGCTCATCAACACATGTGCATTGCAGAGCCACAGCAACCTTCCCAGTCCTCCAGTCCTCCCCACCATTCCCTATTGAACCATCCCCTCTTCCTTCCCACCATGCCCTACTCCCCTGTCGTTTTGTCCTCCCCACCATTCTCCATTCCTCCATCACCTCGTACCCACCATCCCAAACTCCCCCATCCCCTTATCCTTCCCCACCATTACCCCCCTCTCTTGTCCCCTCGTCCTCCCTACCATTTCTCACTTTCGTCCCCTCGTCATCCCTACCATTCCTCACTCGTCTGATGCCTTTCCAAATGGTATGATGTTCCCATCAGAAAATTGGGAACATCAATTGATCTGATGTTCCCATCACTGAAATATAAGAAAAACAGTTGAAAAATGAAATGAAGATATGGAAAAACAAAAAAATAAACTACACTCACGAAATGAACGGTATGGTAAACAACACAGCTCAGTTCCAATGCAATTCACACAAAATAATTAAATCAAAATGAAAATAAATAAAAATCTATGAAAATTTAATTTGTCAATGCAATCAGAAACATTGAAATGGAATTTGTAATATATTTAGTAATAGCATGTGTGTTGATCTTACATGCAACAGATGGCGCTGTTTTTCATGAAAAGCATAGTTTTACCTGTCACAGGTGTGGCATCTATACTTATACTTACGAAATGAATGGTTGGTAAATAACACAGCTGAATTCCAACACAATGTCACACAAAATAATTCAATAAAAATTAAATAAATCGAAATCTATGAAATAAAATTTATCAATGCAATCGGAAACATTGAAATGGAATTTGTGATATATTTAGTATAGCGTGCATGTTTCAATTATGTGCAACAGATGGAGCTGTTTTTCTTTACCTGTCACAAGGGAGGCATGTATATAGTAGGTATATATAAAGACGCGCCCATTTGAATGCAACGATGTGTCAAAATTTGAAAGCAATCGGGGAAGAACTTTTGGAGATTACAGCGTGTGTTGCTCTTACGTCCAACAGATGGCGCTGTTTTTTAAAAAAACATGTTTTTTCCTGTCACAGATGAGGCATGTATATAGCAGATATATAAAAAGACGCGCATATTCGAATGCAACGTCGTGTCAAAATTTCAAAGCAATCAGTAAAGAGGTTTCAAAGATTTCCCTCACATGAAAACAAGTGAAAAACAACAGTTTTTCAGAAAAAAACGTGTTTTTATAAAGTCATAGACGTGACATCTATATAGTATGTATATAAAAACCTGCTTGGAGGCAAATGGAAAGTTTTGTGAAAAATTCAAAGCAATAGGTGAAGAACTTTCGGAGGTTAGCGATTTTGAACAAACGAACATTTCCATTTTTATTTATATAGATATACTAGCTGTACCCGGCTACGTGTTGCTGTGGCTTAGCAACCCGTGTGCGTTGCTGAGCAACAGTATTGTTTCTCTGTCTCCCATTCCTCCCCACCATTCCCTCCACTCCCGTCCCATCGTCTTCCCAACCATTTCTCACTCAATATTCCTATACATTCCCAAATGATCTGACTTTCCCATCAGAAAATTGGGAACATCAAATGATCCGATGTTCCCATCACTGAAATATAAGAAAAACAGTTAAAAACTGCATAAAAAAATAAAATAAACTATACACACAAAATGAATGGTATTGTAAACAACACAGCTCAATAAAAAGGCAATGTCACACAAAATAATTACATCATGATGAAAATAAATTGAAATCTGAAAATTCAATTTTTAATGCAGTCAGAAACATTGAAATGGAATCGTAAAATATTTTGTACAGTGTGTGTTGCTGTTACGTGCAAAAGATGGCGCTGTTTCTTAAAAAATACAAGTTTTCTCCTGTCACAGGCGTGGCGTCTATATAATAGGTATATAAAAACACGTGCACATTCGAATCGAACGTTGTGTCAAAATTTCAAAGCAATCAATGAAGAACTTTCGGAGATTGTAGCAGGTGTTGCTCTTACGTCCAACAGATGATGTTTTTCAAAAAAAGCATGTTTTTTCCTGTCACAGATCAGGCATGTATATAGTAGGCATATAAAAACACGCGCCTATTCGAATGCAACTTTATGTCAAAATTTCAAAGCAATTGGTAAAGAGGTTTCGAAGAATTTACCTCACATGAAAAAGACATGAAAAACAGTTTTTAAAAAAAAAACATGTCTTCTTTCATCACAGACGTGGCATCTATATAGTATATATAGAGAAACTTGCTCGGATGCGAATGGAACATTGTGTGAAAATTTCAATGCAATCAGAGAAGTATTTTAGGCGATTAGCGATTTTGAACAAACAAACATTTTCATTTTTATTTATAAAGATAGCATGTGTGTTGCTCTTACATGCAACAGATGGCGCTGTTTGTCAAGAAAAGCATAGTTTTACATGTCACAGGTGTGGCTTCTATACTTATGCTTACGAAATGAATGGTATGGTAAACAACACAGCTCAATTCCAACACAATGTCACACAAAATAATTAAAAAAAGAAAATCGAAATCTATGAAAATAAAATTTACCAATGCAATCGGAATCATTGAAATGGAATCTGTGACATATTTAGTATAGCCTGCATGTTGCTATTATGTGCAACAGATGGCGCTGTTTTTCAAAAACTCATGTTTTTACCTGTCACAGGGGTGACATCTATATAGTAGGTATATAAAAAGATGCGCCTATTCGAATGCAACGATGTGTCATAATTTCAAAGCAATCAGCGAAGAACTTTCGGAGATTATAGAGTGTGTTGCTCTTACGTCCAACAGATGGTGCTGTTTTTCGAAAAAAGCATGTTTTTTTCCTGTCACAGGTGAGGCATGTGTATAGTAGATATATAAAAAGACGCGCCAATTTGAATGCAATGTTGTGTCAAAATTTCAAAGCAATCGGCAAAGAGGTTTCGAAGATTTCCCTCACATGAAAAAACATGAAAAAACATTTTTTTCAGAAAAAGCATGTTCTTTTTACCGTCACTCACCTGACATCTATATAGTATGCACATAAAAGCCTGCTCGATGCGAATGGAACATTGTGTGAAAATTTCTAAGCAATCGGTGAAGAACTTTCGGAGATTAACGATTTTCAACAAACGAACATTTCCATTTTTATTTATATAGATATTGTGAATGTCGTTTCATAACCGTATGAAACATTTTTAAAACATTAAATTTTTTAATGATATAGCTATTATATTGACTTATATAATACTTTGTTCCTTTATATATTAAAACTATTTGTTCATGTTTATTTATTAAATTTATATATCATTTTATAACAATACTATTTTTAAAGGTGGCATCTTAGTTGTACAATAGGTGTGCAAATCATTTATTTAATCTGAACTTTAATTAAGTTTTGTTAATGATTTTGCTAAAAATGGTTTTTATAATACTATTTGCTAAATTATATATTAAATAATTAATAGGTGTATGAAGGACACACACAACATTTAATCTACCATTTTTATTTAAATAAAAAATAAAGTGCATCAAAATACCTCTTTATCACATGCATCTGTATTATAGTAGATTTTATATTAAATATCATTTAAGTACAATTGGGTGTAAGTGCAAACTAGGTAAGTGCATCTACATGAGTCCAACAATATGAGAGTACATGTACTTGAGTATAACTTCGTGACAAATGCTATGTGTATACAAATAGTTGACTACAACTACACGAGAACAATAGGGAGAGCACATGTAAGTGACTACAACTTGGTTAGTACTGCTAGGTGAATACGAGCAGGTAAGAACAACACGACTACAACTAGGTGAGTACAAATAGGTGAGTACAATTAGGTGAGTAAGGCTAGATGAGTACAGCTAGTAGTAGAGCTAGGTTTGTACATTAGTGATTGTGTTATTTGTGGTTTATATTACTGGTATGGGTGGTTTAGTTGTGGAGGAGGAGGAGGAGGGTAGTGTTATGGAGAAGGAGGAGGAGGGTAGTGTTGTGGAGAAGGAGGAGGAGGGTAGTGTTATGGAGAAGGAGGAGGAGGGTAGTGTTGTGAAGAAGGAGGAGAAGGGTAGTGTTGTGGAGGAGGAGGAGGAGGGTAGTGTTATGGAGAAGGAGGAGGAGGGTAGTGTTATGGAGAAGGAGGAGGGTAGTGTTGTGGAGAAGGAGGAGGAGGGTAGTGTTATGGAGAAGGAGGAGGAGGGTAGTGTTATGGAGAAGGAGGAGGAGGGTAGTGTTGTGGAGAAGGAGGAGAAGGGTAGTGTTGTGGAGAAGGAGGAGGAGGGTAGTGTTGTGGAGAAGGAGGAGGAGGGTAGTGTTGTGGAGAAGGAGGAGGAGGGTAGTGTTGTGGAGAAGGAGGAGAAGGGTAGTGTTGTGGAGATGGATGAGGAGGGTAGTGTTATGGAGAAGGAGGAGGAGGGTAGTGTTTTGGAGAAGTAGGAGGAGGGTAGTGTTGTGGAGAAGGAGGAGGAGGGTAGTGTTGTGAAGAAGGAGGAGAAGGGTAGTGTTGTGGAGGAGGAGGAGGGTAGTGTTGTGGAGAAGGAGGAGGAGGGTAGTGTTGTGGAGAAGGAGGAGGAGGGTAGTGTTGTGGAGAAGGAGGAGGAGGGTAGTGTTGTGGATGTGGGAAATTCCTAGCAGCTATTCTCATTTTTAAATTGACTTTAATAAAATAATTTTCTAAGTGAGTAAGTAATTAAGTGAGTGAACTGTATGTACTGATTCAGCTGCCTGAAATTATCTCACATAATTGGGGGGACAATTTGCAACTTAAACCACTTTGAGATGGCTCCTTCTTAAACCACAAATTGTTTACCTAATAAATATAATTAACATACCACATATGGTGGTCTAATCTACTATTATTATGGCAATGACAAATTAATAAGTATGAGTACTACTTTCACAGTATAGAACAAAAAAGGGGCTTAGCTGTTCCTGTAGAAGGGGGCCTGCTAAGGCTGTGTAATTGTTGCATCAAAGATGGGTGTGGCCTTGTGCCTCTGAGTGCCACGTAATGGCAGCTATCTGAGGCCTACAAGACTTGGCATACAGCTAGGTAATATTGGTGTAAGGCCCAACAGTCTGCTCAGCTTCTTGTTACTCGAAATCACAATTACCTGCCGAGTTCAAAGAATTAATAACGTTTCACTAAACATATAAATACAGGTAAGACATGGAATATGAGGGTGATAAATTCTGTAAACGTACTTTTGTTGGGGGTTCTTCATGCAAATAACAGGCTACCTATCTATATTAAAAGGATGCATCTATTTAAAACAGAATACTGGCAGTCGTATACTTAATTTGCTGTAGTTGTTGAGAGGCTGTGTTGCTGGTTGTTGACACGTAATCTGGGTATTGTTACGGTGCCCTCTCCTATTTCTTTCGTTTGCCGGCTTAAAGAGTCATATCAGCTCTCCCTACTGATTCTCTGAGGTTCAGGGAGTCTAATGATATATGTGGCGACCAGTCTGGCTGCCATTTTATGGAAGGAGGTTATATTATAAGTTGTAAATAGAGGAAAATTGGCGCCCTGTTATAAAATGAAACAGTATCCCCTACGGCAGATATGACCTTTTGGAAGGGAGACAAGCCGGTCGCGGATTGGCCGACGTAGGTCGCGGGCGACAAATCAGGGCCCGCCATGACGTCACCGAGTGCCCCGGGCGGCGCCAACGTCAGAGTTGTACTGACCGTGGAAGCGACAGGACGCGCCTCGGTCTGCTCTCAGGGATTGGAGGCTCTGCAAGCCTTGTTCAGTGGATTGAGCTGGCCTGCGCAGCCTACCACAGTTATTGGAGACCCTGCGCTTCTGGGAAGCAAAAGAGGAACCAAGTTCAGTGAGCAGAGAAGTGCCCAAACTTGGAAAATAGTCGGCGACGACGCTGGGCGGCGCCGCTGGCTGGACGTTGAGGTCTGGAAGGTGGGCGAGCAAGCTAGCTGTGACTGGGGTCACATCCACTGAGAATCTTGGAAGGACGACACCGTGCCTAGGACAAGGAGCGACGCCCTGTGGGAGAGGCGAGTGTGGGGAAAAAATAGTGATTAGCTCAGCGCCCATCGATGAACCAGGATTGGGGCAGCTGAATCTCAGGGATTGGAACGGCGACGACGCGAAGGCTTCACGACACCTGAGGACCTGTGGAACGCCCTGGATCGTCGAGGATCGATCCAAGGAAGCGTGGGAACCTCACACCATCGAGGGACAGGCGTCGTGAGCCAGGAGTGTAAGGTAGATCATTTTTCCCTCCCATTACCCCTTGTATGAGTAGGCTAGTTAGGCCACAATATTTACTCGTGTATGTGGCAGCAAGATTTTATTACGTTAATAGTAGAGTAGGCTGCAAGGCAGCTTGTGTCCAGGACTGTCAGAGAGGACAGTGTGTATGGATGGCAGGACAGTGAAGAAGAGGTGCCGACGTGGTGAAGAGGCCCTCCTGTGAGAGTGTGAGACTCCTGTCTTCCTGCCCAGTTGAAGGAGAGTTGGAGGTCGCGGAAGAAGAGGCTGACGATCTCCAGACTCATCATCCATATTCCATATTCATGTATTACTTGTGATTGTGTGTGTGTGTTCATGTAATTTGCGTCAGTAAATCCACACATTTTATTACTGTGTTTGAGTGTGCCTCCATTTGTGATATTTCTCTATGAGCATACATTTCTGGCTACAAACGATATATGATACACCCACTGAACTGCATTGCTGGGGTGCAGATATAATAACCCAGCTGGCGACCTTGCTAAGAGGAAGATAGAGAAGACAGGCGGGAAAGGAGTTCCTGCAACCTTTTTTTTTGTCTGGCAGGCAAGACTCAGGGAGGTTGTGGTTATAGGGAAGCCTGAGTCTTCCTTCACTCCCCCACGGGTCTAGGCCGGAACTGTTAACAGCAGTTTCCCCGTGGTTGACTGAAGGGCTTCCAGGGTGAATCAGTGGCACCCCTTTGTGGTGGAAGCAAAGACCTGCGGAGGTGGGCATTGTCGGTCCTATCTTGTGTGACCAAGGAGACTCCGGTGAATCCAGGGAGTCGGAGGGGCTGAGTATTTGGGCCCTTTGAGCCCCTAGCAGCCGAGTGTTAGCAGAGCCCCGGACCGCCCACCCCCACGTGACAAGAGAACTGGCGACCTTGCCAGGATTCGAACCCCAGTAGCCAAGAACTGGGAACTTCGCCAGGAAGCGTGGATCAAGCTACCGTGTGGACCAAATTGCAAGACAAGTGTTGCCAGGGTACTAATACAGTGTGGCCAGTGAATTCGGTGGTACTGTTACTCAACCAGCTAAGGGGCTGAAACTGTGAAATTAGTGCCTACTAACTCGTCTGTGCTGTCGTGTATGCTCAATGATATAGAGATGGAGGAGGACAAAGTAAAGAAATTTATTGACACAAGGGACGAGAGAATTTTGGAAGAGTGTACCAAGGCCCAGCTCCAACAAGTGGCAAACCACTTTGGGATCAGGTTGAGGACGACTAAGGTAGCGGAGCGAAGGATAGAGATCATGGCACAACTCACAGCTCGAGAGGAAGCGACGGGAGAGGAGCCATCTCAAGAGGAGCTGTCCCGAGGAGAGCCGTCGCAAGGTGAACCGTCCCGACTAGGGCCTCCCCAAGCGCCTACCAGTGTGGAGAGAATTCACAGTGAACATGGGAGCAGTGGAAGGTCCAGCTGTAGTAAGAGGAGCCTGCAACTGGAAATAATGAAGATGCAACTGGAAGCCCAGCTGCGACGAGAGGAGAGAGAAGCGCAAATGCAGCGAGAGGAACGTGCGGCTGAGCTGCAGCGAGAGGAACGTGCGGCTGAGCTGCAGCGAGAGGAACGTGCGGCTGAGCTGCAGCGAGAGGAACGTGCAGCTGAGCTGCAGCGAGAGGAACGTGCAGCTGAGCTGCAGCGAGGTGAGCGAGAAGCACGGCTGCAGCTGCAGCGAGAAGAAGGAGAGAGACAACTGCGACTGGAGGAGATAAAGGCAAAGAAAGAAGTCGAATTGCGTCGCGTTGAACGTGGTCTGCCCTCACTACCTGCACGGCGGGATGACCTCAAGGTAAGGGAACGTGACTTACCTACGTTCGAACCACAAGAAGCTGAGGCGTTCTTTGAACACTTTGAACGGATAGCAACTCTGAAGGAGTGGCCGGAAGATGATTGGGCTGCTCTGGTCCAGGGCAGATTGACTGGTGAGGCCCGGGAAGCCTATAACATGCTGGACCTAGAGGAGTGTACTAATTATGACGCGATTAAGAATGCGGTTCTCCACTCATTCCGGCTGACTCCGGAGATGTACCGGAAGCGGTTCAGAGAGTGTACAAGAGCGTCGGGAAAGACTTACGCCGAGACCGCCAGGGATATGGAACGGAAATTCCTACGATGGTTGAAGGCGGAGGAAGCGGAGTCGGTGGATGATGTTAAACGACTGATAGTGATGGAGAAGTTCATGTCGGTGCTCCATCCTGAGTTGCGAGTAAGGGTGAGAGAAGCAGGTATTAAGGACCTGAAGGCTGCAGCGGACCGAGCCGACATGCTGGAGGAGGCACTACATATCAGGAGGGAGGGGCCGCCCAGACACTCGCCTTACCCCAGGTCGGGAGGGAACCTTAGGAGTTCAGGAGGAGCGAGGACGGGTGGGGACTCTCCCAAGAGTAGTGTGCCCGATGAAGTAACGTGGTTCAAGAGCTCAAGAGACGCGGGGAGGAAGCCCCAAGCTGTGAGCAGTGGACCTAACTCGGGAACAAGTGCTGCAGTCCCGGACACGACGACAGGGAGTCCAAGGAGGACCCAGGGGACGTCTGCAAGTGGTACCGCCAGAGGGACTGGTGAGTGGCCGCCCAGGAGAGGCAGCCGATGCTACAACTGTGGCGTGAGAGGACATTATGCCCGCGAGTGTGAGGAGCACCAAAGGAATGTAGGATTAATGTTGGAAGAGGAGAGAGTGTTTGTTCACACCCCATATTATAGTGGACCCAACGTGAATGGTTGGGAAATGAAGTTGGGTGAACATCCCTTCGTTTTCGGGGCCAACGTGAAGTTTGGAAAGTCAGACCCAGTGGAGGTTGCCGTGCTTCGAGATACGGGTGCTGACATAAGTATGGTGACCAGGAGTATTCTCCCCAAGGAATTTAATGATTCACCTGTGGGAGTGGTGAGGATACGCAGTGTGGGGGAGGAATACAGGTTGCCACTTCACGAAGTACAGCTGATTGCCGACTGCGGAGTCGAGAAAGCTATAGTAGCTGTAGCCCCTAAGTTACCCCTAGAGCATGTACAGATGGTGCTGGGTAATGACCTCGGAGGAGGCAGGATACAACCCGATTGGGCCAAGAGTGCCTATGTTGCAAGCAGCGGTACAACCCTGCCAGGTGAGGTGTCGGTCGTTCCAGATGGTCGTGAGGAAGCCGACTTCGCCAGGGAAAACGTCGCCAGAGACGACGACAACGAGGGCGAGAGTGCAGAGAGGTCGTCGGAGGTAGTGGAAAACCCCGACGAAGCTCTCCGACTAAGCCTGATGATGCGTGTGGAGGAGTGGCGAGGAGCAGCGGTACAAACGCCTGGGGCGGTGAAGAGGCTGCAGACCGCACTCCCTCCATACAGAAACGTGAATAAAGTAAGCTCAGTGGATGAGCGAACGGCAGTGAGGGGCAGAGTGGAGGAACCACGACGCAGTGCACCCTATGCCGGCCAGATGAATAGTGGTAGGTGCAAGATGAACCACCGTGGTGAGGTGAGCCACAGGGAGGTGGATGAGCCCAACCACGAACCGAAGAAGACGTCTGCAGGGAAGAGAATCTCATGGAGGAGTGAAGATGTTCGTCGAGAACGAAGGAGCGAGTGGTATAGGAAAGGCAATACGAAGAAAGCAGGGAATAGGTACACCCAGGGTAGGCGCCAGCCTAACCAGAGGGGCATTGGGCCATCGCAAAAGCCTAGTGTGGAAGAGAGGGAGCTGCTGGATGGAGTACGGGTTACAAGTGCCACTGTGAGGAAACAACGCACATATGGGAGAAGAGGAACCGAGAAGAGAGAAGATTGGCGAAGAGGAGATCATGGGAGGAAACATGGAGTACCTGTAGGACGCAATGGAAATGCAAGACTATCTCGGAGTGCACGACGCGGTGGAGGCGCTGCATGCACTGAATCTTACAGTGGTAACGAGCCGTGGGAGTACACTTGTAGCCACGGAGAGAGGATTTCTTGTAGGTGTTCAGGGAACACCCATCACACCCGGTACTATGCGAGGTGGAGATACAATGAGGCAAGTGACTGGCAAGGTGGTACGAGCCACGTCACCAACTGGAGGAGTGACACTTCAGGAACGGAGGGAGCAAGAGTATAGATTGCCCTCTTGAGTGCTGCTCTTCCGATATGACTCTTATTTTAAGGGGAGGGGTATGTTACGGTGCCCTCTCCTATTTCTTTCGTTTGCCGGCTTAAAGAGTCATATCAGCTCTCCCTACTGATTCTCTGAGGTTCAGGGAGTCTAATGATATATGTGGCGACCAGTCTGGCTGCCATTTTATGGAAGGAGGTTATATTATAAGTTGTAAATAGAGGAAAATTGGCGCCCTGTTATAAAATGAAACAGTATCCCCTACGGCAGATATGACCTTTTGGAAGGGAGACAAGCCGGTCGCGGATTGGCCGACGTAGGTCGCGGGCGACAAATCAGGGCCCGCCATGACGTCACCGAGTGCCCCGGGCGGCGCCAACGTCAGAGTTGTACTGACCGTGGAAGCGACAGGACGCGCCTCGGTCTGCTCTCAGGGATTGGAGGCTCTGCAAGCCTTGTTCAGTGGATTGAGCTGGCCTGCGCAGCCTACCACAGTTATTGGAGACCCTGCGCTTCTGGGAAGCAAAAGAGGAACCAAGTTCAGTGAGCAGAGAAGTGCCCAAACTTGGAAAATAGTCGGCGACGACGCTGGGCGGCGCCGCTGGCTGGACGTTGAGGTCTGGAAGGTGGGCGAGCAAGCTAGCTGTGACTGGGGTCACATCCACTGAGAATCTTGGAAGGACGACACCGTGCCTAGGACAAGGAGCGACGCCCTGTGGGAGAGGCGAGTGTGGGGAAAAAATAGTGATTAGCTCAGCGCCCATCGATGAACCAGGATTGGGGCAGCTGAATCTCAGGGATTGGAACGGCGACGACGCGAAGGCTTCACGACACCTGAGGACCTGTGGAACGCCCTGGATCGTCGAGGATCGATCCAAGGAAGCGTGGGAACCTCACACCATCGAGGGACAGGCGTCGTGAGCCAGGAGTGTAAGGTAGATCATTTTTCCCTCCCATTACCCCTTGTATGAGTAGGCTAGTTAGGCCACAATATTTACTCGTGTATGTGGCAGCAAGATTTTATTACGTTAATAGTAGAGTAGGCTGCAAGGCAGCTTGTGTCCAGGACTGTCAGAGAGGACAGTGTGTATGGATGGCAGGACAGTGAAGAAGAGGTGCCGACGTGGTGAAGAGGCCCTCCTGTGAGAGTGTGAGACTCCTGTCTTCCTGCCCAGTTGAAGGAGAGTTGGAGGTCGCGGAAGAAGAGGCTGACGATCTCCAGACTCATCATCCATATTCCATATTCATGTATTACTTGTGATTGTGTGTGTGTGTTCATGTAATTTGCGTCAGTAAATCCACACATTTTATTACTGTGTTTGAGTGTGCCTCCATTTGTGATATTTCTCTATGAGCATACATTTCTGGCTACAAACGATATATGATACACCCACTGAACTGCATTGCTGGGGTGCAGATATAATAACCCAGCTGGCGACCTTGCTAAGAGGAAGATAGAGAAGACAGGCGGGAAAGGAGTTCCTGCAACCTTTTTTTTTGTCTGGCAGGCAAGACTCAGGGAGGTTATGGTTATAGGGAAGCCTGAGTCTTCCTTCACTCCCCCACGGGTCTAGGCCGGAACTGTTAACAGCAGGTTCCCCGTGGTTGACTGAAGGGCTTCCAGGGTGAATCAGTGGCACCCCTTTGTGGTGGAAGCAAAGACCTGCGGAGGTGGGCATTGTCGGTCCTATCTTGTGTGACCAAGGAGACTCCGGTGAATCCAGGGAGTCGGAGGGGCTGAGTATTTGGGCCCTTTGAGCCCCTAGCAGCCGAGTGTTAGCAGAGCCCCGGACCGCCCACCCCCACGTGACAGTATCTAACGATTAATCAGCTTTATGGAGCTCTCTGAAGCATGTTGTTGTTGATGTACAGAGTGTAAGTGATGCTGCTCCCTCCAATGTTTTGGTGGTTCCACTTCCAAATGTAATTTTACAGTAAAAAGGGAGTCAAGCTATATTTTGGTGTTAGTAATTATATTCAGTCTTAGTGAACACTTTTTTATTAAATTTAAACACTAGACTGTTGTATAAACAGAATTTAGATAATGTAAATACGTGTCACCGATGGCGTCACGGATTCACCCATTCTCTATTCTTTAAGGGGATACTATAAGGAGATACTATGTTATTATGTGTGTCAGATTACCGACATAATTCTGGGGGGGGGGAATGAAGAACACGGGTCGGAGTCCCTGTAAGGACTGCGATCACTTTATTCTTCTCCCTCAGAATTATAGTGCTGCTTTAATTTGAGTTTACATTGTTGTGCTGCAGTCCTTTGGGGACGTATGTCTTGTACTGGCGTATTGGGTGCTGGAAGTCATTGAACGTCCTCCTTTCCTGCCAGTTCTAAAGGAACTAATTTCTCTAAGGTTTTGAGAGTAGTGGTTCCTTGGCATTTTACTTTCACTATTCTCAAGATGCCCTTGCTGTCTGGATGAACAGAGACTATTTGACCTATAGGCCACTCTGAGAGTGGCCCTTCGCTGTCCACCAGAACTATGTCACCAGGGTTCAAGTTAATTCTGTTGTAGGGGTTGTTTGCCCTGTAATGATACTCCCTCAGAGCTGTAAGGTATTCTCGAGTCCATACGTCATTCCACCGACTTATCACCCCTGATAGATGTTTGAAACGTTGAACCAAATCACTCTCTTGGACATATGAAGGATCCTCTGGTTCCTCGCCCGTAAGGGACACAAGGGTTCTGAGAGGTCTCCCATACATCAGATGAGCTGGACTTGATGGTTCACGCTGCAAAACATCATCAGAGAGGTAGGTAAGTGGTCGGTTATTAACTCGTGCTTCTATCTCTATGACTACGGTTTGGAGCTCCTGTAGGTCAATCTTTTGGCGGTGTAGGGTTTTCCGTAGAGAAAGTTTCACCATAACAATCATGCATTCATAGAAGCCTCCGTGCCATGCTGCTCTGGGAGGTATGAATTTCCACTGGCACTGCCGTTGATTTAAGGCCATGTGTACCTTTGGGTGTGTCCAGATTTTCCTCAGACATGCTTCTCCTGCCACTAAGTTGGACCCATTGTCTGAGATCATTAACTTAGGACAGGATCTATGTGAAGCAAACCTGCAGAAAGCCTGTAAGAATGCTTCAGTACTCATATCGGGAGTCACTTCTAGATGGACTGCCCTTGTTGTGGCACAAGTAAAAAGACAGATATAGGCTTTTACTGGGTTTTTGTCCTTTGCCTGTTAGTGTTAGTGCTCCTGTGAAATCTACTTCTGTAGTCTCAAAGGGACGAATATGTACAACTCGTTCCTCTGGATGTGGAGGAGGGCCGGGATATGGACACACTCTGGCATCGTATCTCCGGCAAATAACACAGGATTTTATTATTGATTTTACTGTCTGCCTACCTTGGGGTAGCCAGTACTGTGTTCTGAAGTCCGTGAAAGTATCTAATACCCCACCATGCAGAGTGCTGTATTTGTGTATGTGTTACACAATTAGTTTGCTTACTATGTGGTGACGAGGGAGCAATATTGGATTTTTTGCTTCCCGATCTATGTCAGCATGCTGTAAGCGGCCTTCGCTTCTGATTATGATATAATTGTCGGTGTCTAACCAGAGACCCTGATCATGATGTAGCTTCTTAGGAACATTGTCAAATTCTGTCCCGAATGTGTCTGTCTGAGCTCTTTTGACCCAGTACCTTAGGGCACTAGGGAATTTATGCTTGATTCCTATTTTCTTTAGAAAATCAAACAGTATTTGGGTGACACCTATTAATTTATTCAGTTCAGAGTACCGAGTAGGATCAATAACCAAAGTCCGAGGTAGTTCTGGGTTCTCAGTGGGAACAGTGGCATTGGTCACAATGACTTGTGGCTTTTGTTCAGGCCAATGGTCGCTGATTAGCCACTGAGGTCCATTGAACCACATCTCTGCCTTTGTTAATTGCTGTAAAGTCAGGCCTCGGGAGAGATAGTCAGCTGGATTCTCTTTAGTGAGTACATATCTTAGTTTATACCCTGCTGACAACTCTCGTATTTCCTTAATGCGGTTACTCATGTAAGGATTCTTACTATTATTGTTTTTAACCCACTGTAGCACTGCCTCATTATCTGACCATACTACTGTTTCTTCAAAGTGGATGTGGCTTAAGGCCTTGATCAGATAATGAGCCAATCTTACACCTAGCAGTAAGGCTGTTAATTCCAGTTGTGAAATGATCTTTTTTTTAAAGGTGCCACTCTGGCCTTTGATGTGAGCAAATTGGCTTGCCCATTTGAGACCAGGTAAGCTACTGTGCCATAAGCCTTTCCTGAGGCATCACAAAATACATGTAGCTTAATTGGTTCTTCTTCATTTACTACTGTGTTCTGAGGGAACTTGACAGACTCTAGGATACTTAAATCTTTCACTAGCCCTTGCCATTTTTCTTGTAAGGTAGGTGTTAGAAGATCATCCCAGCCTATCTTTTGTTGCCAACATTCCTGCATTATCAACTTTCCATTAATTAAGATTGGACTTAATAGTCCTAATGGGTCGAAGGGTTTGCTGACTTGTGATAGCAATTTTCTCATTGTTAAGTTAGTGGTATCTGGCTACACCGACTTGATTGTCAACTGATCTGTTGTCGTGTTCCATTCGACGCCTAGTACCTTTGTCCTCTCGGGTACCTGGTAGTCGGGAAATTCAGTTGCGATCAGTTGATTTAATTTGTCATTGTTGGAGACCCACGACTGGAGAGGCATATTGGCTCCCATTAATTCTCGATTGGCCTCGTGGTATATGTTCAGCAGTTTACTCTCACTGCTGGTTGTTCCTTGAAAATTATCCACATACAAGTTTTTACTAATTTCTGTCTTGTTTGGGCTATTGGACTTCTTCAAGTGTGTATATAAGGTTGCTTGAAGCAGAAATGGCGAAGAAGTGGCCCCGAACAAGACAGACGCAAACCTATAAGTGATTAATTCACTGTTTGGATCGTTAGGATCCTTGATCAATAGGAACTTTGTGTAGTTCCGGTCTTCTCCTTGGAGACCTACCCTAAGTAAAGCCTTGCTGATGTCTGCCGTATATGCATAAGTCCCAATACGGAACTTTAACAGCACGTGGTATAGCCTTTGTGTCAGGCTAGGGCCAGTTTGAAGGCAGTCATTTATCGAAACACTACTCTGCCTCATCTTAGCGCTGCAATTAAATACTATCCATAGTGGTGTAGTAGCAGAATTTTTCTTTACAGGGTGGTGTGGCAGGTAGTGCCCTTCCTTTGGGTTATCATTTGTAACAACTTCGACAAATTTATCATCGAGTTGCTTCTGTATTATTTCATGATACAACTTCAAGATCTCAGGTTGTCTTTGTAAGCGCAATACCTGTGATCTTAATTGGTTTTGTGCCATAAAATGGTTGACAGGTAGCTGAGGGTGATTCAGCTTCCATGGTAACCTGACCCAGTATTGATTATCTATGTAGATAACTGAGTCCAGGTATTGTTTGTAAGTCCAGTCATCATCTGGGCTAGGTTGTTCAGGGACAATGCCGAGAGTTGCCAGGTCCCATAGCTTATGTACAGGGGGATCAAGCTCATCCTCGGACATGTCTCTGAATTGCAGTGGAGACTGTTCTCCTAGTCATACAACCATTACTGGGTTGGCATGTTGGTGGTCTAAAGGTGCGGGTTGTTTCAGCCGTAATACTGGGCCTGTTAGCAAATAACCACCTGCAGATGGTAACAAGTTCATACCTTGTTTTTCTTCCTTTCCTTTGATAAACGTATGGTAGACATCTGATCCCATAAGGATTCCAATATTGGAAAGGTTGTCTGTTGTGATTTTATCAGCCAAATTAATTCCCTTTTCTTCCAGGAACTTGGCTGTTGTCCCTAGACCATATACATACAGGTCTGTTGGGAATCTATCTACTACCAGAGCTTGTATCTTTCGGACATAACCTCCTAAACGTACTTTGGGTTGCACTACCCTGAAGACTCGGGCTCCTGAGTTAGTCAGGAATCCTGCTATGTCTATTCGTGTCTCTCTTACAGGTGTAAGTTTCAGGGCATCTACCAACTCCTTTGACATAAAGGTCATTTGGGATCCTTGATCAAATAATCCACGTACGGTGGCTTTGGACTTTCCATTTTTAATGATCAATTGTGCAGTAGGTAGAGCTGATTTATGATCAGACCTTGTTGAGAAGACACTTATGTCAGGTAACACAGTACAAAGCTGTATTGAAGTGGTAGTTCCTTCCTCCTCCTGTGGTTTGGCAGACTTTGTACTTGAGTCCTCACAAAGTGCTGTATGGTGTTGACCCTTATGGCACCTATTGCAGGTGCGTATTTGAGTTGTACAGGTGTCGGGATTATGTGCCCTTATACACTTGGTACATTTACTTAACTCCTTGAGTCGTTTTATGCGTGTAGCACAATCGGGGTAAACTTTACAATAGTATATGGAATGTGGTTGTTCACAGAACACATACAGTTTCCAGACGATAACAGCATCTTGAGGAGTCACCAATTTGGGTGACGCGTTAACTGTAGGTTTGGAGGGACCAACTGCATATGTGCCCACACTGCCTTGTTTCCACTTTGGGGAGGGGGAAGTTGTTTTAGATTTGTTTGGGGTACTATTTGTACTCTGTTGTTTACTATTAGTGGTAGACGAAGGTTTAGATGTCGCTTTTCCATCTGGGTTATCTCTTTGTCTTTTTATTATGGAACGTAACTCTTCTGAAATATCCTTTACAGTCAGAGAAGATTTGTTATACAAAACAAAAAACTTATCCAGTACGTCACTGGGTATTTTCCATTTTATATGGACTTGGATTATCCAGTCTGACTCATCTAGATTTACTTTATTTTTAAGTGCCATGAGCAAGAACTCAAGCTCCAATCTAAAGGCTTGGAGTGAGTCTGCTGTATTATTTGGAGGGTTAATGTCCAACAGCTTCTGGGTTAGAAGTCTGATAGTCCTTTCTGCCTTATCATAATTATCCTTAAGGAGCTGCATGGCATTGTCATAACCGTCATCAGTGAAGGTCAGATTACAGACCACCTGTAACGCTTCATCCTTTAAGACACTCTGTAAATATGTAAATTTTGTCGTCTTTGCTACATTGGCATTAGAATCCACAGAATCGACAAATTTGTTCCAGAAGTTGTCCCAACTCTCATCCTCTGTACCAGAGAAAGTTGGGAGACTGAGTGATGGCAATTTGACTTCTGGTGGTGTCTGGTTTTGGGAAGCTGTGGCTGCAATATTTGTATTGGCCTTATGTGTGGTTATTATATCATCAAAGTGTTGTAACTTTGCAAGCATTGCATCTTCATAACCTGAGTTTTCTTGTATTACATCGTCCATTGCCTCTTCAGTGATACTGGTTAAGTTGAGGACATCTTGATATTTTATTATTTCCTGCAGCACATGCTGATATTTGATCTGTGCAACCTTATAATAGTTTCCAGTGCTGCATAATTAGCTGGAGTTTGTTTACTTAAATCCTCACATTTTTTTATCTGTTGTGTTAAGTGGCCCTTCATGCCAGTGAGGGTCGCTTTTATATTTTTGGCAGTAGACATCATGGAAGTACTTGCTAGTCGTTTTGGCTTTGATTTGGACTACTTCTGGCACTTGAATTAGTAGAGCCACTAGTTTCCGAACTAGAGCTGCTTATCATTTAAAAAATACACTATATAATCATACACTCTATAATTTGAGTGGTAAGCCTGCATCAATGCTGGAATTCCTCAAGTTAGCCCTTCTTTATCACTCTTGGTTGGTACAGAGACACAGGTTAACACTCAAAGGTGAAATGATTAAAAGTTAAGTTATGAGTATAGTTATGATAATATTATGTTGACAACAAAACTCGGGTTGTCATGAATACTGCACAAAAATATGTACTTGCTAGGGTGTAATATATGTTCAACTCTAGACAAGTGTAAAATTCTTACCCTTAAACCAGGTAAGCACAATAAATTAGACTAGGTTGCTGTACAACACAAGCCTAAAATGTCCTACCCTTGTGCAAGAATTAGTTGTAAATAATGTGGCATGCAGTAATTGTTACAGTAATGGTGCAATATTAAAAGTAATGTTTATATAAACTTAAAATTATAAAAAAACATATACATTTATGAGTAACCTAAGATTAAATTAGCCTCTTATCAACCTCTTGTAATGAAAAAGCACAATTGTTCTTTTGGTACAGGCCTCAGAACAATAAAAGTGCTTGTTGTAAGTTCTATTTGCTATAAGCCGAGATTGAAAAAGTTAGGCTAGAAAAATGCAAAATGTATAGCAGTGTCTTCCTGCTATAATTATTGTATATGTAATATTGCAGTAATGTTATATATAGATCAGGATCTTATATCTAGGTGCAAAGGACCATAATTTGGTCCTGGTTACTGGTTAACAGAAATAATCATCTGGTTCGAAGGACCATAAAATATGTGGGAAATTCCTGGCAGCTATTCTCTTTTAAATTGACTTTTATAAGATAATTTTCTTAGTGAGTAAGTAATTAAGTGAGTGAACTGTATGTACTGATTCAGCTGCCTGAAATTATCTCACATAGTTGGGAGGATAATTTGCAACTTAAACCACTTTGAGATGGCTCCTTCTTAAACCACAAATTGTTTACCTTATAAATATAATTATCATACCACATATGGTGGTCTAATCTACTATTATTATGGCAATGATTAATTAATAATTATGAGTACTACTTTTACAGTATGGAACAAAAAAGGGGCTTAGCTGCTCCTGTAGAAGGGGCCTGCTAAGGCTATGTAATTGTTGCATCAAAGATGGGTGTGGCCTTGTGCCTCTGAGTGCCACGTAATGGCAGCTGTCTGAGGTCTACAAGACTTGGCATACAGCTAGGTAATATTGGTGTAAGGCCCAACAGTCTGCTCAGCTTCTTGTTACTCCAAATCACAATTACCTGCCGAGTTCAAAGAATTAATAACATTTCTCTAAACATATAAATACAGGTAAGACATGGAATATGAGGGTGAAAATTTGTGTAAACGTACTTTTGTTGGGGGTTCTTCATGCATATAACCAGCTACCTATCTATATTAAAAGGATGCATCTATTTAAAACAGAATGTTGGCAGTCGGGTACTTAATTTGCTGTAGTTGTTGAGAGGCTGTGTTGCTGGTTGTTGACATGTAATCTGGGTGTCTAATGATTAATCAGCTTTATGGAGCTCTCTACAGCGTGTTGTTGTTGATGTACAGAGTGTAAGTGACGCTGCTCCCTCCAATGTTTTGGTGGTTCCACTTCCAAATGTAATTTTACAGTAAAAAGGGAGTCAAGCTATATTTTGGTGTTAGTAATTATATTCAGTCTTAGTGAATACATTCTTATTAAATTTAAACACTAGACTGTTGCATAAACAGAATTCAGATAATGTAAATGTGTCATCGATGACGTCACGGAATTACCCATTCTCTATTCTTTAAGGGGATACTATAAGGGGAAAACTTTGGTATTCTGTGTGTCAGATTTTCGACAGTGGAGAAGGAGGAGGAGGGTAGTGTTTTGGAGAACGAGGAGGAGGGTAGTGTTATGGAGAAGGAGGAGGAGGGTAGTGTTGTGGAGAAGGAGGAGGAGGGTAGTGTTGTGGAGAAGGAGGAGGAGGGTAGTGTTGTGGAGAAGGTAAAGGCGGAGAAAGGTGGGAAGTGATGTGAATGAAGAATAGAGAAGGGAGGAGAACAAGGAGGGTATATAGTGGTGCAGAGGAGGGAAAGGGTAGCACCTCCCACCAAATCTGTCTCCCCAGCCCTACCTTTTCCCCAACTCGGGTTTTCCCAACCCTGCTATCCCCATTCCTGCCTCCCTCAACTCTGCTCTGAACCCAAACCTTCCCTCCCCTCATCCCTGCCTACCACAAACCCTGTCTCCCCAGACATTGCCTTCCCCCCAACCCTGCCTTCCCAAATCCCTTCCTCCCCCCAACCCTGCCCTCCCCCCAACTCTGCCTCCCATCAACCCTGCCTCCCCTAACCATGCCTCCCCTAACCATGCCTCCCCCAACCCTGCCTCTACCAATAATGCCTTGCCACCAACCCTACCTCCCACTAAAACCTCCTCCCCTAACCCTGCCTCCCCAAACCCTGCCTCCATCACCCTGCCTCCCCCCATGTTTGTAGGTTAGCTTATCATATTAAAAGCACTACAATCACCTTCTATGGTTGATTATTCAATAAATCACTGAATTATATGTTTAACATATATTGCAATCTATATAAATAAAAATGTAAATGTCCTTTTGTTCAAAATCACTAATCTCTGAAAGTTCTTCAGTGCCTGCTTTGAAATTTTCAAACAACATTCCATTCGCATCCGAGCGGGATTTATATACATGCTATATTGATGTCATGTCTGTGACGGAATAAAACATGTTTATTTTTTTAAAACTGTGTTTTTTCATGTGTTTTTCATGTGGAGGAAAATCTTTGAAACCTCTTTACCTATTGCTTTGAAATTTTGACACAACATTGCATTCGAATAGGCGCCTGTTTTTATGTACCTACTACATAAATGCCTCACCTGAGACAGATAAAAACATGTTTTATGAAAAGCAGACCCATCTGTGGCACATAATAGCAACACACACACTATACTAAATATGTTATGATTCCATTTCAGTGTTTCTGATTGCATTCATAAATTCAGGTGTAGGTGTAGATGGGTGTAGGGAGGATGTGTCAGCATTAACACCCCCACTTGCTACTTCAACAGTGTCCAGAGCAGGTGTAGGTGTAGACGGGTGTAGGGAGGATGTGTCAGCACCAACACCCCCACCTGCTACTTCATAAATTAAATTTTCCTAGATTACGACTAATTTTCATTTTGATTTAATTATTTTGTATGACATTCCATTGAAATTGAGCTGTGTTGTTTTCAATACCATTCATTTTGTGATTATAAGAACATAGGCCACACCTGTGACAGGTAAAAAACATTTTTTTTTTTAAACTGCGTCATCTGTTTCACATAAGAGCAACACTCGCTCAACTAACTATGTTACAATTCCATTTCAGTGTTTCCGATTTGAATGATAAATTGAATTTTCATAGATTTCGATATATTTTAATTTTGATTTAATTATTTTATGTGACATTGCTTTGGAATTGAGCTGTGTTGTTTACCCTAACATTCATTTCGTGAGAATAGTTTATTTTTTTTTTTTACTGTTTTTATTTTTTTTTTTACTTTTTTTATATATATATATTTCAGTAAATGGAACATCAGATCATTTGGGAATGCATCGGACGAGGGAGTGAGGAATGGTGGGGAGGACGAGGGTACGGGAGTGTGGGATGGTGTGGAGGACGACGAGACAGAGGAGGGCGTAATTGTGGAAGAGGACTAGGGTCGGGGGAGGGGAAATAATAGGGAGGATGAGTGGATGGGGAAGTGGGAGATGGTGGGGGAGGACGAGGAAACAGTGGTGTGAGGAATGGTTAGGAGGATAAGGGGGACTGTGATGTGGGGAATGGTTAGGAGGATAAGGGGGACTGTGATGTGGGGAATGGTTAGGAGGATAAGGGGGACTGTGATGTGGGGGGATGGTGGGGAAGACAAAGGAATGGGTTAGTGGGTAATGGTGGGGAGGACGAGGGGATGGGGGAGTGGGGAAATGTTGGGAGGACAAAGGGACGGGAGAGGGGGGAGTAGTGGGGAGGACTGGGAGACCGGGGAAAGTTGCTCAGGCACAGCAACGCACGTGCGTTGCTATCAAAATTATCAACGTTGCTATCAAAATTAGCAACGTTGCTATCAAAATTAAATTAGTTTGTGTATACAGAGATAAAAAATACTGAGGCAGGAGTAATAACATAGCCTATATTGAGGCAGGCGACCCACACACATTGCCTAACATAGATGTATACTTGTTCGAGGAAATAATATTAAGGCAGGCGACTACCACATTTCTTAACAATATTATATACATAACATAGGACAATAATAATGATGCAAGCAAACCCCAAATTGCCTAATATCGAAGTATGCTTAATAGAGGATAATAATACTGAGGTTGGTGACCCACATATTGCCTAACATTGGTGATTGCATGACAAAAGACAATAGTATTCAGGCAGGGCACCACCACATTTTGTAACATTGGTGTAGGTATGACGGAACGATAACGGTGAAACATGTCACCAACACATTTTGCAACATTGGTGTATGCATGATAGAGAACAATGCCATTGAGGCAGGCAGCCACAACATTCTCTGACACTGGAGTATGTATGTCAAGACAATAATATTGTGTCAGGCGACCACCACATTGAAATACTCGTGTATTCATATCAGAACAATAACAATGAGAAAGGCTATACGATCAACTCATTTTGTTACATTTGTGTATGTATTACAGGACATATATTATGAGACAGGCGAAAAAAACGTTGACTAACACTAGCATGCATGAAGTGAAGGGCAATAACACAGTAGGAGTCAACAGCACTTGTGTATGCATGACAGGACCACCACACTGCAGGCGCCAACTAATACTGATGTAACCTTATGTCTCCGGTAGGTTGAGCCAAGTTTCCCGCCAGATTTAACTACTTGTCTCCTGAAGCAGATGACACTCCCCGATGCCTCCGTCATCCAGTGTGCCATCATCTGCTTCAACACACCTAACTGCTACCTCTTCTGTGTCCAGGGTAGGTGCAGGTGTACATGGGACGTAGAGAGGTTGTGTTGATGTGAGCAGCAACACCCCCACCTGCTACCAGGTGTAGGTATAGAGGGTGATTGTAGAGAGGTTGTATGTGTGTGTCAGCACCAACTTCAACACCTTGTAGCTTTACTGTGTCCAAGAAAGGTTTATGTGAAGATGGGACTGTAGGGAGATAGTGTAATCTCCCTACAATAACACTGCATTACTAGACAATAACTCTGCTAGACTTCAATACTGCAATAACTATTTGCAATAAAACGCCAATTTGCTGTTGGCGTTTTATATATAAAAACTATAGAAAGGTCATCACTAAGGTGAGAGATGATACAACACCCCCTGCTTCTTCTACAATGTCCTGGGCAGGTGTAGGTGTAGACGGGTGTAGGGAGAATGTGTCAGCATTAAAACGCCCACCTGCTACTTCAACAGTGTCCAGAGCAGGTGTAGGTGTAGACGGGTGTAGGGAGGATGTGTCAGCACCAACACCCCCACCTGCTACTTCAACAGTGTCTAGAGCAGGTGTAGGTGTAGACGGGTGTAGGGAGGATGTGTCAGCACCAACACCCCCACCTGCTACTTCAACAGTGTCTAGAGCAGGTGTAGGTGTAGACGGGTGTAGGGAGGATGTGTCAGCACCAACACCCCCACCTGCTACTTCAACAGTGTCTAGAGCAGGTGTAGGTGTAGACGGGTGTAGGGAGGATGTGTCAGCACCAACACCCCCACCTGCTACTTCAACAGTGTCCAGGGCAGGTGAAGGTGTAGACGGGTGTAGGGAGGATGTGTCAGCATTAAAACCCCCACCTGCTACTTCAACAGTGTCCCGGGCAGGTGTTGGTGTAGGCAGATGTAGGGAGGTCAAGGAAAGTGATGAAAACCAAGTTATGATCACGAAACGCAAAAACATAAAATCTGTCTTAGAAAATATTCACCAGTTCCAAGATGTTATTCATCATGGCAATAGGAGAGAAGGCAGACATGATACGAGAAGCACCAGAGAAAGCAGACATGAGACGAGAAGCACTCGAGAAGGCAGACATGAGACGAGAATCACCAGAAAAGGCAGACATGAGACGAGGAGCACCAGAGAATTTAGACATGAAACGAGAAGCACCATAGAATGCAGATAAGAGACAAGAAGCACCAGAGAAGGCAGATATGATACAAGTAGCACTATAGAAGGCAGACATGAGACGAGAAGCAACATAGAATGTAGATCTGAGACGAGAAGCACCAGAGAATGCATACATGAGACAAGAAGCACCAGAGAAGGCAGAGGAATTTCTAGAAATGATTGTATATATATATGTATATATATATATATATATATATATATATATATATATATATATATATATATATATATATATATACTTTATTGTGTATTTAAAGGTTACAAAACATACAAGACAAATGCCTAAAGGTTATGGATCTCTTGAAGCTCCTCCGCTTCTGGACAGGAACCGAGGACGCAGCAAGCATTTCCCCTCTGGATCGCCACACTGAGACGCTGAAATAAAAAACTGGAAGCCCTTGGGTCTCTGGTGACGTCAATGAGCTTGGACCCCAATTCCTTGAGAAATCCCAAGGCACTCTTGCCCCAGGGGCCATGCGTCTCAGACGCTATGGGAACAAAGAGGTATTGACCTTCCAGTCGCCTGTACTTGAGTGATTTTGCTGTTTCCCTGTGGTTGGCCGCCCCACCTGCTTGATCAGCTCCGAAGTGTACATAGGTGTCAGCCAGGGTGGATACACATTTGTAGTCCCACACCAACTGTCTACCCTCCTTCCATGAGTATATGGTGATGCCATCAGGGCGAAGTGCTGGGAAATCCGGGTTTTGGACCCCTAGGATGCGAGGTTCTTTCTCCGCTGGGCACCCAGCTGAGACGAGGCTTCTCTTGATGATGTCATTGACCTCGTTGTGTCTTGCATGCCAGCCCTTTGTGCTTCCGCAATGCAACCCATGCAGTCCGTATTGGTCTGCTTCCACCCTGTTGCAAATACACTTGTATTCAGTGCGAATTGGGGCACCAAGGCGGAGGGCCACTGCTACACGAAGGGATTCTGGATCTAGGCGCGTGCCCATTGCAGACATGGGTACTGCCAGGAGGAAGTCTCCTGCATGGGGGGCACGCACTGCTCTGAGGCGGGCTTTCTCCTTGTCTGATGTTGCGACGCTTAGCATGGCATCAGCTACTTTTCCACTAGAGGGTGGTCCCAGCTGGACTGTTTGTGTTGTTTTGTTGGCTCTATAATGGTTGCTGGGGCTGCAAGAACATTCCACTGATTTAAACATTCAGTGAAAGCAGGATCGTGTATTCCTGCTGAATCTCTCAGGGTTGCAGGTAAAATATCTCTGACGAGGTCGTGCGATGCATGAGAGGAGGAAAGGAAGGCTGGTAGAGCAATTTGGGAGGCTGTGCGGACACCAAGGCCGCCGAGTCTTACAGGAAGGGTTGCTTGCTCCCACTGAGAGTCGTCCAATGGCAGGTTCAGGACTTTCACCAGCATGGACCTCAGAAGGGTGTCATACACATTTAACTTAGGGCTGCTGTAGGATGGAGAACATCTCAGAAAGTAGGTCAACTTAGGGAGAGACAGGCATCTTGTAAGGAGAAAGAGCGCATCATGGGCATCAATCTTGTCAATCCTGTCCTGCATTCTCTTTAGGTCAGTGATTTTTGCAGCCAGGACCTCCTCGATTGCTCGTGGGCCAATGGGGGCACCCAGGAGAGTGCAGTCCGGTGGCTCGACAACGAGAATGTCTGGAAGAGCATTTTGTATTTGCCCAGTGATGTCTGGGTTGCGAGAGATTATTTCACATTTGGATGCATTGAGAATGAGGCCTAAGGCTGCTCCCTGCTCCTGGATTTTCCTTATATCCCCCAAAATGATTTCCGGAGTTCCAGCTAGAGTGCCATCATCCAGGTACCAGATGTTTAGCTCGCTTGTCAGACTATCAGTGACCTCTTTGATAGCTAGGCAGAAAAGGAGGGGGGCTAAGGGGTCACCTTGTTGGACACCTTCACAGGAGTTTATTTCATGCTCCCCAAAAAGAAGCTTAGAGTCCCCACTGTAGCACGATCGGATGAATGGGTAAAGGGGACGGAAATGGTTGTGTACAGCCCTGAGGACAGGGTCTCGTCTGACTTGATTGAAGGCATTTTTGAAGTCAAGCTTTACTAGTGCCTTCTGGTCCGGGAGATCAACAATGTAAGCCCGCGCTGCATGTGCTGCAGCTTCACAACCTAGGGGAATCCCAAACCCGAGCTGATGAGGTTTCAGCAAGGTGGCTGCTTCCTGGCTGATAGATCTCACTGCAGCCTTAGCTACAAGGCGTCGGAGGGTGTTGCCAACGGCAATGGGCCTGATACCCCTATCCTTCTTCTTTAGAGCACAGAGTGCTGCTCCATAAAAGACAGGCCTGATGTCCTCAGGGATGCCGCCAGCCAAACACATGTTGGAGAATCTGGTAAGTTCCACTAGAAGATCCTTTGCAGCATCTCCAAGCACCGGGTTCAGCATTTGTTTGATGTGCTGGGGTCTTAGGCCTGTAAAGCCCCCTGCTGAACCTGTTGGGAAAGACATGGCTGCTTTGTACACCTCAGATTCTCGAACAGTCAAGGGTTCTATGCCAGCATTGTTTTCCTGGGGATCCCTGCTGCTGTCGGGGGCTCTGGGTGGGTGTTTGTCTTGAAGAGCCTCTGCTGTCGTGGCGTTCCTGGGGGCAATAGTGTCATCGCTGGTCATGATTCTGATGGCACCTGTGGTATTGCCCTCTTCTATTTTCCTGGTGATCTGTGCTCTCATTTTGTGGTTCGCAGATGAGTTATTGTTAGTCGTCCTGCGGCTAGTGTCCTTGGCACGAGGGGGGAGTTAAAAAGTTAGGTTAGGTTAGGTTAGGTAGGTTAGGTAGTCGAAAAAACATTAATTCATGAAAACTTGGCTTATTAGGCAAATCGGGCCTTGCATAGTAGGCTGAGAAGTGCATTCTGGCTACTAGGTACGACATATATTTATATATATATATATATATATATATATATATATATATATATATATATATATATATATATATATATATATATATATATATATATATATATATATACAATATGGAAGGGAGTACCACCTCTAGCTGGAAGAAGGGGGACCCATAGCCTCGGAGGAAACCACGCATAACGCATTAGAGGGAATGTTTAGATCCCCTCCAATACAGTTTCTGTGTGCTTTTCTCCTGCCACCCCCTTCCTTTTTTATTTTTTGTGCTTTATTATATATTTATATATTATTTATTATGTGCTTATTTATTATATATATATATATATATATATATATATATATATATATATATATATATATATATATATATATATATATATATATATATATATATATATATATATATGTCGTACCTAGTAGCCAGAACGCACTTCTCAGCCTACTATGCAAGGCCCGATTTGCTTAATAAGCCAAGTTTTCATTAATTAATATTTTTTCGACTACCTAACCTACCTAACCTAACCTAACCTAACTTTTTCGGCTACCTAACCTAACCTAACCTATAAAGATAGGTTAGGTTAGGTTAGGTAGGGTTGGTTAGGTTCGGTCATATATCTACGTTAATTTTATCTCCAATAAAAAAAAATTGACCTCATACATAATGAAATGGGTAGCTTTATCATTTCATAAGAAAAAAAATAGAGAAAATATATTTATTCATGAAAACTTGGCTTATTAGGCAAATCGGGCCTTGCATAATAGGCTGAGAAGTGAGTTCTGGCTACTAGGTACGACATATATATATATATATATATATATATATATATATATATATATATATATATATGTCGTACCTAGTAGCCAGAACTCACTTCTCAGCCTACTATTCAAGGCCCGATTTGCCTAATAAGCCAAGTTTTCCTGAATTAATATATTTACTATAATTTTTTTCTTATGAAATGATAAAGCTACCCTTTTCACTATGTATGAGGTCAATTTTTTTTTATTGGAGTTAAAATTAACGTAGATATATGACCGAACCTAGCCAACCCTACCTAACCTAACCAAACCTATATATATAGGTAAGGTTAGGATAGGTAGCCAAAAAAAGCTAGGTTAGGTTAGGTTAGGTAGACGAAAAAACATCAATTCATGAAAACTTGGCTTATTAGGCAAATCGGGCCTTGCATAGTAGGCTGAGAAGTGAGTTCTGGCTACTAGGTACGACATATATATATATATATATATATATATATATATATATATATATATATATATATATATATATATATATATATATATATATATATATATATATATATATGTCGTACCTAGTAGCCAGAACTCACTTCTCAGCCTACTATTCAAGGCCCGATTTGCCTAATAAGCCAAGTTTTCCTGAATTAATATATTTACTATATTTTTTTTCTTATGAAATGATAAAGCAACCCTTTTCTCTATGTATGAGGAAAATTTTTTTTTATTGGAGTTAAAATTAACGTAGATATATGACCGAACCTAACCAACCCTACCTAACCTAACCTAACCTATATTTATAGGTAAGGTTAGGTTAGGTAGCCAAAAAAAGCTAGGTTAGGTTAGGTTAGGTAGGTTAGGTAGACGAAAAAACATTAATTCATGAAAACTTGGCTTATTAGGCAAATCGGGCCTTGAATAGTAGGCTGAGAAGTGCGTTCTGGCTATTAGGTACGACATATATATATATATATATATATATATATATATATATATATATATATATATATATATATATATATACACCCACAGCTGGGTGTCCAGCACAAAGGGAACTCCAGTTGTGCAGACCTGACAACAGCCAAAAACGCCCAGATGGAGTCACCCTGCAGCCATGGAGGGAAGGTAAACAGGTCGTATGGGATTACACCTGTGCATCTACATTGGCTGATACCTATTTACGTTACAGCTCAGCGGAGGGAGGTGGGGCAGCCACCTTCAGGGAGACCCAGAAAATCAACAAGTACAGAGACCTAGAACGTTGTTACATGTTCGTGCCGATAGGCTCTGAGACTCTGGGCGCCTGGGGTAAATGTGCACTCAAGTTTTTAAAGGAGGTTGGTGAGGAACTCATTGGGAAAACTAGAGACCCACGAGCAGCCAGTTTCCATTTCCAGCGCCTCAGTGTCGCAGTTCAGAGGGGAAATGTGTGCTGTATTCTGGGTACGCATCCAACCTCCAAGGAGTGGGACGAGGTCTTCGAACGCTGATTGTTTAATTGTTATATATTTGTGTGCGTGCGTGTGTTCTCTGTAGCATTGCAATAAAATAAAACAAAACATACAAAAAATAATAGGGGTGGCAGGAGAAGAAAAGAATAAAGTATTCAGTGAGAATCCACAAGATCTTCTCTGAATGCTCTTTGTTTTCTTCTTCGAGGATATGGGTCCCTGCAATTGCACCAGAAGTGGTATCCCTTTATATATATATATATATATATATATATATATATATATATATATATATATATATATATATATATATATATATATATATATATATATATATATATATATATGTCGTACCTAATAGCCAGAACGCACTTCTCTGCCTACTATGCAAGGCCCGATTTGCCTAATAAGCCAAGTTTTCATGAATTAATTGTTTTTCGACTACCTAACCTACCTAACCAAACCTAACCTAACTTTTTCGGTTACCTAACCTAACCTAACCTAAAAAGTTAGGTTAGGTTAGGTTAGGTAGGGTTGGTTAGGTTTGGTCATATATCTACGTTAATTTTAACTCCAATAAAAAAATATTGACCTCATACATAATGAAATGGGTAGCTTTATCATCTCATAAGAAAAAAAATTGAGAAAATTTAATAATTCAGGAAAACTTGGCTTATTAGGCAAATCGGGCCTTGCATAGTAGGCCGAGAAGTGCGTTCTGGCTACTAGGTACGACATATATATATATATATATATATATATATATATATATATATATATATATATATATATATATATATATATATATTAGTATATTTTGGTAGCAGTCTTTCTTGTAGACATATATTATTAAATATGACCGAAAAAAGTAAGATATATAATTCTAACACGAATTTTCTCAATCTTTCGTACATTTCTTTTCACTGTTGGTGGTAATTCAAAAATCAATTCTCCAAAATTCATTTTTATTTCTAGTCTGACACGACACTTGAGCGCGTTTCGTAAAACGTATTACATTTTCAAAGACTTTAGTTAACACATACACAACTGAATGGAACTTACACATCTCCGATTTGTTTATATCTACATTTGAGTGAGGTGGATGGGGTGAGGTGGTATTAATAGGGTATTAATTTCATCAACACAAGACAGAACACGAAACAATGGGTATTGAATGGAAGTGATTGTAGAAAGCCTATTGGTCCATATTTCTTGATGCTTCTATATTGGAGCGGAGTCTTGAGGTGGGTAGAATATAGTTGTGCATTAGTTGGCTGTTGATTGTTGGTGTTGACTTTTTAATGTGTAGTGTTTCGCAAACGTCAAGACGTCTGCTATCGCTGTATCTATCGATGATTTCTGTGTTGTTTACAAGGATTTCTCTGGCAATGGTTTGGTTGTGGGAAGAGATTATATGTTCCTTAATGGAGCCCTGTTGCTTATGCATCGTTAAACGCCTAGAAAGAGATGTTGTTGTCTTGCCTATATACTGGTTTTTTTGGAGCTTACAATCCCCAAGAGGGCATTTGAAGGCATAGACGACGTTGGTCTCTTTTAAAGCAATTTTGGAGAATTGATTTTTGAATTACCACCAACAGTGAAAAGAAATGTACGAAAGATTGAGAAAATTCGTGTTAGAATTATTAATCTTACTTTTTCGGTCATATTTAATAATATATACACATTTATATATATAAAAAGTTTCATTCTGAAATATAAATATATTATCTGTCTCCAGGCTGGCACTTAATTTCACACAACACCAACAGTTCACCAGACTATTTCTACATCCTTAATTCCGTGTTCATACCCTCCACCATCCTCAGGAGACTCGTAACACGATGATATAATACACTGTCAACGAGTGGGGGCAAGGCTGGAATCACATACGTCAACGTCAACCAGTAAGGACTTGGTGTTGATAGTGTGAGAGTGAATAGAGCATTTTCTCTGCTCCAGTTTCTGCAGGCGCTCGTTGCCTCGTCCGGCGACGTCCGGATTGGTACTCAGAATTCCCGCCACCGGACGAGCCGTGACACGCTGGTCAAACAACGCTCACGGTCGTTGACCTTGTTCTTCCTGTAATAATAAATATATACATGAACGCTTTGTAATTTACGTTGTACATCCTATCATCAGAGGGAGCTAATTTTTTCATGGATGTGATTAATTAACACTTTTCTCACTCCCTTTTTGCACTCCCATTGCATAGCTAGGATACTCACTCATGTAGTTGGAACAAGTATTATTGTAAAAGCCTAGTATTTAATTTCCATCTCTAGGCTATATTATCTTACCTCACGTAGAGGTTAGCATACAAATTATATATTAAATATACACAAGATTTGAGTGATGCTTAGTATCACAACAGGATGCACCTCAGGTTAGTCATTCATTTTCGCCTTTGGTTGGAATAATGATACCTTGTAGCACTCAAAAATGAAACACAATATATAAAATAATAATGAAAATATATGGTGAACACAATTCATGTAACTAATAATTCCCACCCTAATTTGGGTCTGCACAATAATAAATGTTTGCTAGGCTGTACATTCCTTAGTACAGTGCTAGCTAAATGTGAATCCTACCCTTGTTGGGTTAGGACAAGTAAATCTATTAGGCTGGATTGAGCATTATTTAGTTCAATTCTAGCCTAAGATGTCCTACCCACATAAAGGGTTGGTAGAAAATTATAATATTTACGAATGAATGTAAGAAATATACACAATTTATATTGTAAATTATATACACAAAATATGTTTGGCGTTCTTGCAACAACTTCCAATGATATTTGATAGTGTTGATCAATTTGTATGTCTGTTTCAGGTATGTGGGTTAGTTCTGTCGGTAATTGACTGTGGTCCACTATTGCTACTTTATACATTAGACTTATAGCCAGGCAGCTGTAGAGACTGTCACATTAATTGTTAATGGAGGTTTGTCAAGTAGGCTAGGAATTATAACAGGTAACTTGCTGCTGTAGTTTATAATGTGAGCCAAGAATTGCCTAATTTATGGCTATCCTTGTTCATTGGTTTTCTTTTATATTATTTAAGACCCATATTTAGCGAAATGAATATACAATTAGGATTAGTAACCTCTCATCAACTCTGTTGCTTGATTAGAATTTATTAATTTGTTAGTGATCCTAACACAAAACTTATCTACACAATATTGGATAAATTTACATGAAGGTTTAGTCACAATTTGGTCGGATTTTAATGAGCGTATCAACTCTTCGGATTTAAAACACCACTTTTATCTGCGGATATAATTTACAAAATGGTGCACTTTATTTAGTGTTGCAAGCTGCGCTAAACATTATATTTATAGGTAAATTTGATTTAATTCATATTTTACCTATATGGAGGTTTGGAACAATATTGGTACAATGTATTAGTAGGACTACTGTGGGTACTGAAGTTAAAAATTGATGAGATGTTACTAGTAAATTAGCAGTCTGTTTTTACTGCTAATAATTTGTTAAATTATTTATATATGCACTAGTTCTTTAATTGATCCTAATCAGGATCGAGTTATGAAGGACCATAAGAATTATATGGTCGAGTGGAGGAGCGTCATGGCGACTGGTGGAGGTTCACGCAGCGTCACTCCTACAAATATTGACGATACCTTGGAGGACACTGGGGAACCACTGTTGCATACCACACATTTAGATCATGAACGTCACCCAGTCTTAGAAGAGGATCTAGATGGAGATTTCCTAGACAGCAAACATCACAGCAAGGCAAACAGATTGGAGGCGAAACGCCGCCAACTTACAGAGGTAAACAGAGACCATGCCGGCACCACGCGGCCTCAGTATCAACTTCCAAAGCTCAACCAAGGTAGGCCAAGTTCTTCTGATTTGCAAACTCTCATCATTGCCTTTGATGGCGAAGAGGAAAATGTGTTCAGAAATAGCTTGGCACAAAGTATCTTATATAATGCCATTCCCAAGATATTCGGGATCAACGTGCACGATATGAGACCAAATAAACAAAAAAACCTGATCGCAGTGGACCACAAACATGGCGAAGAACTAAAGCTTTCAGACATTACTGACATCTGTGGCCATAAAGTCAAGTGCTACAAACCACTTGGGGACCGATTAACAAAATATGTAATCCGACATGTGGTAGACATCAGTGTAGATGACATCAAAGCACAACTTGAGACACATGACATCCCGATCCATGGAATAAAAAATTTATGCGAAGAACAAACGGAGAACTGAGTGATACAGGCACTGCTCTGCTTACCTTTCTAGACTACATCCCCCCAGAGAGGATTTGGTTAAACGGCTTCCTCCATAAACTAGAGGTGTATATACCACGTCCCACTCAGTGTTTTAAATGTAAAGGTTTTAACCATACCTGGAAAGGCTGCACCAAAGACATTAAATGTGGGAAATGCTCTGGTTCCCATTACACGCAAGATTGTACATCAGATACACTTACCTGCTCAAACTGTGGTGGCGACCACGACATTACATTCAAACAATGTCCCTCATACATAGCAGCAGCAGCAAAAACTAAGGTTCTCCCTACCAACAACCTGCTATACAGTAGTGCACTGAAACAACCTAACACAGCCCATCATCAAACACTACCTCACACTCAAACACAGCCTTTGCTTGTACCTGATATATCTGTCACCGACACTCCCACAACCCCAGGGTCCAACCATCTCTCACAAAATGCACAACTGAATCCTGATCTTGTTGAAACTCTTGTCACTCGCATTGAAAATGATCTTGTTGAAACTTTTGTCACACGCACGCATCGAAAATGCACTAGAAAATACGCTGGACCGACTTCTAACTAAATTCGTTACACAAGTAACACAACCCACCCCTGAGGCTGACCCAAAAGACATCCCATCAACAGCTACAGACACTGACATCCGCCCAAACAAAGCCACCATTGCTGGACACACATTGTGTGAACAGATGATAGAAAAACTCATAAATAACTCCCTAGCACGCGTTACCAAAATCATTCCACAGGCTTGACTTGCCACAAACCCAAACCGCCAGTACCAAGAGTAAAACACAGCCCACATCCACATCTAGGTATCCAACACGTACTACTACTGGCATTTCAAGGAAAACAGACACATCCATAACCCATACATCCTAAATGACTCCCCTAACCTTCATGACTTGGAACGCAAAAAGCATTTAAACATCCCTCACAGAACTTAAACAATTCCTTTACTGATCCAAACCGGACTTAGCTTTCATAACCAAATCCTGGCTCACTCCCAAACAAAATCTTATTTTTAAAAACTTTCAGATGCAGAGACTGGACAGACCAAACCGTATGGGTGGTGTTATTTTCCTCCTAACACGGAGTAACATGTCATGTAAACCTGTAACGCTTACACATTTTGTAAATGGTAAACTAGAAATTTTAGCATGCCTAATACCCTATAATGGTACACACATATCCTTTCTGGGTATATACAACCCTGGTGGCACAATAAATTTAAATGAACTAGAATTCTATCTAAACCAATTATGGCAACCGATCATTGTTACAGGTGATCTCAATACAAACCACCCAACATGGAGTAGAGGCACCCAAAATACTGCAGGCACCGATTTATATAACTACTTAGACACTGCACCATATATTCTTCTTTCGCCGCCCTACCTTGCAACCTACTTTAATTACAGAACCAATTATGAAACCTCATTGGACATCTCCTTTGGCTCTGCACACTTTCAACAAGAACTACAGTTTCATACTGGACCAGATATTGGTAGTGACCACAAACTCCTCATTATAAAATTTACTAACTTTCAGCCACCAATCCACCCCTTAACGCTCCCCAAGTGGAACATTAAGAAACTAGATAAGAAAAAATGGGCTGATACTGTCTGTCTCCCAGATACAGACGATGTAGACCCAAACACGCGACTGTCCACAATCACCTCGGCCATAAATTCTGCAGCCACCCAAATGCTTAAGAGAGCTTCAGGACATAGGTCCAACAAACCACTTAAACCGTGGTGGAACGCGGAATGTGCACGAACAGTCACTTTACGCCGACGAGCCATACAAAAACAAAGACGTCAACCCTCCCAACAGAACTGGGTTAATCTCCAGCGGGCCACAGCAGAAGCCAAAAAAACCATACTGTCAGCAAAGCGAGCATCATGGGCAAAATTTTGTGATAGCCTCACACCCACTACGCCACATTCAAAAGTCTGGGCTACAATTAACAGCATTAAAGGTCGCCCAACATTCCCTTCGTTTCCCCTGATGATCAACGGTTCACTCTGTCAAACACCTCAGGAGCGTGCAAGTGTTCTTGCTGAATGTCTTAAAGTTACCCTCCCAACACCCTTCTTTCATGCCCAAGAACTCCCCCTCAGAATAGAAATTGACCGTGCCATACTGCTGCCCATGCTCGGCGTCGACAACATGTATACCTAGAGCGAGCTACAATTGGCCTTAACCCGTCTACCTCTTGGCAAGGCACCTGGAGAGGATGAAATTCCATATGAACTCATTAAATATCTTCCATCGACTGCACATAGTACTCTCCTAAACTGTTACAACCTATGCTGGACTCGCGGAAATATTCCCTCACAATGGCAGACCAGTATTATTCTTCCGTTCCTTAAACCAGGAAAAGACCCATCCCATCCTGCGTCATACAGACCTATTTCCCTACTATCATGCCTCGGTAAAGTCATGGAAAGACTAGTACATACTCGCCTCCAATGGTACCTTGAGTATAATAATATTATACCGTCACTCCAAGCTGGATTTCGACCGCAATGCTCCACACTCGATCAGATACTCTGCCTTGAACATGAAATCCGCACCTCCCTCAGAAACAGCAAATTTTGTATTGTTCTCTACTTAGACTTCAAAGGAGCTTTTGATAGCATTCCTCATACTTGCCTTCTCGCAAAGCTTGCGCGTTTAGGCGTACAGGGAAGATTACTTTTATGGTTAAAATTCTATCTTATGAACAGGACCTCTAAAGTCTATATTCAAGGCGAGTTTTCCGATGACATCCCAATACAAACGGGTGTCCCACAAGGCTCCATACTAAGCCCAACCCTTTTTGCTACATTCTAAGCAGATTTGCCTAACACCCATCCTGTTCACCTCTCGGCGTATGCCGACGACTTAACATTGTATTATTCAGACACTGTCCTACCTAATACAGTCTCAACAATGCAAACAGCACTTGACCACCTCATAGATAGGACACAACAATGGGGCCTTCAAGTTAGTACTACCAAAACCTATTATCAAATTTTCACTAAAAAAAGACTCGTTCATCTACCCACCCTCACAATACACAACACTCCCATCCAACACGTACGAGAACATAAATACCTTGGCATGCACTTAGACTCGCCCTCACTTACCTGGAAAGCACACATTCAACACCTTAAACAGACGACACAACCCCGACTCGCCATACTGAAAGCCCTCACTGGCACCACCTGGGGAGCACACCATAAAATCTTGCTCCATTTCTATACAACCTACATTCGCAGCCAACTAGACTATTGTTGTCAAGCATATGCGTCGGTTGCGCCTACTAACTTACAGAGCCTAGAGGTCATTCAAAACAATGCCATGCGACTTATATGTGGCGCAATGCGTTCCACTCCTATCCTCGGGCTTTACGGGAAAACGGGCCTCACAAGCCTAGCCACCAGACGAGACATAATGTGTGCAACTATCTGTCACTCTGTACCACTGCTCACCAGACACACCCATACAGATAAAAAATTAACCCAACAGTTAACCACATAACACATAACCCCCGCTTCCAACCAATCATTCGCAACCTTTCCTCACACGGGCTACAAATAACCTCAATATAGACCTCTCTCTACTCCAAAACTCGGAAACCCAACTTACTGTTCCCCCTATTCCACCTTGGCTTTATACAACTCCTAATACAGCAATACAACTCGAAGACAACATTCCAAAGTCTGCACCAGACTCAGCCATAGCCTCAGTCTTTCTCTCAACAATGAAAATTGCTACCCAAATACCACAGCGATTTATACAGATGGATCTAGCATCATCATGCTAGATCCATCGGTCATACCATAACGTACCCTCGGTCACTAGTGCTGTATGGATACCGGAATACCATCTCAAGCAGGGCTGGCGATTACCAAACTAACTATCTGTTTTCACAGCTGAATTATATGCCTTATGTCAAGCTCTCCAAATAATCACATTACCAATCGGGACATATACAATCTGCAGTGACTCCAAGAGTGCGATTCAAGCCATTACATACTCTTCAACAACGTGCAAGGAGTTTGTTTACCCATGTCTTCAACTTCTTCATGAACATCGATTGAACGGTTATGATACCTCTATCCAATGGGTCCCAGTGCATTGTGGTATTCTCCATAATGAACTAGTAGATCAACTAGCCAAAGCAATGCACAACACACCTCACATTACCCGTCATCCAATTCCCCATGTTGCACGTAAAGGAGCCTTCAAAAATGCCATCACCCAAGATTTTGCGACGAAATGGAAAACGTCATGCTCACCCTTATACTATGGGTCCATAAAAAAGAAATGGGAAACTTGGAAACCTGTCAGATATAAAAGCAGAGAAATTGATATAGCGATGACCAGATTAAGGCTGGGACACACCAAACTAGCAGCACACAGCTCTAAGTACAGAACAGACATCAACGAACTCTGCATCCACTGTCAGGTGCCTGAAACAATCGAACACTATCTCCTTCACTGCTTCCGACATTATAGTGCCAGAGTAAATCTCAAACAAGTACTTATTTCACTTCAAATACACTTTACCATCGAGCATATATTAGGAAGGGGGTGACCACTCGTTACAACAAAAATACCAAATAATCAAAGCACTGGCTAAACATCTACAGTCGACCAACAAATTGGGTCACATCTGACCCGCGCCACATTTATACCTGGCGCCACCAATAGCTAAACACAGAAAACAAATGCCTCGTCGCAGCACCATGGATCAGCTGACGCCATAAACACAACACACCGCCCTACGGTGCGGCAAGTCTCCCTCTAACACACACCTCTGTTCTAGTCGCCGCTCCTCTGTCTACAGCACAAAGCAACAAGCACTTTTGAAACGCTTTATCTTCTTCAACATAAACGCCTCTACCAACATCTGTACTGGTGCAGTCATCGGGAGGACAAACCCTTCATGCAAACTGCACCTACTATCAAGAAGAAGATTATATGGTCCGTGAACCAGTGTGTGTTAAATTTAATGAATTAGTTGATGCAATTTGAAAGACCATAAGAATTATGTGATGAATTTATTAGCAGGTAAATTTATTGATTTAAGTGATTATATTAAAATGAACTGTATTAAAAAAAGTAGACTGTACAATTCAGTTTTACCTTCTACTGGGTGTTACCCTGACACATATCCTGGGGGATTTATTCAGTGTTAATTATAATCAATAGTTATAGTTAAGGAAATTATTATAGGATTAGTAACTAACTACTGAAACTATTGTAAGCCTTAGTTGATAAGAAAATTTTGACATGAATTATCAGGAGAACATCAGAACTGTCAGTTAAGGTAAGCGTTTCATCGCTGGGGCGTCCGAGTCACGTGTAGTCACAGAAGATAACCTCTGGCTCTCAGCGGATCACCTCCAACTGGCAATATTTTTCATTGTAAACACATTAATACTAATATCCTCGCAGGTAATCTCAATCAGTAGTAGTGAATCCCTAACTAGACATGTGCTTACCATGAATGTTTAATCTCAATGTAACATAACCAATTGGTCGCTCAAATATCTTAAAACATGACCATGAATTAATAATTAGTATATATTACTGACCGGATACCGTGTGCCTTGAAGTCTGAGAGTTGCAGCAGTATTGGAACGTTGTAGAACCACGGATGACGTTGGTATCCGTCACTACTAAATTTGCTTCCCTTGTGCTGGAGAGTTGCTCCCTCTCAGTTCCTGCTCTCGCCTGAGTGAGGGCACACGACACGTGTACCCTCTCCTCCAGAGGTGTGCGTCATAAGAATAGTCACCTTACTTTAACTTGTTTACCAATTAGAACAGTTATTTTAAGCCTTAACGAATTCATTCTAAATGCAGGGAAAACAGTTTTATATTGTTCCTAATGCTGGACTAGATGTTTGTGAGTTTTAAAATACATAATATTTGCGCTAAACTCGTGGTGTGACTATTCCACCAGCAGTGACTTAGCATTCACAATTGTGGTAATTTTACCTTGGGTGGAAGATTACTTTATTTCTTTCTAAGTTATAGTTAATTACAGTCTTAAAATAATAATTGCAAATGAAAGCAAATTATAGACAAGATTTATTAAGAGTTAAGCAAGGAAATTATCACCTCGTGGTGTGTGGTGGCTGACGCAACCACCCGCATTTGATTTCAGGAAACTTTTCGCATTCTCTTATTTTAAATTAATATTGTTAGCCCAATTAATTATCTTGTGGTGTCAGGGGTTAGTAGTCTGGGTTTCGGAAATTTCCGAGAGGGAGACTCAGGATGGAGACTAAGGACAGGGAGACCTAGGACGGGGACAAAGGACAGGGAGACCCAGGACGGAGACAAAAGACAGGGAGACCAGGACGGACGGGGACAAAGAACAGGGGAAATCCGACGGAGACAAAGCACAGGGGAGACCAGAACGGTGACAAAGAACAGGGAGACCAGGATGTAGACAAAGGAGATTAAGACGTGGATGGAGACATTGAACATCAAAGGCATAGAGATTCAGTGACAGTCTGGTATCCTACTTTTCAAAACACTCTATATTTGCATTTCAAGAATAAATTATTGTATGTAGTTATCAAGGGAAGAGTTGCAGGCAAGAAGCTGGGAGAGAAGGAAATATTTATATAAAACTTCAGGACATTTATTCTTAATTTAGTTAGAAATTAATAGTGAATAAGACCTGCTATTCTTCATTATTGTAGATGAATCAGGAGCACCAACATGCCAGGCAATGTATTAATTATGTGTAATGTTCACGATATAGGGCAGGTGTGTCGCGTGTTCAGTGCTCAGGTGTGGAGTACGTGGCAAGGCTTCTCACAGCCCAGCGCGGTGACCTTCGCCAAGAGTTTCACCAGCCTCCCAGGCATCAACACAACCGGTACTAACAACACTCTCACAGGCTCAGCTTCCTGCTCAGGCGAAACCTCTGCAGGGTCCAGTCCTTATAATGCATTCAACGACTACATCTGTTCTCCACAGACCTGCTTCATCAGCAATAACTCACTAGATCCCTGGTGGCAGATGGACTATCACCAAACTCGCTCCTTCACACGTGTTTTCATCAGACAACACCCGACAATTCTTCTGAGTGTGGAGCTGCGTGTTGGAAATTACCTGAACTCCTATCTTAACACCCTGTATGGTTATAAGGTGCCGTCCGCCGATGGCTTCGTGACCTATGACTTGCCCACACCCCCTGCAGGACGGTACCTCACCATCGTGGGAAAACCTGGTGTGATGAGCCTCTGCCAAGTCCTCGTCTATTACCAATAAGTAATGTTCATTAGTCAGTCCTGAACCTGTGTTAACTTCACTGTGTTTACCTTCATATCTTCAGCTTTATGGTGGCTTGTATTGATGACACATTATATACTATGTGTATGGTAGCTTATATTGGTGACACATTGTATACTATGTGTTTGGTGGCTTATATTGGTGACACATTGTATACTATGTGTATGGTAGCTTATATTGGTGACACATTGTATACTATGTGTTTGGTGGCTTATATTGGTGACACATTGTATATGATGTGTATAGTAGCTTATATTGATGACACATTGTATACGATGTGTATAGTGGCTTATATTGATGACACATTGTATATGATGTGTATAACAGCTTATATTGATGACACATTGATTACTATGTGTATAGTGGCTTATATTGTTGACACATTGTATACTATGTGTATGGGACTTATATTGATGACACATTGTATACTATATGTATGGTAGCTTATATTAATGACACATTGTATACTATATGTATAGTGGCTTATATTGTTGACACATTGAATATTATATGTATAGTGGTTATAATGATGACACATTGTATACGATGTGTATGGTATCTTATACACAGAGAAATCAAAATAGCGTAATGCATCAAATGAACAAATCCACAAGGGCCATGATGAGGGTTCGAACTTACGGCCGGGATGATTCCAGTCGCTGTCTTAGACGACTTTGCCACGATATGGTCAAAAGACAACGACCCTGGTTTGTTTCTCGGAGAGGCTGCAGGATCCGCGTGAAGTCAGTGGAATTCCCGGTTGCAATTCTTTTGACCATGTCGTGTCCTAGTCGACTTAGGCAGTATAATTATATATATTCTTTTTTTATATATATCTAGATCTTTTTATAATTGTCTTTTTTTGTTTTTTTCTGTCAAACAGTCCTCTTATGCAAACTAGTATTGATCCAGACCTAAACCTCTTATCTAGTATCTATGACAATCATCACTTTAATTATCAGAATTGCAGGTATTATACAGCTCTTGATGTGAACAATATTTTACCATGTAATCACAATGTTTCTGTAATTAACTTGAATGTAAGATCTCTAAGCAAGCACTTTGATGATGTTAATGCCCTGGTTCAAACAGTTGTCAACAAATTCTCTTTTATTGTGTTTACTGAAACGTGGTTAAAAGAGGATACTACTCAACTCTTCAACATGCCTAACTACTCAGCTATTCACAACTGTCGTCCTGTACAAAGAGGTGGTGGTACTTCTCTTTACTACCACCAAGAACTGACTTGCTTAAAAGTATTTAAAACTAGAGACCTTTATGGAGAGTATATATTTGCCTGTTTCAGAGTCAAGGGTAGCGAAGCTGTCCTAACGGTGGGAGCAGTCTACAGAATTCCTAACACTGATGTGACAGAATTTAACTCTAACCTTAGAAATCTAATACTAGAGAACAGACTGAACAAAAACCACTTAATTATTTCTGGGGATTTTACCATTGTCCTTTGCGAGCCTGATAACCCTCCTGCTGCTAGTTTCCTCAACTGTATGAATTTCTGCTTCCTCATACCCTTAATCACTAGACCTACTAGAATCACGGACAGTACTGCCACAGCCCTTGATCACATCTGGACCAACATAACCTCTCCGCTTACTTCAGGGATAATCACTGATAACATTACAGACCATTACCCCACATTTCTCCTAATCATCATTCACAAACCACCTTTAGATACAAGGAAGATAAGCTTTAGGCTGCACAATGAAACTTCTATAGGCAATTTTATAGCTGCTGCCGCTAATATCAACTGGGAGTCCGAATTAGGTACCATAGGGGACATCAACCTAGCAGTGCAATCATGTCTTCAAAAAACTCTAAGCCTTTATAGCATCCACTGTCCTATGCTAACGAAACAAGTCACAACTAAAAGGCTAAACAATCCTTGGATTACAAAGGGGATACTTAAATATATTAATAAAAAACATGAACTTGAGAAGCAGTATAGGTTAGATATCGTCTCCAAAGAACTTTCAAAGAATTACTCATCATTACTATCCAAAATCATTAGAAGAGGCAAAATTAAATACTACGAAGATAAATTTACTCAAACAAAGGGCAACATCAAGAAAACAAGGAGCACAATTTCACAAATATTGGGATCAAAAAAGATTTTAAATAACAAACCAATAATCCTGTCCAAAACGATGGTCTGCTTTCAGCCACTGATACTGCTATTGAATTCAATAGGTTCTTCTCATCCATTGGGTCATCCCTTGCTAATGATATTCCATCTTCCAGTACTAATGTTCAGGACTATCTTACAGGTAACTACCCACAGTCTCTGTACCTAACGCCAGCTAATTCCACTGATGTAAATGAGGTAATCCTTTCCCTTAAGACCAAGTCTAGTGCCCTTGCGGAGATACTAACTCTAACCTACAAAAAAGCCTCCAGATCTTTAGCCCCTGCCATTGCATTGCTCTACAACAAGTCACTTGAACTCCAAACTTTTCCAGATATTCTAAAAAAGCGAGAGTAACCCCAGTCCATAAATGTGGTGATCTCACTGATGTCAACAACTTCAGACCTATATCAATTCTGCCAAACTTGTCAAAAACATTTGAAAAATTAATCTACAAGCAGCTTTACCCTTATCTAGCCAAACACAATATACTAAGCTCTTGTCAATATGGCTTCAGACCCCCAAAAAGCAAACAATGCACAAAAAGTAAACGATGCATTTATTAGTATAATTAACTTGATACATGCAGCTCTTGATAAAAATGAGTTCCCTGTTGGGATATTTGTGGACCTACATAAGGCTTTTGATACTGTCAACCACCAAAACCTTCTTCTTAAATTACATCATTATGGAGTCAGAGGTCACTCCCTGCAATACCTTCAGTTCTACCTTACTGACAGGCTCCAGTATGTTTCTGTGAATAATTCCATTTCTCCGACACTACCTATAAACATCGGTGTTCCACAGGGCAGCATACTTGTCCCTCTCATCTTTCTCATCTACATTAATGACCTTCCAATTGCCTCTCAACACCTCAAACCAATCTTATTTGCTGATGACACAACTTTCCTCTTCTCCAGTCCTGACGCTCTTGCTCTAAATGTCACTGTGAATACTGAACTAAATAAAGTCCATCTTTGGCTAACTGCGAACAAACTCACCCTTAACAAAACGTCAGGTCGAGGGAGGGGAAGATGTATCGTGCACGTTCCGTTAAAATCGTGACAGTAACCGGGATTTCTTAGGACTACAGCCATGGATTACTGATTACAGACATCACAAAGTGCATAGTGACCCACTGGAAAATTGAAAACAGTCATTAACAATGGAACTTTGTGTTAAATAGAGAATAAACAGGAGACCACGTGTGAGCCAGTGCACGAGGCTTTGTGTACATGCGTGTAGGCGATATGAGGAAAAACCAGTGAACAGTGATTCGTGGAACAGTGAAGTGGAACGGGTATCACAACAACATATAAGTTGGAAGTGTAGGAAAATCGTGCATAGAATATTATAAATATAGAATACTAGAAATATAAAATAGTGACAAGAGGCGGCATCAGCTAGGCTGTGTTTACACAAGCCACGAGGCCTACCCCAGAGCACGTCCCACAGGGATAAAATACGAAAAATATATAGTGTAATATGGAAATGTGGATCTAGGAATTAGTAATAAAGTGAGTGAGTACCATTGCGAGCCGGAAATTAGGCGGAAAATTCCTTGTAAGAATACAAGCAAAGAATAAATCAGTGTTATAAATCGAGTAACTGGAAACTGGTGACATCAACCTGGGACAACAAGAGGTCAACTGTACCGCACCGGGGACCAGCTTCGCTACCCTACGTTAAGTACCTGCCATAAAGTTTGAAAATAACGTACATAATATTACAAATATATGGTATACATATAATATTATAAATATTAAATATATACATATAATTTTATAAAGAGTTAAAAGGACTGACAACAAGTGATCCATACAGTGAAGCACAAATACAATACAATACATCAGACAATGGAGAGGTGTGGCGAGTGTTCGGGCGTATTGGGAAGACGTACTGTAGGCGTCCAGTGTTGCATCTGTAACATAGGATTTCACCTGGGCTGTACAGAATTATCTCCAGGATTCACAAAAAGGCAAGGAATTTACTGGGTTTGCAAAGATGACAGATTAATGTTAGAGAACATAACTAAACTGATGAAAAACATTCCCGAGTCACAGAGATTATCATTCACAGACAAGCTACCAGTGATATATGCAGACTGGGAAAAGACAACATTGGATAACGATCAAAACTCAGGAACAGATAGTTTAGAGAACCGCAGCAGTAGTGTGGAGGAAGAGGGTATTGTTGTACAAAATAACAGCAATATTGCAGAGCCAGGTAATATAAACGATGAGAGCAACAGTGAGACAGAGCGCATAAATGAAGTAATTGGGACGAAAAACGGAGATGGCTCCAATAAAGAGGTAGACAAGACGACACAGGTATAAATACTTTGAAAAACGCAAACCCGGAACATATTTGCAAATTCTACGCTAAAGTAATATGCAAATATGGAAAATTAGGAGCAAAATGCAATTTTCTGCATCCTCGAAAATGCAGGAACATGATGGCGAGGAGTACATGCCGTTTGGGAACAGGGTGTAGATACTTCCACCCTAAATTATGTCAATTTTCAATTAGGGACAAAAAATGCTACAATCTTCAGTGTCCGGAATTCCACGTGAGAGGTACACAGCGTTATAGACGGGAAGATCAATATGACACTACTGGGAATTGTTTAGAGGAAGGCAGAAACAGAGTAGTAAATATAAGAGAGAGGAACAGTCAGATGGAACCACTACAGGATTACAGAGGGGAAGGGAGATACCCACAAGACTGGAATACAAATTATCAACAAACACAGGTACTACACCACACAACACCCGTCCTACTACCAAAACTGGACGAATCACTTCCAAAATAACCCACCCTGGACCTGGGTAGAGTCGGGGGAGAACTACCAAAGCCCACCAAAAGTGACACGCAATGTGGGAAATCATTTATATATGCAAACATACAAGGCTTGAAACCAAAATCAAGAAATAAAGTAAAGTTCATAAATGGCCTCCTAATAGAATCGAACTCAATATTTGGTGCATTTACAGAAACCCAAACAAAAGACCACATGGAAAGTGAAATCTGGATTCCGAATTATAATCTATATAGATGTGACAGAGTAATTAGGTCAAGTGGAGGAGTAGGTCTGTATATTAAAGAGGAGCTGGCATGCACAGAGCTCCTGAACTCGTCCAATGTGGTGGTAGAGGTACATGGAATCAAGATCGAAAATATGAATCTACTTATTATTTTAATATACAAACCGCCAGATTCAACAGTTGAGGAATTCGCTGAACAGATCCACAAAATAGAGAATATCCTTGATAACCTAGCAAACCCAGTACCAGATATCATCTTCCTTGGAGACTTCAATCTACCCAGTTTAAAATGGAGAATAGTAAACTATAACATCATAGCAGGAAGTCAACCTGGAAATAACCAACCACAGGTCAGAGAACTACTGAGATTATGTGACAAATTCTCGCTCAGTTAGCAGATTACAGAACCAACTAGGAATGAAAACACGCTGGACCTGATATTGACGAACAATGAGGAGCTAATCAGAGACATTACTGTCTCAGACACTACGTACTCGGACCACAAGCTCATTGAAGTGCAAACTAACATTAATAACGGTAGTAGGCCCAAGAAACAACAAGCGAGAAGGGCTATTCAATAAATTCAATTTTAATAATAATAGAATAGACTGGGAGAAAATAAGCAGGGAACTTACAAACATTCAAAGGGAAAATGTTCTAAGAAATAAAAATCCTACACAGGGAATAGAAAAACTGACTTCTGAAGCATATGAAGAAGTGGAAGTTTCGGACAATTTCTTTATGAATGATACTCAAACACCTGTAAATATAACTGATATCAACACGAGAGTGGCAGATTTTAAAAGATAAATTGACAATATGCCCATGCACTCAGCCCCGGGTCCAGACTCATGGAATTCAATATTTATAAAGAAATGCAAAGTGCCAGTAGCACAGGCACTCAGTATAGTGTGGAGGAAGAGCTTGGACACAGGGGAGATACCAGATGAGCTTAAAGCAGCAGATATTGCCCCTCTGCACAAGGGTGGTAGCAAAGCATTAGCAAAGAATTATAGACCAGTTGCACTAACGTCCCACACAATAAAAGTGTTTGAAAGAGTGATCAGGAGTCAGGTCACTAGATCATGGAAACCAATGACCTCCACAATCCAGGATAACATGGATTTAGAGCAGGAAGATCATGCCTCTCACAGCTACTTGACCACTTTGACAAAATCACTGAGGCATTAGAGGAAAAATATAATGCAGATGTCGTATACACAGATTTTGCAAAGGTATTCGACAAATGTGACCATGGAGTGATTGCACACAAAATGAGGTCAATGGGTATAACTGGTAAAGTAGGACCTGGATACTTAATTTCCTGTCGAACAGAACACAAAGAGTAACAGTCAATCAAGTAAAATCGAGTCCGAGCGCAGTTAAAAGCTCTGTACCTCAAGGTACAGTCCTTGCACCACTGCTGTTCCTTATTCTCATATCAGATATAGACAAAATCACAAGTCACAGCTTCGTGTGACTTTGCAGATACAAAAATCAGCATGAAAATTACCTCTGCTGAAGACATTGATAAACTACAAACAGATATTAACAAAGTTTTAGATTGGGCAGCAGAAAATAACATGATGTTTAACGGTGATAAATTCCAGGTACTCAGATACGGCAAAAATGAGGATCTTAAACATAATACAGGGTACAAAACACAATCGAATCTGCCCATAGAAGGAAAACAGCATGTCATGGATTTGGGAATAATGATGTCCGACGACCTAACGTTTAGGGAGCTTAACCAAGCAAGCATTGCGTCAGCCAGAAAAATGATAGGATGGATTACGAGAACCTTCAAGGCCAGAGATCCCATCACAATGGTTGTACTCTTCAAATCACTTGTGTTGTCCCGTCTTGAGTACTGCTCAGTACTCACTTCCCCCTTCAGAGCAGGAGAGATTGCTGAAATTGAGGGAATACAGAGAACATATACGGCACGCATAGACGAGATAAAGCACCTAAATTATTGGGATCGTCTCAAAGCTCTCCAAATGTACTCATTAGAAAGGAGACGAGAGAGATACCAAATAATATACACATGGAAAATACTGGAGGGACAGGTCCCAAATCTGCACAGTAAAATAACAACGTACTGGAGTGAACGACATGGAAGAAGATGCAGAATAAAACCAGTGAAGAGCAGAGGTGCCATGGGCACAATCAGAGAACACTGTATGAACATCAGAGATCCACGGTTGTTCAACGTCCTACCAGCGAGCATCAGAAATATTACAGGAACAACCGTGGACATCTTCAAGAGGAAACTAGATTGTTTCCTTCAAGGAGTGCCGGACCAACCGGGCTGTGGTGGGTATGTGGGCCTGCAGGCCGCTCCAAGCAACAGCCTGGTGGACCAAACTCTAACAAGTCAAGTCTGGCCCTGGGCCAGGCTTGGGGAGTAGAAGAACTCCCAGAGCCCCATCAACCAGGTATCAACCAGGTAACATTGACAAAACTTTCTATATTTTGTTTGGTAATAAATCGTCAAATGAAATTAATTTAAGAATAGACAATATACAAATCAGTAGTAAAGTTGATGGTAAATTCCTTGGTGTCCTCATCGATAACAAGCTGAATTTCCAGGGACACATTCTAAATATAGCAAAAAAAGTTTCTAAAACTGTTGGCGTTCTTTCTAAGATCAGACATTATGTTCCTCGCCCTACCCTGGTGACGCTCTATTACTCTCTCACCTATCCTTATCTCATCTATGGTATTTTTGCTTGGGGTTCTACTACCCAAAATCATTTACGTCATCTAATTACCCAACACAAAGCTGCTATTAGAACAATATCTAACTCTGGCCCCAGACAGCACTCGGTACCCTTACTCAAATCTCTGAATATGTTAGATATTAAGTCACTGCACATCCTCTCTTGTGTACTCTATATATTTAAAACTCTGAATTGTAATGTCAACCCTGACCTTCAACGCTTCCTACAAGGTTGTAACAGAACTCATGTGCACTACACCAGAAACAAATACGTATTTGATATTCCAAGAGTTAGACTTAATCAAACTAGGAATGATCTACAAATCAAGGGACCCAGAATGTGGAATGACTTTCCCAATTATGTCAAAGATTGTAACTCTCAACCAGTTTAAAAGGAAAACTAAGTACTACCTAATTAACTCCATGTAACCTACCTTACTTCTAAATGTCAACCCATGTCGTACTATTTAAAAAAAAAATGCTGTTTGTTGACCAACTTGTATATTTGGCTATTTTCTACCATGTTCCCTCCCTTTTTTTTATTTTTTATTTATTCAACACAATTTATACTTTAAGCTCAATTACTTTTAAGTTTTAGTCTAAGTGTTTTTTCTCCACCTCTCCTTGCCCGAAACGCTATGCGTACTAGTGGCTTTAGGTATTGTATGTATTACCTCTATCTTTAAATCTAACAATGTTTGTACTGTAATGCTGCAACTATGTATGTACTGTTCCTAAATAAATTATTATTATTATTATTATTATTATTATTATTATTATTATTAGTATTATTATTATTATTATTATTATTATTATTATTATTATTATTATTATTATTATTATTATATTAAGTTCACACCCTCTGATGGTGGGCTTGAATACAACCCACACCTTCATAAACATTCTAGTCTTCCAAAAAGATAACAAAAACATGCTGAAACTTTGACAGCCCTTACCTTGGATTTCACTCCATAAGTGACTTCCTTCTGGTGGCAAACAATCAAACAAGAGGTTTAAGGGTCTTATCATCTTGAAGATGCACAGCAGATTACCTGGGAAACACCCAAGGACAATCTGTAACCCTTCACACTTATTAAAACAACTAGGTGGGACAACCTGGTCCCCCAACTTGAAACACACACCTCGAGCCTCGAATCTCTGCTCCCAAGTCTGATAAAATCCTGCAACACCAATTTGACACTAAAAGTCAACACAACACTTGAGTGGTACATACATGTTGTTCACTACTCTTACATCAAAATAAACTGGATCTGAAAGTAGAGACTGCTCTAGTATGACTCACCACTTCATCAGAATAACTGGATGCACAATCTACTCGAGTAAACTCTCTCTGCTCAACCACAAGGCTGGACAAAGATGTCCCACAGTCCATTACTTCAAAGGAGAATGGCTCCTGCGGAATAAAAATAGATTGCAAGAACATCCTACACACAACTTTTCCCAACTTGCATGCACAACTTAGTGGAGTAAACTCTCTTTGTTCAACAACAAGGCTGAACAAAGATGTCCCACAGTCCATTTCTACAAAGGAGAATGGCTCCTGTGGAATAACAATAACTTGCAAGAACATCCTACGAACACTCCGACTCAGTTTACACAATGACAAATATTTACTCCCCTGGAATAAGAATCACAAACCACAAAACTCTGCAACTTAGATCTAAAAGAAACTTTACCACCCTTAATGGTTATACACGATTTACTAAAATTTTCTTCAATGACATCTGGAGCTGCTTGGAGTACTGTCTGCTCACAATCAATAACACTACCAAGCTGGGTCACATCCTCACAGACAACTGCACAGAAAGGCTCAATAGGTCTCCATCTACTCGAAAGAAGCTGATCCTCTGGCTACTCTCCCACACTCTCCAATACTGGAACTACAGTACAGACTGTCTCCTTGCTTCTCTCTGAAACCTTGGGGTCAGTTCTACTAAAGGACTTTGAATCTAAAGCGAGCAGGCAAGTAACAGGTAATTTGGCCTCCTCCCATTTACTATCACCTTGATTAGGGTGAGGCGGCGCCCTAACAACAGACTTACTCTCGACAACAGATCCTAACTGGTCAAGTGGTTCTAAACTTGGAGTGAGCGGGAAGACTTCTGCCAACCCGACATCTTGTCCTAACCCATTCACTTGGCTAAAATAAAATAGAGTTGTGGCTTTTAAGTTTCTCTCATCTCCTGGCACAACGTTCGTAGTGACAATGGTACATTGACGTCCTGTCCCAAATCATCTACTGGATTGGAATAAAGCGGGGTAATAGTACCATGCTTACTCTCAACAACTAGGTTGGCTACACATGAATCTTCAACAACCACATCCCACTTCTCCTCTAAAAGGGTACTGATTACTGGAACACATACTTGAGTAATATCAGAACTGACAACGGTATCAATAATAGTACTGACATCAGCACAGGTAGAGTGGACAAACAAATCCACTACAAAAGATCGTTCATTTATTTATTTATTTATTTATTTATTTATATATATATATATATATATATATATATATATATATATATATATATATATATATATATATATATATATATATATGTGTGTGTGTGTATATCACGAAAATAAACACGTGATTAAGAATGTGACAATGTCAGACCACGGAGGAAAATGAAACAGGAATTTCCTTAAGTACTTTCGTATATTAAATACCTTCTAGTTAAATAACTAGAAGAAATAAATTAAATAACTTCTAGAAGAGTTATTCCTTCTGAAGATGTATTTAATATACGAAAGTACTTTGTATAGTACTCTATATATATATATATATATATATATATATATATATATATATATATATATATATATATATATATATATATATATATATATATATATATATATACAAGAAGGTACATTGGGATTGTGAGGATACATAGCATAGCAATTACATTCTTGTAAAGCCACTAGTACGCGCAGCGTTCGGGCAGGTCCTGAATCTAAGAAAATTTTAAGTAGGTAAATACTTGCAAAATTTATAAAAATGATGAAAGTTACATGGCAAGAAAAAAAATAAAAGATGAGAGAAAATTGTAGGTATATTAAAGCACATCGGTAGCTCAGATTGATTGCAATGACAGCTTGAATGGTAGTTTAACAAAAATTAAAAGGCACAATACAGCATATGGCTAGCACATAACAGGAGACAGCAATGAGCACAATGATAAAGTTGTTTGGATAAAGTACATAAAGATTGGGAGATTGGATAGCACTAGATACAGAGCAAATTTAAAGCTCGGTGTAGGAAACTACGAAGATGAAATTAGGTACTTTTTGATTTTGTTTTTAAATGAGGCAAACGTTTGACAGCTTTTCAATTCACTAGGGAGTGAGTTCCATAGACTAGGTCCCTTAATTTGCATAGAGTGTTTACACAGATTAAGTTTGACCCTGGGGATATCAAAGAGATATTTATTTCTGGTGTGGTGATAATGGGTCCTATTACATCTGTCCAGGCAGAGTTTCAGAGCATGGTTTGCATTTAAGAACAGGGTTTTGTAAATGTAGTTGACACAAGAGAATGTTTGGAGGGAGTTAATATTTAGCAAGTTAAGGGATTTAAACAAGGGAGCTGAGTGTTGTCTGAAAGCAGAGTTTATTATTATTCTGATAGCAGATTTTTGCTGGGTGATGATGGGCTTAAGGTGGTTTGCATTGGTAGACCCTCATGCACAGTTACCATAATTAGGATAGGCATAAATTAGTGCATAATATAGTGAGAGGAGAGCAGAGTTAGGAACGTAATATCTTATTTTGTAGAGTATACTAACTGTTTTAGAGACTTTCTTAGTTATGTGTTGAATGTGGGTGCTGAAGTTTAGTCTCTTGTCTAGGAATAGGCCAAGAAACTTTCCATCATTTTTATTACTGATGTTAATGTTGTCCATCTGTAGCTGAATTGCATTCGATGATTTGCTTCCAAATAAGATGTAGTAGGTCTTTTCTATGTTTAGTGTTAGGTTTGTTAGTTGACACCCATAAGTGGACTTTTTTTAATTCATTATTCACAACATTATATAGTGTATGTGGGTTGGGGTCTGAATGGATAAGGGTAGTATCATCAGCAAACAATATAGGTTTAAGAATATTAGAGACATTAAGCAGATCATTGATATATATATAAGAAATAGAAAAGGTCCTAAGATGCTGCCCTGTGGCACGGTTATTGGTAGAGTGGAAGAGGTTGTATCATTGATGGTTACACATTGGTGTCTGTCACTAAGATAGGATCGGATATAGTCCAGGGCAAGGCCTCGGATTCCATAATGCTGGAGTTTAAGTAAGAGGTAGTTGTGATTAATAGTATCAAAGGCTTTTCTTAGGTCAATGAAGAGTCCAATCGGAAACTCATTTTTGTCAAGGGCTGAGCAGATTACGTCAAGGAGACTAATGATTGCATCATTGGTGCTCTTTTGGGACCGGAAGCCAAACTGGCAGGGGCTGCGTATGTCGAGTTTTACGAGGTAGGAATAGAGCTGTTTGTAGATCATTTTTTAAAATATTTCTGATAGTATGGGTAGATTTGATATTGGTCTATAATTGTTTATGTCCGTCGGATTGCCTCCTTTATGGACTGGCATTACTCTTGTTTTTTTAAGGATATCAGGGAAGGTGTGACACTATAGATTTGTTGAACAGTAGGGCTATGGGTAGCGCCAGGGAGGCGCTCTTGTATACAATGGACGAAATTTCATCTTTCCTCCATCTACTATTGTGGTCACCCGTCCTCTCCTCCATCTACTATAGTTGTCGCCTCTCCTTTCTACATCCACTACTGTGATCATCGTCCTCTTCTCCATCTACGACTGTGATCTCCCGTCCCTCCTCAATCAACTATTGTGATCATCCGTCCTCTCCTCCATCTACTACTGTGGTCACCCTTCCTCTCCTCTATCTACTATTGTGGTCACCCGTCCACTCCTCCATCTACTATTGACGTTACCCGTCGTCTCCTCCATCTACTATTGTGGTCACCGGTCCTCTTCTCCATCTACTTTTGTGGTCACCCGTCCTCTCGTCTATCTACTCCTGTGATCATCCGTCCTCTCCTCCATCTACTACTGTGATCACCCGTCCTCTCCTCCATCTACTACTGTGATCACCCGTCCTCTCCTCCATCTACTATTGTAGTCACTCGTCGTTTCCTCCATCTAGTATTGTGGTCACCCGTTCTCTCCTCCATCTACTATTGAGGTTACCCGTCCTCTCCTCCATCTACTATTGTGGTCACCCGTCCTCTTTTCCATCAACTACTGTGGTCACCCGTCCTCTCCGACATTCCATCTACTACTGTGGTCACCCGTCCTGTCCTCCATCAACTACTGTGGTCACCCGTCCTCTTCATCTACTATTGAGATCACCGGTTCTCTCCTCCATCTACTATTCTAGTCACCCGTCCTCTCCTGCATCTACTACTATGATCACCCGTCCTCTTCTCCATCTTCTACTGTGATCTTCCGTCCTCTCTTCAATCAACTATTGTGGTCACCCGTCCTCTCCATCTACTTTTGAGATCACCCGTTCTCTCCTCCATCTAATATTGTGATCACTCGTCCTCTCGTCCATCTACTGCTGTGATCACCCGTCTTCTCCTCCATCTACTACTGTGGTCACCCGTCCTCTCCTCCATCTACTATTGTGATCACCCGTCGTCTTCCCCATCTACTATTGTTGTCACCCGTCCTCTCCTCCATCAACTATTGTGATCATCCGTCCTCTCCTCCATCTACTACTGTGGTCACCCGTCCTCTCCATCTACTTTTGAGATCACCCGTTCTCTCCTCCATCTAATATTGTGATCACCCGTCCTCTCGTCCATCTACTGCTGTGATCACCCGTCTTCTCCTCCATCTACTACTGTGGTCACCCGTCCTCTCCTCCATCTACTATTGTGATCACCCGTCGTCTTCCCCATCTACTATTGTTGTCACCCGTCCTCTCCTCCATCAACTATTGTGATCATCCGTCCTCTCCTCCATCTTCTATTGTGGTCACTCGTCCTCTCCTCCATCTACTACTGTGGTCACCCTTCCTCTCCTCCATCTTCTATTGTGGTCACCCGTCCTCTCCTCCATCTACTATTGAGGTTACCCGTCCTCTCCTCCATCTATTATTGTGATCACCCGTCCATCTACTCCTGTGATCATCCGTCCTCTCCTCCATCTACTACTGTGATCACCCGTCCTCTCCTCCATCTACCATTGTAGTCACCCGTCGTTTCCTCCATCTACTATTGTGATCACCCGTCCTCTCCTCCATCTACTACTGTGATCACCTGTCCTCTCCTCCATCTACTATTTAGGTCACCCGCCCTCTCCTCCATCTACTATTGTGATCACCCGTTCTCTCCTCCATCTACAATTTGGTCACCCGTCCTCTCCTCCATCTACTATTGAGATCACCCGTCCTCTCCTCCTTCTACTCCTGTGATCATCCGTCCTCTCCTCCATCTACTACTGTGATCACCCGTCCTCTCCTCCATCTACTATTGTAGTCACCCGTCGTTTCCTCCATCTACTATTGTGATCACCCGTCCTCTTCTCCATCTACTAATGCGATCACCCGTCCTCTCCTCAGTTAACTATTGTGGTCACCTGTCCTCTCGTCTATCTACTCCTGTGATCATCCGTCCTCCCCTCCATCTACAACTGTCATCACCCGTCCTCTCCTCTATGTACTATTGTGGTCACCCATCCTTTTCTCCATCTACTTTTGTGTTCACCCGTCCTCTCCTACATCTACTATTGTGGTCAAAGGTCCTCTCGTCCATCAACTACTGTGATCGCCAGTCCACTCCTCCATCTACTATTGTGATCACCTGTCCTCTTCTCCATCTACTACTGTGATCACCAGTTCTCTCCTTCATCTACTATTGTGATCACCCGTCCTCTCCTCCATCTACTATTGTGATCACCTGTCATATCCTCCATTTACTACTGTGGGTACCCGTTGTTGGAAATTTTCAACACTAATACAATACTATTGTATTATAATAAATTAGTATTATTAGATACTAACTACAATAATCACTAAAACTTACTAACAGTAATGTTCACATAAACTAACCATTATATCTACATATGGATGCTGGAATTCTTACGAAACCAAGCACCAGTATTGTGTCAGCTTATATCTAGTTAAACACATTTATTGCCGGTGTGTTAGAGAATTGAATGTGATTCTCTAAAATCATCAGTATTCCGTGTGATAATTATTTATGGATAACATAACTCCCAAATAATTCTAAATCGAGAGTTTTTAGTTACAATTGTTATCAAGTAATAGTTTTTCTGTCAAGCGTGAATGCCATGGAGAAAACTAAAATCTTCTCCATTTCTCGTTTACCACCATAAGACGAGAAAGCAATAATATTTAAATCCCTAAAATCACAACCCAGTCTTTATTAAAGTATTTCAACCACAATTGCTCGAAATAGTATTATTCGTGATAAATAATTTCTGTGGTGAATGCGGGGACGCGGGTTGAGGAGGAAAAGAGATGCCATTGTGTGTGTGTGTGGCGAGCTCGTGTTGCGGAACGAGCAACGAGAAGTCGTGACGTCAGAGTCTGGGACACATGACGTTGGGATTATCAGCAATAATTAAACTGATACTCAGCTTAGAACGAATAATTATTCTTCTCCGTGATCTACAGTGCTCGGTTAAATAATAACGCGTCGATATTCAAGCCAAACTCTCAACCACGTGTACGACATTGTGGGAGTTTGAGATTGAGACGCTACCGGCAGACTTCAGCATACACTTCACCCGTCGATAAGTATATATTTCTTTCTTGATGCATCATTAAAGATTGTATATTTCGTGGGCAGTCTGTCGTTACATCGAAAGCCGACTAAAAATCCAATGTTAGTACCGCACTAATCTTTATTTTCTATTTCATGAATATTGAGACTTAATTAGCCTAGTTCAATGCTACGTAATACCCTTTACATTACAGCTCGTATGTGAGGAGTCAACGAGCCGTTAACTACATTTGTGTTATTCACCTCTAAGGGCTTCTATGTGGAGATCCTGAGATCACGAGGACAAGGCTCGAACGATGTCATAGAAATCGTCTTAAAGCTAAGACTTTTTGTACACATTTAATTGCTCCAATTTATTCTAAAATTTCATGATATTATCACATTGAATGCTTGTCATGTGTGGAGATGAATGTGTTTACTTAGATGATTGCTCTCTAATTTTAATAATCATTAATATTTTTTATTTGTATTCACCTATTGATTCTATAATAATTTGGTCACAATATTCTTTATTCAACAATGAACTGGTGCACGAACCACACTAGTTCCTAGACGTATATGAAGTTCTAGCAATAACCCCCCAATGTAGGTGTTTGAGGCTCTGACTTTAGTTAATTAACCATACAGTCCATCATTTATTCAAGTGATTATTCTTTCCAGTATTTATCCATAGACACTGGTTCTTCCTTGTGTTTCTAATGATCACTTTTTATTAGTTTCCCTCTTTTCTTTAAAAGTGGGTGGTCCTTCGTTATTAATTTGATTAATTAAATAATTAAATAATTGAGTCAAGCCCCAGATATCCCATATTATGGTCCTTCAAACCGGATACATACTAATTAGTAATTACTAATCACCGTGTGAAGTAGTCTAGACTAACCATATTGATTAATTGTGTCTACCGGCAGCGTAACACATAGGTTAGCCTAATTCACACCAATTCATTTGCTACTTATACCTTATGTATAAGGTAGCACTCGTGGGACACAGTCAATTGCCCACAACATTTAGACCTATACCTCATACTGAGGTAAGAATCTTTAGGTCACCAGGAGCAACAGCTCATAACTTGTATATTAATCACTAACACCAATTATGTGTTAACCATTTGGGCTATACAAATATATCAATATACGGCTGTCAGCAGACTGTCCATTATAGCCTGAATTCATTCCATAATTACTGATTCACTCAAGACAGTGGATTCATTAACATATTAGGATCCAGTATACTTATACAAATTGCTGATCCCATACTAATTAATCATTACTAACCCTGATAATATTTTATTCCACAATTAGGAAGTACATTCAGGAGTTAAATATTATTTACGGCAGTAGAATACTTGCCAAACACAATTAATTCTTTTGTGTTCATTTAATTTCTTATACACATAATTTCTACCAGTGTATATATTATATAAAACTACAAAATCCAAAAACATAGCACTATTTGCACATTACTGCACCACAATATAATCTTTGCCAACCTTTATTAGGTAGGAATTTAGGCTGTGATTGTGCTGAATTTGGCACAAATGCAGACTAAATAAATTAGTAGTTTCTTAGGTAGAAATTCTCACGACTAGGCTTGAGCTAGTTAGTAGTACATATATTAATCATTCTAGTGCTGACCCGAATGGGTGGGATTAACCATTTATTGCATAATTATATTCATTATATATTTCTATGTACATCTTTGAGTGTTACTGTAAGTTCACTACCCATCCAAGGCTGATTTTGAAGAGCTAAGCTAAGGAACACCTATAGTGAGGCCACGGTACCACTAAAATCTTAGTTGCTTATTATCAGGTAGGTAGCTAACCTCTAAATGAGGTAAATTACAACCAGCCTCAAGAAAATATCAGGCTGTCAATAATTATACCTACTCTACATAAAGGAGCAAGTATCATAGCTGTTCAAGTAGCTATATAGGCTCTATAACGCTCAAATTTACAGCCAGAATGGCTACTCCAGAAAAGACTGCAAGGCTCTTGAGAGGTCTTCAAGTTCACCTGTGAAAACTACTTGTCAAATGTGACAACTGTATAGGAACTAACTCAGTTGACGTCTTCAGGCTAGTAAGTTCCACAAGGGTGGCTAACCTAAAATATGACCATATAAAGGTTATAATCGAGTCTTATAGGAACATACTCCTTGTCAGTAATACTGCAATACTGACCCAGACGAATTACGTCTGATAGAATCTGATCTTGACGACTATGAATATATCATTCAAGACAAGTTAGACCAATATAAAAAAGTGCTTGTGACACAAGATTTTCCTGAGTGGATAGAACATTTTTTTAGCAGATCTACACCCGAGCAAGCACCCAGCTCAGATGAAATACATGAGCTACCTCAAGATGAGGAGAATCCTCTAATCAATACTGATCACTACACAGGATCAACAACTGAAGTTCAACCTTCATTTTCTAACATCTCATCCAATACAACTTCACGTAATAATTTGTTTACAGAGTCTGATCAATTTTCAGACAGCTCTTCTCAATGTTCCCTGGATTCTATAAATTCAATGCATGAGGCTACTGAATTAACTAGCTTCTCACAGGAACCCAGAGAAACAAGTGAAGCTGCAGATGAAACTCTTAGTGAAGCTGCAATAATCAGTGAATCTGAACAAGAAAATGATAAAGCTAATGCTGCAGCAGCAGCCGAAGCTGTAATTAAAGCTGAGGCTAAGCAAGAAGCCTTAAGCAACACAAGTAATGGTCACAATTACTCACACCAGCCTTCTAGAGTAAGTGCTAACAATGAGAAGACTGTTATAAACCTTGTACACCAATTACTAGATTTGTCTCCACCAGAACAATCAGTTGACTCGTTACAAGCCTTTAGTTTTCAGCTTGAGTCACTGTTAAATTCCTTCAGTAAAGAGGTGGATCACCCAACTGCTGAGTGGATGACTAAAATTATCATCCAAAGAAAATTGTCTGGTGACACACTCAATAAGTTATATGTAGACCAGAATGGTAATACCCTGTCATGGCAGGATATATTTACAGGTTTGCGCAATATAAGCAATCATTCAGCAAACCAGGCACTTAATGCCTCTTCTGAATGCACCGAAACTGTACCCACATCAGTTGCCTTACCTGGAACTCCTAAAGTGACACTGTCACCAGGTAATAAGGGTACTAATAACCAATGTAATAACAATAAGTCAAACACTGATTCATCAGTAATGCCCAAGAACCCCACAGGTGCTCCTAAGAGACCCAATAGTCCAAAGAGCACTCCTAAGAGCCCAGTAATGGCTCCCCAGAGTACACCAAGTACTCACAAGTGAATAAATAACAAGCAAATGCAAGCTGCAAAACCATCTCAACCTGCAATTACTGTTTTACCTAAACCGGTAGCCCCTAAACGAGCTGTAGGATGGGGAATATGCTTGTTTTGCAAACAAAAACATTCTCTGTACAAATGTACTAATTACCCTAATAGAGACACAAGAGTCAGACGACTCAAACAGTTATACAAATGTACTAGGTGTCTCAAATCACATAATGTTAATTGCTGTGACACCCCACTGAACACCTGCAATAGGTGTAGAAGGGGCAAGCATCATGCTGCACTGTGCAAATTAGTTAGGAAAAATTATGTCAATCCCAGAATAGGACGTAGAGAATCTACACCAGTACAGTGCTGCAAGGTGCGAGATGTGTACAGCGTTATTTCACAAGCATCTCAAGTGGATGCTGCTTTGCCTACTGCCCAACTTTAAGTAAAGAACAAAGGAACCAAGATCACCACTCATGGACTATTTGATCAAGGTTCCCAGAGAACTTTCATAACTCAGAAAGCGGCAGAGGCACTCAATTTACAACCAATCAGACAGGTAAAATTAAACTTGACAGGGTTCATGATAAATCGAGGAACCCATGAATACTCAGTAGTTCAACTTCTTGTACGACTAGGTAGTCATGTCAAGGCTGTCCAAGCCATTGTTGTAGATCAAATACCTTTTGACCTTGATATTAAGGGTCTGGGGTACACAGCTCACTTCCTGCAGGAACGTGAAATTAATTTGGCTGACAACAAGTTAACGTCTGACCGCCTTAACAATGTAAATGTACTAATAGGAGCAGACTACTATTACCAGTTCATAACTGGACATGTTAAACGATTGGGCATGAATATGCTCCAATCTGCAGGTGGCTACTTACTGGTAAAGTTCTGAATGTGAACAAGCCTAAGCCTGCCAACAATAATAAATTAGTCAGCAGTAAATCAATTCTCCAGCAGCAAGCTAAAAGGAGTAACACAGCTGAGTAATAAATCCAGATTGAGTGTAGTACAATTAGTATTCGCAGAGATGTTTCATAGCTCTCAGTGGAAAACCAGTGGTCCGTACCTAAACCAGTACAAGTCATAGTGACCAAGCCATTGAATCCACTGCAGACCTAGAATTATTCTCGACAAGTAATAATTGACCACACTCAGTCTCCCTAGGTAATTGATAATATTAGGCTAGAGAATCTAGCATTTCCTAGGTAATTAATAATATTAGGCTAGAGAATCTAGCAATCAATGCATCTAGCATTTCCTGAATTTAGCAATACTATGAAGTCATCAAGCAATTTCTATAATTATAAATTCACTGGGACCAAGGTCCAAAATACTTGCGCTTAAGGTTTGCCAAGAAAACCTTATTAATACAATGTTTTCTGCACTAGGAGTTAGTGAAAGTACTTGCATAAATTTTTGTTTGAGTTGTTTTTCTTTCGTTTCTGCTTAATTATTGTAGGAGCGCAGCACGAACAAACTTGCAAACTTACCAATACGTAAGTGAGTCTACAGAGAACTAATAACCCGTGAAACGTTTAGGTTGGGAAAATGTTACAAATTATCTTGAATAGGATTAATCGTAGCAGTAATTAAATTTCCAGCAACCTTAGGTTTCCCTTTGTTTAATGCGTTATCATTAAACATCAGCATTCTTAATTAACATGCTTAATGAGCTCAATATAGCTCACCTTTGAATTAACGTAATAATTGAGTGCTTATTGTTCCCCATGCGAATACGAGCTCAATATTGCTCGCCATGATAATTGAACGCTATAATGCTCCACCTCGTTAATTCGAGTTCAGTATAACTCACCCTGAGTTAACGTAACAATTGAGTGCTTTAATGTTCCCCATGCTAATACGAGCACTGCTCGCCATGATAATTGAACGATACAATGCTCTACCTCGTTAATTCGAGTTCAATATAACTCACCCTGTTAACATGCTTAATGAGCTCAATATAGCTCCCCATGTTAACGAGCTCAATATAGCTCACCCTGTTAACGAGTTCAATATAACTCATCCTGTTAACATGCTTAATGAGCTCAATATAGCTCCCCATGTTAACGAGCTCAATATAGCTCGCCCTGTTAACTGTTAACGAGCTCAATATAGCTCCCACTGTTAACTGTTAATGAGCTCAATATAGCTCAACCTGTTCACGAGCTCAATACAGCTCCCAATGTTAATTCGAGTACATTTTTGCTCACAATTAGCTTAGTCCCTTTCTTAGGTAGGTAAGAAATTTAAACCATTTATTTAGGTAGGTTTAGGGACTTTAGTTAGTGTCAACTGAGTACTAGCCTAGTCTGTACTCACCATTAATTACAGTTGACTATACTTATAGAGACTGATTTAATAAACTCAATTTTCATTTAAAAGTTGAGGATGTATTAATGAGTTTACAGTGTCAAGCCTATGAGCTTCAATTCAATTAGCTCATAAGTCAGAATGACTAGGCTACTAATCTCACTGTCGACTCAGAATTTTCCTTGATTTTAATGAATAAATCTTTTCAGTTATCTAATATTACACTATTTTAGCTAGTTAGCAAATTAGTTATACCATCAGTCAGAATGACTACTGCACGGCAGTGCACATTAAATTAAATTTCCTCATTTGATTTTGGGGTGATCATGATGCTGCGTGATGTTATTGTCTAGTAACTCAATAGTTACAAGTCACAGCGACCCTAGACAGTGACCTTACTGTAGTGTCATAGTCTCCTTGATCTTGAATGACCCAATAATACTTTCCGTATAATAATGTAGAATACAACTTATACTGTACAATAATGTTATCAGTTCTTAGGAACTTTTTCTGAGTTTGCCTATAATTCAGCAACTACGTAATACACCATTACATGTCACTGCGACCCTAGTTGTTGAGTTTATTGTAAGCTTTAGGGAGTTCCTGATTACCGATAACTTAATCATTTAATATTTCAATATTTAATACATGTTTCCACCAGAGCAGTTGCTCAATACAAACGGAAACTACAAGCCTATTATAGCTTTGACCAAGAGCAAATAATTTCCCATCCAATTTAAGTAATCATGATGACACTGTGTTGTGATGTCAAGTAACAAATCGTTACAAGTCACAATGACCCAGAACATTCTCATCACAGTGGATTCTCAGTTACTTTAAATTGTATGATTTCATTCTTAGTTTGTTGTATAGGCTATTAATAATAACATTATTTCGTCTAGAGTATCTGAGAGTTTACAAGACTTTAAGACTTAGTAATATAAACATTACATGTCATAGCGACACCAGTCCCAGAGTTTATTGTAGGCTTTATTAGTCATTAACTTTAGATGATTCCCAATAACATGTTCCATTCAACATGAATTTCTTTGCAAGACTTAAATTTCTTGTATGTCCTTGACAATTACGGGATATCCGTTACGGCCCTCTTGGGACGCAACTGGGTTCTTTCTCTGATGTTAGTAGAGCTTGGGTATCCAGCCCCAAGCTAGTAGTGGCTTTCAAGGGGTGTGCTCCGTAACGCAAGTAAATTAAAGGGGAAGGGAGACAAAGGCAAAAACTTAATAATATAATTATCACCATCACCATAAATAATATATAGATTATCACACGGGGAGGTATAAACACTATTATGTACAGCGTGGTCTTCCTCTGAAGACTCTGGACGTTCACGGTGCTCAAGACGAGTGGTCCTGGTTCTCTTGTGGCCTCACGATGAATCCTTTGATTCCCTTCGCGAGTCTACCACGGCCACTGGCCAGCCAAATCACAGTCCCACTGGGTGCACCGCCGTGGAGGCCGTCAACCACAAATCCAGCCTATAGCTGGCAGGTTCCAAACAGCGACACTGCGTAGGCAACTCCACGACCGATACTAGGGTTGCGAGCCCTAGGCAGGAGCCTCGTGTGATTCCACAGATCACTCTCCTCACCACAACACCCCAGTGGTTAGTTTTCTCCACCCGTCAGTCCCAGGTACGACAAATCCTCAACTGCCACGTCACAGGCAGGCTAACACAACAGTGTTCATCTGGGGGGTGACTCGGAGCTTCTACAGCAAATGCGTGGAGGTTCTACGGCTGCCTTGGGTAGCCTGATCCAACTTCCATTACAGCAGTCCCAGGTCGACTTTGTAATCAGACACGTCATCAGTACTAGTTACACTCTGCGGCACCTCACTTACTGGCTTAGACACAAACGCCCACCTATCCACTCCATAGATGGCGTTGCTGTCTAAGCGTCGCCTCACCAGAGGTCAGCAGCGGCTGTGTTATGAGCTGATAAGGACGGGAAACTAGCCCTTGTGGCCAGTATATCTCGTCCTCACTAGATGGCGTCGTCCATTTGGAGGGGGTTTCGGGAGCTGACCCTCCGATGGCGTGGTCGTCACCGCTCCGTGCTCGGACGCTGGGCTCGGGTCCGTAACATGTGTGTACTAACATATTAACATTAATACTAACTTCGGGATAGGTATGTCAGTACTCAACATTGCACTGCGACCCGAGAAATCTCCCCCCGGAGTTATGTTGGAAATTTCCAACACTTATACAATACTATTGTATTATAATAAATTAGTATTATTAGATACTAACTACAATAATCATTAAAACTTACTAACAGTAATGTTCACATAAACTAACCATTATATCTACATATGGATGCTGGAATTCTTCCGAAACCAAGCACCAGTATTGCGTCAGCTTATATCTAGTTAAACACATTTATTGCCGGTGTGTTAGAGAATTGAATGTGATTCTCTAAAATCATCAGTATTCCGTGTGATAATTATTTATGGATAACATAACTCCCAAATAATTCTAAATCAAGAGTTTTTAGTTAAAATTGTTATCAAGTAATAGTTTTTCTGTCACGCGTGAATGCCATGGAGAAAACTAAAATCTTCTCCATTTCTCGTTTACCACCATAAGACGAGAAAGCAATCATATTTAAATCCCTAAAATCACAACCCAGTCTTTATTAAAGTATTTCAACCACAATTGCGCAAAATAGTATTATTCGTGATAAATAATTTCTGTGGTGAATGCGGGACGCGGGTTGAGGAGGAAAAGAGATGCCATTGTGTGTGTGTGTGGCGAGCTCGTGTTGCGGAATGAGCAACGAGAAGTCGTGGCGTCAGAGTCTGGGACACGTGACGTTGGGATTATCAGCGAGAATTAAACTGATACTCAGCTTAGAACGAATAATTATTCTTCTACGTGATCTACAGTGCTCGGTGAAATAATAACGCGTCGATATTCAAGCCAAACTCTCAACCACGTGTACGATATTGTAAAAGTTTGACATTGAAACGCTACCGGCAGACTTCAGCATACACTGCACCCGTCGAAAAGTATATATTTCTTTCTTGATGCACCATTAGAGATTGTATATTTCGTGGGCAATCTGTCGTTACATCGAAAGCCGACTAAAAATCCAATGTTATTACCGCACTAATCTTTATTTTCTATTTCATAAATATTGAAACTTAAGTAGCCTAGTTCAATGCTACGTAATATCGTTTACATTACAGCTCGTATGTGAGGAGTCAACGAGCCGTTAACTACATTTGTGTTATTCACCTCTAAGGGCTTCTATGTGGAGATCCTGAGATCACGAGGACGAGGCTCGAACGATGTCATAGAAATCGTCTTAGAGCTAAGACTTTTTGTACACATTTAATTGCTCCAATTTATTCTAAAATTTCATGATATTATCACATTGAATGCTTGTCATGTGTGGAGATGAATGTGTTTACTTAGATGATTGCTCTCTAATTTTAACAATCATTAATATTTTCTATTTGTATTCACCTATTAATTCTATAATAATTTAGTCACAATATTCTTTATTCAACAATGAACTGGTGCACGAACCACACTAGTTCCTAGACGTATATGAAGTTCTAGCAATAACCCCCCAATGTAGGTGTTTGAGGCTCTGACTTTAGTTAATTAACCATACAGTCCATCATTTATTTAAGTGATTATTCTTTCCAATATTTATCCATAGACACTGGTTCTTCCTTGTGTTTCTAATGATCACTTTTTATTAGTTATCCTCTTTTCTTTAAAAGTGGGTGGTCCTTCGTTATTAATTTGATTAATTAAATAATTAAATAATTGAGTCAAGCCCCAGATATCCCACACCTGTCCTCTCCCCCATCTACTACTTTGATCTCCCGTCCGTCCTAACCTCAATCAACTATTGTGGTCACCCGTCCTCTCCTCCATCTACTATTGAGATCACCCGTTCTCTCCTCCATCTACTATTGTGGTCACCCGTCCTCTCCTCCATCAAATATTGTGATCATCCGTCCTCTCCTCCATCTACTACTGTAGTCACCCTTCTTCTCCTCCATCTACAACTGTGGTCACCTGTCATCTCCTCCATCTATATTGAGGTTACCCGTCCTCTCCTCCATCTACTATTGTGACACCGGTCCTCTCCTCCATCTACTATTGTGGTCACCCGTCCTCACCTCTATCTATTATTGTGATCACCTGTCCTCTCGTCCATCTACTCCTGTGATCATCCGTCCTCTCCTCCATCTACTATTTTTGGTCAGCCGTCCTCTCCTTCATCTACTATTGTGATCACCTTTCCTTTCCTCCATCTACTACTGTGGTCACCCATCTTCTCCAATTTCTATTGTGGTCACCCGTCGTCTCCTCCATCTACTATTCAGATCACCCGTCCTCTCCTCAATCATCTAGTGTGGTCACCCGTCCTCTCATTCATATATTATTCTGATCACCCGTCCTCTCCGCCATTTACTACTGTGGTCACCCTTCTTCTCCTCCATCTACTATTGTGATCACCCGTCCTCTTCTCCTTCTACTACTACGATCACTCGTCGTCTCCTCAATCAACTATTGTGGTCACCCGTCCTCTTCATCTACTATTGAGATCACCCTTTCTCTCCTTCATCTACTATTGTGGTCACCCGTCCTCTCCTGCATCTACTACTATGATCACCCGTCCTCTTCTCCATCTACTACTGTGATCTTCCGTCCTCTCCTCAATCAACTGTTGTAGTCACCCGTCCTCTTCATCTAATATTGAGATCACCCGTTCTCTCCTCAATCTGCTATTGTGGTCACCCGTCCTCTCCTCCATTTAATATTGAGATCACTCGTCCTCTTCTCCATCTACTACTGTGGTCACCCGTCCACTTCTCCATCTACTATTGTGATCTTTCGTCACTTCTCAATCAACTATTGTGGTCACCCGTTCTCTCCTCTATCTAATATTGTGATCACTCGTCCTCTCGTCCATCTACTGCTGTGATCACCCGTTCTCTCCTCCATCTTCTATTGTGGTCACCCGTATTCTCCTCCATCTACTACTGTGATCACCCGTCCTCTCCTCCATCTACTACTGTGATTACCTGTCCTCTCCTCCATCTACTATTTAGGTCACTCGTCGTCTCCTCAATCAACTATTGTGGTCACCCGTCCTCTCTTCCATCTACTATTGAGATCACCCGTCCACTCCTCCATCTACTATTTAGGTCATCCGTCCGCTCCTACATCTACTATTGTGATCACTCGTTCTCTCCTCCATCTACTATTTGGTTACCCGTCCTCTCCTCCATCTACTATTGAGATCTCCCGTCCTCTCCTCCATCTACTCCTGTGATCACCCGTTCTCTCCTCAATCAATTACTGTGATCACCAGTCCTTTCCTCCATCTACTACTGTGGTCACCCGTCCTCTTCTCCATCTACTACTGTGGTTACCCGTCCTCTCCTCCATTTCCTATTGTGATCACCCGTCCTGTCCTCCATCTGCTATTTAGGTCACCCGTCCTCTCATCCATCTACTATTGAGGACACCCGTCCTCTCCTCCATCTACTATTGTGATCACTCGTCCTCTCCTCCATCTACTTTTCAGGTCACCCGTCATCTCCTCCATCTACTCCTGTGGTCACCCGTCCGCTCCTCAATCAACTACTGTGATCACCCGTCCTCTCCTCCATTCCATCTACTACAGTGGTCACCCGTCCTCTCTTTTATCTACTCCTGTGGTCACCCGTCCTCTCCTCTATCTTCTCATGTGGTCACCCGTCCTCTCCTCCATCTACACCTGTAATCACCCGACCTTTCCTCCATCTACTATTGTGATCACCCGTCATATCCTCCATTTACTACTGTGGTTACCCGTCTTCTCCTCCATCTACTACTGTGGTCACCCATCTTCTCCTCCAACTTCTATTGTAGTCACCCGTCCTCTCCTCCATCTATTATTGAGATCACCCGCCCTCTCCTCAATCATCGTCCTCTCATTCATCTACTATTGTGTTCACCCTTCCGCTCCTCCATCTCCTTTTGTGATCACCCGTCGTCTCCTCCATCTACTAATGAGGTCACCCTTCTTCTCCTTCATCTACTATTGTTATCACCCGTCCTCTCCTCCATCTACTATTGTACTCACCCGTCCTCTCGTCCATCTACTATTGAGATCACCCGTCCTCAACTTCATCTTCTATTGTGGTCACTTGTCATTTCCTCCATCAACTGTTGTGATCATCCGTCCTCTCCTCCATCAACTACTGTGGTCACCCTTCCTCTCCTACATCTTCTATTGTAGTCACCCGTCCTCTTCTCCATCTACTATTGTGGTCACCCGTCCTCTCCTCCATCTGTTATTGTGATCACCCGTCCTCTCGTCCCTCTACTCCTGTGATCGTCCGTCCTCTCCTCCATCTACTACTTTGATCACCCGTCCTCTCCTCCATCTACTATTGTAGTCACCCGTCGTTTCCTCCATCAACTATTGTGATCACCCGTCCTCTCCTCCATCTACTACTGTGATCACCTGTCGTCTCCTCCATCTACTATTTCGGTCACCCTTCCTCTCCTCCATCTACTATTGAGATCACCCGTCCTCTCCTCCATCTACTATTTAGGTCACTCGTCTTCTCCTCAATCAACTATTGTGGTCACCCGTCCTCTCCTCCATCTACTATTGAGATCACCCGTCGTCTCCTCCATCTACTATTTAAGTCACCCGTCCGCTCTTCCATCTAATATTGTGATCACCCGTTCTCTCCTCCATCTACTATTTGGTCACCCGTCCTCTCCTCCATCTACTCCTGTGATCACCCGTTCTCTCCTCCATCTACTACTGTGGTCACCCGTCCTCTCTTTCATCTACTCCTGTGGTCACCCGTCCTCTCCTCCATCAACTATTATGGTCACCCGTCCTCTCCTCCATCTACTATTGTGGTCGCCTCTCCTTTCTCCATCTACTATTGTTATCACCCGTCCTCTCCTCCATCTACTATTGTGGTTACCCGTCCTCTCCTCCATTTACTACTGTGTCACCCTTCTTCTCCTCCATCTACTACTGTGATCACCCGTCCTCTTCTCCATCTACTACTACGATCACCCGTCCTCTCCTCAATAAAAAATTGTGGTCACCCGTCCTCTCCTCCATCTAGTCCTGTGATCACCCGTCCTCTCCTCAATCAACTACTGTGGTCACCCGTCCTCTCCTCCATCTACTTTTGTGGTCACCCGTCCTCTCCTCAATCAACTATTGTGGTCACCCGTCCTCTCCTCCATCTAGTCCTGTGATCACCCGTCCTCTCCTCCATCTAGTCCTGTGATCACCCGTCCTCTCCTCCATCTAGTCCTGTGATCACCCGTCCTCTCCTCCATCTCCAATTGTGATCACCCGTCCAGTCCTCCATCTACTACTGTGGTCACCCGTCCTCTCCTCCATCTACTATTGTGATCATCCGTCCTCTTCTCCATCTACTACAGCGATCACCCGTCCTCTCCTCAGTCAACTATTGTGGTCACCCGTCCTCTCCTCCATCTACTATTGAGATCACTCGTCCTCTCCTCCATCTCCTATTGTGATCATCCATCCTCTCCTCCGTCTACTACTGTGGTCACCCTTCCTCTCCTCCATCTACTATTGTGGTCACCCATGCTCTCCTCCATCTACTATTGAAGTTATCCGTCCTCTTCTCCATCTACTGTTGTGGTCACCGGTCCTCTCGTCCATCTACTCCTATGATCATCCGTCCTCTCCTCCATCTACTACTGTGATCACCCGTCCTCTCCTCCATCTACTATTGTAGTCACCCGTCGTTTCCTCCATCTACTACTGTGATCACCCGTCCTCTCCTCCATCTACTACTGTGATCACTCGTCCTCTTGTCCATCAACTATTGTGGTCACCCATCGTCTCCACCATCTACTAATGTGATCACGAACAAGTTTGTTCGTGCTGCGCTCCTAGAATAATTAAGCAGAAACGAAAGTAAGTAAGTAAGTAATTATCAAAAGAAGGCACCAAACCAGGAAAGCTATGTAGCACCATCAAATGCGCAAAATAATCAGAGGGCGCTAAATATCACCAAGGATGCCAATACGAGAACAAAAACGCATAAGGCGAACGATATCAAAAGTATCCGAGTCACCAAGAGTTCTACTGAGGGACAGGCGACCGCGAGGGGCGGTCGGAAAGCAAGACACACGCTCGTCCTGGAAGTCAGGACATTCAAGAAGGACATGCACGACCGTAAGAGGGACAATGCAACTAGGACAATAAGGAGCACGGCGGCGCTTCATCAAGTGACCATGGGTTAAGCGAGTATGGCCAATACGCAACTTCGCCAGAGCTGTTTCCCACCGTCGGTTACGGTGGAAGGAGGACGGCCACGAGGAAACACAACATTTAAGAGTACGTAGTTTGTTACCAGTAACAGACAACCTAGAAGCCTGCCAACGGGTAAGGACGGAGGAATGAATAACCGGGTAAAAGTCGGAATACGGAATACCTTTACGAGAGATGGGACAAGAGCGGACACCTTCCTTGGCGGCAGCATCCGCACGCTCATTTAAAGACACACCAATATGGCTGGGAACCAAACAAAACTCAACCGACTTAAATTTACTGTGAACAAGAAACAGCCAATGCTGGATCTCGACAACTACTGGATGAACCGGATTAAAGGACCCGAGAGCCATGAGGGCACTACGAGAGTCAACAACAACTACAAAGGAAGACTGACAACGAGAAAGCAGGAGACGAAGAGCATAGAGAATAGCATAAAGTTCCGCTGTAAAGATGCTAGTCTCCGGAGGTAAGCGACACATATAAGTGCGATCAGGAAAAGCAACAGAGTAGCCAACACCGTCCGCAGACTTAGACCCATCGGTGAAGACAGAAACTGAGCGGGAGTGAGAAGAAAAGTGCTCAAGGAAAAAGCGTTTTAGAACCGTAGGAGGGGTAAAAGCTTTAGTGATACAGGTCAAGGATGTACAAAACCGCGGAAGAGGGACTCTCCACGGGGGCAAAGAAGGAACAACACGAGGAGAAACATTAGAAATACGAACGGAAAGAGAGTCCTGTAGGCGAGATAACCGGACAGAAAGAGGGAGGTGGTGAAGAGGAACAGGAACCGCAGGAGGGGTAAAAGTTAAAGCACGACAGAGGCGTGAGGAAGGATGTTGTAAGGACCGCGAAAGATAGCGAAGACAGTAGCGATCACGGCGGTCTTGGAGAGACAGGAAGCCAGTGTCAACATACAAGCTAAGGACGGGAGTCGAACGAAAGGCACCAGAACTGAGGCACAACCCAGTATGGTGCAAAGCATCAAGACGGCGAAGAGTAGAAGGAGAAGCAGACGAGTAAGCAGGGCAACCATAATCGAGCTTAGACAGGACGAGAGAGGAATGTAAAGCAAGGAGATTGCGCCTATCTGCCCCCCCCCCAAGAAGTATGGGACAAGACCCGAAGGAGGGTAAGGGCCTTAGAGCACTCAACACGGAGGTAAGAGATATGGGGAGACCAAGACAAACGAGTGTCAAGGAATAACCCCAAAAGCTTCGCGGAATCTTTGTACTCAAGGGGATGACCATAAAATGACAAAGAGGGACGAAGAAAGACCCGTTTCCGCGTAAAAGTCATGGCACAAGTCTTAGAAGTAGAGAACTTGAAGCCATGATCAGTGGCCCAAGACGACATGGCATCAATTGAAAGTTGAAGCCAGCGCTGAAGGAGAGGCGAATCATTACCCTGGCAGCAAAGGGTAAGATCATCGACATAGAGAGCGGAGAAGACACCAGAAGGAAGAGAGGAAAGAAGACCATTGAGGGCAACCAGAAAAAGAGTAGTGTTCAAAACACTACCCTGGGCACACCTTCGTATTGCTGAAAAGAGGCAGAGAGAGCGGTACCAAGGCGCACCCGAAAGGAATGACGAGAGAGGACGCTGCGGAGAAGGAGAGTGAGATGACCACGAAGGCCAAAAGAATGAAGTTGAGATAGAATATGATACCGCCAAGTGGTGTCGTAAGCCTTTTCCAGGTCAAAAAGGACGGCAACAACGGAGATCTTCGCAGCAAAAGCAGTACAAATATAGACCTCCAAGTTCACCAGGACATCTTTCGTGCTGCGGCACTTGCGGAAACCAAATTGAGAAGGGGAGAGGTGATGGTGTTCCAGGAACAACATGAGACGAACGTTAACCATACGTTCAAAGAGTTTGCAGACACAACTTGAGAGGGCAATAGGGCGAAAGTCCTTAGGGAAAGTAGCCAGAGACCCCGGTTTGTGAACAGGGAGGACAACGGCATCGAGCCAGTCCTCAAGGACTGACGACGACTCCCAGATCCGATTATACAGACTCAGTAAATACTGAGACGTGCACGGAGGGAGATGGCGAAGCATCTCATAATGAATACCATCGGAGCCCGCCGCCGTAGAACCGCAGAGGGCCAGGGCAGAACGAAGTTCAGAGAGAGAGAAGGGATCATTATAAGGAAGCTGAAGACGAGTGCAGAAATCTAAAGGACGAGACTCAAGGACAGGTTTACGAAGAAGGAAAGATTGGGGAAGATGAAGACCAGACCTAACAGAAGAAAAGTGGGAACCCAGTATGGGAGCGACCTGCAACGGGTCCGCCACAAAAGTATCATGGAGGTGAAGGACCGGTGAAACATCGGGAACGAACTTACCCGCTATCTTGCGGATACGCTTCCAGATCTGGGGTAGAGGAGTTTCGGAGGTAATTGATGAGACATAAGATGCCCAACATTCACGTTTAGCCGTACGGATGGCCCTACGGGCCACCGCACTCGCTTTCCGAAAGGAAAGAAAAGAATCGGTCGAAAGAAAAGAAACACGGTATAATACAATGGCATACAAGGTATAATACAGCAAGATATAATACAATGGCAAAGTATAATTCAATGGCAAACTAGCTAGCACAGTAACATCACAAAACAAAACCGTCATAAAACAAAACATACATCAAAGGCACAACAGGGAACATAACAGTACAAACACAATACATCCCAAACAAAACATAAAGAACAAACACGTACAACAGGTAAAGCACGCCATAACAAACGGAAGGCAAAACAAAATGGCACAACCGAACAAAGAGCACTCGCCAACAGCCTGAAGGGCACACAACATGACATACACAAGCGCATACGACATCCACAACCGAACACACAAATACACAGGAACCGTACCCCCACCCACCAGCCACACAAAGAAAACCTACAACATACACCGGAGCACGCAGGAACCGGGAAACAAAACCCACTTCACCCACTCACACACTCACCCCCCCATCCGCACCGCACACAACAGGAAACACAGAATACACAGAAATCATTTTCGAGGAACAGCGTGAGAAATGCCCTGGAAACACAAACCGAAACTGTCTCTATTTTCCGCTTGTTACAACTTGTAATAAAGTTGTTACATCTTGGCTTACAGTGTTTATAACGTATTAGAGCGTTGTTACAACTTGATATATTGGTTGTTATAACTGGTTAGGAGGTGTTAAAACTTGTTCGAACGTTGTACCAACGTCGTAGTTTCGGTGTGTGTTTGGCGGGTGTACGTCTCCGGGAAAACATCGGAAGGATACTTCGCCTTGTAAGCTTCCCAGACCAAATCTTCAAGGTCGGTAGGGTTTTTGATCCCCCTCGCCCGAGGGGATATCATAAACTCAGGAACATCTATATCGGGCGGCATCGGACAACGCCCGAGGTCACTGACGCAAGTCGCATAACGAGGCCGGGGAGCGCCACCCACGCCCATCGAGGAAGCAGACGGCACTGGAGAAGCGGACGAGGGCCGCCGAGACTGCCACGAAGTCGCACACATAGGAGCAGGGGCCGGACGATGAGACTGTAGCACTTCCATGGATACCGCAGGAGACTCAGAAGAGACTGCTGGAGACGGAAGAGGCGGCAAGACCGCAGCCGAGGAAACGGGTAACGAGGAAGGGGCCACAGAACTCTCAGAGCGAGCATCCTTTCTCAACACCATCACCAGGCCACCCCGCTCACCACCAACCACAGCAGGGGGAACCACTCCCCACGAAGAACCGATGCCACCCCACGCAGGCGACGCACCTGAAGCAGGACCCTCGGACACCAGACCAGGAAGGGAGGCCGAAACGCCAGCACCGGCATCCTCAGGCAAGTGTACCTCCGCCACCACCGTAGTGTGCACCACATCCGGAGCCACCCCACCGTCAACGGAAGGACGACACTCGTCGAAGTCGCCAACTTCAGCCCAGGCAGAAGAACGCCGGGAACGCTTAGGCTCGGGCCACACATCATCAGACCCGGAGGCAGACTCAGCGACCCGCGCAGCACCAGCCGAGCGAACCGACGCACGCCGCAGTACGGCAGCCTCCTCAGCCACACGGGGCACCTGGCCAGGCACAGGAGGGAATGCCGGATCCACCCCAGCTCCCAGCACAGCCGGAACAGACGGCGAGGGTGCAGGGACCCGGACGGACACAGCAGAGGAAGAACTGGAGGACGAGGGGTCCGAGCAAACGGCAGTTGGAAGAGACTCAAGGACATCAGCAGGAGCAGGCGGAGCACTAGGCGAGGACACAACCTCCGGAGGAGATGCGGCAACAACAGGGGGCGCAACAGGCGGAGCAACAGCTGATACAGAGGGCACCTCCTCAGCCGAAGAGACGTCCACACCCACCGAATCATCCCCCACAGGAAGGGGCGAAAAATCCTCCTCACTGAAGAGATTCACTGGTGCAACAGCAGGCGCAGAACAGTCAGCAGCCTGATGGCCCCAAAGACAACAACGATAACACGTCCGCGGCTGACGGGCGTAAAACACCCGAACGTTGTACCCCATAAGGCGCACAGAGGACGGAATATCCGCCCGGAGTCTCATGCCCAGGGTGCGAATGTTAGACCTCACACCCTTAAGAGGACTAGAAGACACCACGTTCACCCTCACATTAACAACTGCGCCAAACCGGCCGAAATACCGCCGTAGCAGAGCCTCTGGAAACTCCAAGGGAGCCCCATGCACACTGATGTAAGTAAGTGCACCACTTCTATCCGAGAGGGTTACAGTGCCCGCACCATCCGGCAGGGGCAGTGTTCGCCTCTCGTATCGCCGGAGAAAATCGCGATATGCCACCTCTTCTGCGAACTTCACAATTGCCCTACGGGCCATTACCAACTCGACCCCATAAATCGCAAACACAGGGACAGAGAGCATTTCACAAGCCAGGGCAATCTCCGGGTAACCAGCCCGCACAGAGAACTCTAGTCCCACAGACTGAGCCCGGACGACAGGGGGTAGAGGGACCCCCATCGTAACGCCACGTCAGCACAGGCGAGCAGAGACACCCGCCCTCAACCGGCCGAAACTGGCAAACAACACCAACTGCTGGAGCTCCGATGCAACACGTCTGTCCCCGACCGAAGCTAGGGCCAGACTCATTTGTACAACACTAAAGGGCAAGGACTCAGACTCAGCAGCGAGCGGGCAAAAACCTAGTAGCTTGATCTCTTTAACTGATTGATCAGAATAAAATGGAGCCATAGCTACTTCGGCCTCACTCTCGACAACTGGTTCACTGGAGACAAGCGGGCAAGGCATAGATAGTTCAGCCTCCTCACCTTCACTTTCCTTGTGGTTTAGGTTCGGCGGGGCTTCTACTACGGCCTCACTCTCATCATCCAGTCGAGTCATAAAGGAATCCTCAAGATCCACCTCCCACTCTTTTACTGAAGGGGTCCTGGTCTTGGGAACAGCAACCTCAGTGAAGACAGGATTACTCTCACCTGTTTTTCCCATTGATCTAGTTACAACACAAGCAGGGTAAATAATATCATCATCTGCTTCTGGTTGAGCTACTACATTATTGGGATTAGTTAACATGATGGGACACTTGGGCCCTACAACCTTTCGGTTGCCAAAATCATTACCTAGAATAATGTCTACCCCAGGAATGGGCAGTTGTTTACTTACACCAACATTACACCATCCTGAAGTATAATTAGAATCAAGGTTAATTTGCATTAAAGACACCGGTTACACACTACCTGCAATACCTTGGAGGAGCACAACTTCACCAAGATCTCGGGTGTCAACATCCGCAAGTACATTCTGGGCAATAAGAGACTGTGAAGCTCCAGTATCACGGAGTAATTGAACAGTCTTATGTTTACCATTATTACATAATAAGGTACCTGTGGAAATATATGGTTTAAATTCAGCCATCCAATTGCGATTGACTGCAATACATGAAGAATTAATAGGTTGCAATCCTTTACTCATAATAAGACCAGTTGGCCGTAGTTCAGGATGCAAGCTAAAACATGAAGAAATTACATGTCCCCTTCTCTTACAATGTGTAAAATGCCTGACAGTGGACACACTGGTAGAACCAACTGCAGGTTTACAATTAGCATTACAAGCTTAGATGATCCTGGCAATGGAGTAACAATCTTAGTGTTAGTAAGAGAAAAGTTCACGGGAGTAACTGTCGTTCCAGGAGGTGACTTATACTGATAAGGAGTTCTGTGAGCATTATAATTTACTCTACGACTAGTCTTAGGCGAGTAGGCCATAAAATGGGCCTTAGTCAACAACTCATGCTCATCAGCGAGCTTTGACAGCTCATAAATATCTGTTACATTCTTTTGTTCTGCCATAAAAGTAGACAACTTGTCTGGGAGACATGACAATACTTCTTCCGTAATAAGAAGATTCTTTAGAGCATCATACTCAGTTACTGAAAGTGACTTTAACCATCTATTGCAAAAATTCGTCTTTTGACGAGTAAAATCAGCTATTGTCTGATTGCTTACCCTCCTTAGGTTCCGAAACTTCTGCGTGTGTGCCTCTGGATTTAATTGATACGCATTTAAGATGCTTTTCTTTACAAATTCATAATCAAAGCTATTAGCGTCAGGTAGGGATGTAAAAACCTCCTGACTACGCCTTTTAAATTGAGACTGCATGATGGCTACCCATTGATCCCTTGGCCAGTTCATACTGATTGCAATCTTATAAAAAGTGCAAAGAGAACCTCAGGATCCTCCTCATTAAACTTGGGTAACTATATACTTATTCATCTTTATGGGATTATTATCATTATTTGTTGAAACATTACTAGTATTTCCATGCCCAGCTGCCATACGCTGTGTTTCAAGCCTGAAGTTAGTGTCAGCCATTTGTTGTTGAATCTCTAATTGTTGCTTCTTTGTGGCTTCTAGTTGCAACTCAATTAAACACCTGCTATTTTGTGCCTCAAGTTCTAAACGCCTTGTCTCAAGCTCCCTCTGCTGAGCTTCAGCCTCTAATATTTTCTGTTTCTTTAAAACTTCAAGCTCTAAAATTTTCTGTTCCTTTTGAGCATCAAGCTCTCATTGACGAGCTTCCAACTCAAGACGCTTTAACGTCATCTGATCACTCGACTCCTCTCTTAACTCCACCAGAATTTCTTCATCTAACTCTCCGTTCTCAACAAAATGCCTCACAATGACTTTCACAATTTGGGCTTTAACCATTCTATTGTTGACGGTCAAATCCAACTGATTTGCCATTTGTATTAACTCAGACTTTTTTAGGCTCTTAATTCCCTCAAAGTCTGGATGAGCCAACAGCGACAACACTTGCTCCTCCATATTTACTACACTTGTCACTTGATTAACAACAATAATTAAAACAATGGCACTGCACTACTCTTCACTTGTAAAATTGTCACCACACTGAAAATTCGCTTGGCCTCACTGCACAAACAAAATATTTAGGATGACTAACCTCAAAATCGTGAAACGTTGTTACTTGACACACAGGAAGGCTTGCTTGGCACATGGAATAGTTCTGAAGAAAACACACAGACTCCTAACACACTGGTACCCAGGAAGGCAAGGTTAGATTAGCATAGTTAAGTTTAAGTGGGAATAATATTTCCCAGCACAGGCCCCCATAACTCTTTGTTACCTATCGTTCGTTACGGCTCGTGACCCTACAACAGCCAAACTTTAAAAAGGTCTAGGGTTACTACAACTGCTGTTCACTTCACCTCCATGATACTCTTGTGGCGGACCCGTTACAGGTCGCTTCCGTACTGGTTTCCCACTTTTCTTCTGTTAGCTCTGGTCTTCATCTTCCCCAATCATTTCTTCTTCGTAAACCTGTCCTTGAGTCTCGTCCTTAGATTTCTGCACTCGTCTTCAACTTCCCTATAATGATCCCTTCTCTCTCTCTGAAGTTCGTTCTGCCCTGGCCCTTTGCGGTCCTACGGCGGCGGGCTCCGATGGTATTCATTATGAGATGCTTCGCCATCTCCCTCCGTGCACGTCTCAGTATTTACTGAGTCTGTATAATCGGATCTGGGAGTCGTCGTCAGTATCTGAGGACTGGCTCGATGCCGTTGTCCCCCCTGTTCGCAAACCGGGGTCTCTGGGTACTTCCCCTAAGGACTTTCGCCCTATTGCTCTCAAAAGTTGTGTCTGCAAACTCTTTGAACGTATGGTTAACGTTCGTCTGATGTGGTTCCTGTAACACCATCACCTCCTCTCCCCTTCTCAATTTGGTTTCCGCAAGTGCCGCAGCACGACAGATGTCCTGGTGAACTTGGAGGTCTATATTCGTACTGCTTTTGCTGTGAAGAACTCCATTGTTGCCGTCCTTTTTGACCTAGAAAAGGCTTACGACACCACTTGGAGATATCATATTCTATCTCAACTTCATTATTTTGGACTTCGTGGTCATCTCCCTCTCTTTCTCCACAGCTTCCTCTCCCGTCGTTCCTTTCGGGTGCGCCTTGGTACCGCGCTCTCTACCTCTTTTCAGCAATACGAAGGTGTGCCCCAGGGTAGTGTTCTGAGTACTACTCTTTTTCTGGTTGCCCTCAATGGTCTTCTTTCTTCTCTTCCTTCTGGTGTCTTCTCCGCTATCTATTTCGATGATCTTACCCTTTGCTGTCAGGGTGATGATTCGCCTCTCCTTCAGCGCCGGCTTCTACTTGCAGTTGATGCCGTGTCGTCTTGGGCCACCGATCATGCCTTCAAGTTCTCTACTTCTAAGACTTGTGCCATGACTTTCACGCGGAAACGGGTTGTTCTTCGTCCCTCTTTGTCACTTTATGGTCATCCCCTTGAATACAAAGATTCCGCAAAGCTTTTGGGGTTATTCCTTGACACTCGTTTGTCTTGGTCTCCCCATATCTCTTACCTTCGTGTTGAGTGCTCTAAGGCCCTTACCCTCCTTCGGGTCTTGTCCCATACTTCTTGGGGGGCAGATAGGTGCACTCTCCTTGTTTTACATTCCTCTCTTGTCCTGTCTAAGCTCGATTATGGGTGCCCTGCTTACTCGTCTGCTTCTGCTTCTACTCGTCGCCGTCTTGATGCTTTGCACCATACTGGGATGCGCCTCAGTTCTGGTGCCTTTCATTCGACTCCAGTCCTTAGCTTGTATGTTGACACTGGCTTTCTGGCTTCCTCTCTGGCTTCCTCTCGCCTCTGTCGTGCTTTAACTTTTACCCCTCCTGCGGTTCCTGTTCCTCTTCACCACCTCCCTCTTTCTGTCCGGTTATCTCGCCTCCAGGATTCTCTTTCCGTTCGTATTTCTAATGTTTCTCCTCGTGTTGTTCCTTCTTTGCCCCCTTGGGAGGGGGTGCTGGACCTTTTGACAATGGCCAATGGTGTGTTGGGCAGCTAGGGTGCTGCTGGTGCTGTTGACCAAGGTCACTGGTTTATATGACAGGTAGGGAGGAGGTGCTGGAACTGTTGACCATGATCACTGGTGTTATTGGCAGCTAGGGAGGTGTTGGTGGTGTTGACCATGGTCACTAGTGTGTAGGGCAGCTAGAAAGGAGGTGCTGGTGCTGTTGACCATCATCACTGATGTGTAGGGATGTGGTGCTGGTGCTGTTGAACATGTTCACTGGTGTGTAGGGCTGCTAGGGAGTTGGTGGTGGTGCTTTTGAACATGGACACTGGTGTTTAGGGCTGCTAGGGAGGAAGTGCTGGTGCTGTTGACCATGGTCACTGGTGTATAGGTCATGTAGACAGGTGGTGCTGGAGCGTTGACCATGGTCACTGGTGAGTAGGGCAGCTTGGGAGGGAGTGCTGGAGCTGTTGACATTGGTCAATGGTGTGTAGAGCAGCTAGGGTGGTGCAGGTGCTGTTGCCCTAGGTCACTGGTGTGTATGACAGCTAGAGTGGAGGTGTAGGAGCTGTTGCCCATGGTCACTGGTGTGTAAGGCAGCTAAGGAGGAGGTGCCAGGGCTGTTGACTATGGTCACTATTTCGTATGGCAGCTAGGGAGGAGGTGCTGGTGCTGTTGACCATGGTCACTGGTGTGTAGGGCAGCTAGGAAGGAGATGCCGGTGTTGTTGACCATGGTCACTGGTGTGTAGGGCAGCTATGGTGGAGCTGGAGCTGTTCCCCATGGTCACTGGTGTGTAGGGCAGCAAGGATGGAGGTGCTGGAGCTGTTGACCATGGTCACTGGTTATTATAATACAATACTATTGTATTATAATAAATTAGTATTAAAAGATACTAACTACAATAGTTACTAAAACTAACTAACAGTAATGTTCACATAAACTAACTATTATATCTGCATATGGATACTGGAATTCTTACGAAACCAAGCACCAGTATTTCGTCAGATTATATCTAGTTAAACACATTTATAGCCAGTGTGTTAGAGAATTGAATGTGATTCTCTAAAATCATCAGTATTCCGCGTGATAATTATTTATGGATAACATAACTCCCAGATAATTCTAAATCGAGAGTTTTTAGTTACAATTGTTATCAAGTAAGAAATTTACCGTCATGCGTGAATGCAATGGAGAAAACTAAAATCTTCTCCATTTCTTGTTTACCACCATAAGACGAGAAAGTAATAATATTTAAAACCCTAGAATTACAACCCAGTCTTTATTAAAGTCTTTCAGCCACAATTGCGCGAAATAATATTATTCGTGATAAATAATTTCTGTGGTGAATGCGGGACGCGGGTTGGAGAGGAGTGAGAAGTCATTGTGTATCGAGACGCCATTGTGTGTGTGGCGTGGAGGACTCGTGTTGCGGAATTGAGCAACAAGGTCGTGGCGTCAGAGTCTGAGACACGTGACGTTGAGATTATCAGCAAGAATTACACTGGTACTCAACACAGAATGAGTTATTATTGTTCTACGTGATCTGCAGTGATCGGCCAACTAATAACGCGTCGATATTCAAGCCAAGCTATCAACCACGTGTACGACATTGTGGAAGTTTGAGCTTGAGACGCGATACCGGCAAGCTTCAACATAATTTGTACCCTTAGATAAGTATATAGTTCTTTTTTGATGCATCATTAGAGATTGTATATGTCGGGGCGGCTTGTCGTTATATTGAGTGACCACAACAAATCCAACGTTAGTACCTCACCAAAAATTAATTTACTTTTCATGAATATAGAGATTTAAGTAGCCTAGTTCAATGCTACGTAATATCCCTTAAATTACAGCTCGCATGTGAGGAGTCAACAAGCTGTTACCTAACTTCATGTTATTCACCTCTAAGTGTTTCTACAAGGAATTCCTGAGATCACAAGGACGAGGCGTGAATGATGTCATAGAAATCGTCGTAAAGCGAAGACTTTTTTGTACTCATTTATTTACTCTAAAATTGATTATTTATACATCATTCTATCTACGCGGATGCTCGTCATGTGCACTGGAGATAATCTGTGTTTATTTGGATGATTATTTGCTAAGGTTAATAATCTTCATAATTTCTGGTGATAATCTATAGATTCTTTAATATTGGTCACAAGATTAGTTATTAAACAATGAACTGGTGTACGAACCACACTAGTTCCTAGACGTATATGAAGTTCTAGCAATACCCCCCCAATGTAGGTGTTTGAGGCTTGATTTAAGTTAATTAACTATACAGCCCATTAATTATTTAAGTGATTATGCTTCCTAATATTTAGCCATAGACACTGGTTCTTCCTTGTGTTTCTAATGATCACTTTTTATTAGTTTCCCTCTTTTCTTAAAAGTGGGTGGTCCTTCGTAATTGATTTCATTAATTTAATAATTGAACAAATTGAAACAAGCCCCAGATATCCCACATTATGGTCCTTATCGAACCAGATAAATATATACATACTAATTAGTAATAACTAATCACCGTGTGAAGTAATCTAGACTAACCCCATTAATTAACTGTCTACCAACAGTGTAACACATAAGTTAGCCTAATTCACACCAATTCATTGCTACTTATACCTCATGTATAAGGTAGCACTCGTGGGACACAGTCAATTACCCACAACATAAATGTATGAGGTATATGACCTATACCTCATACTGAAGTAAGATTCTTTAGGTCACCAGGAGCAACAGCTCATAACTTGTATAATAATTCCTCACTAACATCAATTATGTGTTAACCATTTGGGCTATACAAATATTTCAATATACGGCTGTTAGCAGACTGTCCATTATAGCCTGAATTCATTCCATAATTACTGATTCACTCAAGTCAGTGGATTCATTAACATTTTAGGATCCAGTATACTAATAAAAATTGCTGATCCCATACTAATTAATCATTATTAACCCTGATAACATTTTATTCCACAATTAGGAGTACATTCAGGAGTTAAATATTATTTACGGCAGTAGAATACTTGCCATACACAAGTAATTCTCTTGTGTTCATTTAATTTCTTATACACATAATTTCTACCAGTGTATATATATTATATAAACTATAAAATCCAAGAAAACCAAAAATACAGCACAACTATATATTCACATTACTGCACCACAATAATCTTTGCCAACCTTTATTGTGCTGAATTTGGCACAAACACAGACTAAATAAATTTGTAGTTTCTTAGGTAGAAATTCTCACGACTAGGCTTGAGCTAGTTAGTAGTACATATATTATTCATTTTGTGCTGACCCTATCAAGGGTGGGATTAAACCTTAAGATAACTCTGATTAGAGTATATCCATATTATTTCTTCTTGTACTCATTATTTTGTGTGTATACATTTTGAGTGCTGCTGAATGATCACCATTACATCTAATGGTGATAAAGAGGAGCTAGCAGGACGAAAGTTAATGGTGAAGTTCGAGCACTGCTCAAAATGATTAGTTATTTCTTGTTAGGTAGGTAAATTAACCTCTGAACGAGTCAGTGTAGTCTATTCAATATATTAGGCTATTATTATTGATATTGAACTCCATTGAATGAGTCAATATCCCAGTTATCTCAGTAACAACTATTTACTGTCAAACCAGCCTTTACCCACCAAAATGGAAACGGCTGAAAAAATGAAAAGGACCCTTATCGGTCTGAAAGGTCATTTGACCCGACAGATTACTAAATGTCAAAATCTGTCACAACAGTCACCTGTTGACTACTTTGAATTAGAAGATTTACTTCAAGTTGCTGAAAGCAAATTTGCCCATATTAAGCAATACATGAATCTGTATTTGACAGAACTTCACTCAACTTCTGTAGGTGATAGTAAACATGAGGATGCTATAAATGACTTAGACCAGTATGAAGAAGATATACGGGTTATGCTTCTACTTTTTAAGAAGCAAATTGCTAAAAACAAATTAACAATAACTTCTACTGCACGTACAGATCCTGATGTCAAATTACCTCAAATCAACATACCCACATTCTCTGGTAACGAGAATGAAAGTTGGGATGATTTCTGGAGTAAATTCGTGGATGCAGTAGACTCTAAAATCAACATTCCTCAAACAACCAAATTCACTTATTTACAAGGTTTGTTACGAAATGAAACCTTGAAAGTAATCTTTAATATAACACTGACCAGTGATGGTTACACCCTAGCTGTTCAATTGCTCAAAACCAACTACGATAACAAGGAGAGAACTATTACTGTCTTAGTTCAAAAATTGCTAGATTTACCATCTGCTAATAATACTACAGATTCTCTCCAAACTTTCAGGCTAGAGTTAGAATCTTTACTCAAGGCCTTAAGACTTAAAGTCCAAATTCAGACAGCTGAATGGATGACCAAAGTAGTTGTTAGGCGAAAATTGCCAAGAGAAACCTTAGATAACTTGTGTACTATGTACAATAAAACCTTTCTGACCTTGAAAGAAATTACAGAAGGTCTACATACCTTAGTCGAAAGACAAAGAGCCAATCAAGATGGGAAAGGTGTTTCAAACTTCTCTACTAACTCCCATCGTAACTCAGCTCATATTGACACTTCAGTCAAACCCAAAACGACTTTAAATAAGTCTAATAAATATAAACCTAGGACTGCTCCATCCACTGGAAAGGGGAGTGGTAATGTAGGTACTTATTCAGTATCTCCTTCTGATGTAACCAATGACTTGTCTGCTAAAGAGACAAAGTCAACCAGAGAGAGAAGGTGTCTGTTTTGTAATCAAGGACATGCCACCTACCAATGCCCTGTTTATCCTAACTTTAATACCAGGATTAAACGGTTACAAGAAATACACAGGTGCACCAAGTGCATGGGCTCTCATGATCCCAATAAATGTGTAGTGCAACTACGTTCATGCAGTAGATGCAACAAAGGTGTACATCACTATGCCTTATGTAGAAAAACTTCTACCTAATCCATGACCACTGGGGAGAATTCCACGAATTCTACCACAGTACAATATTGCAAGGTACATCAAGAAATAAATGTGCTTGCTACTGAGTCAGGCAATAATACCACTCTAGGGTTAACACTAGAGGTCTTTTCGACCAAGGATCACAGAAAACCTTCATTACACAACAATTAGTCGAGCAGTTAAAATTAAAACCTGCCAAAAGTGCGAGATTGAATATTTCTGGTTTCTTTACTAATAGTGGACCTCGTGAATACCAAGTAGTTAAGGTATTAGTGAGACTTGGATCTTCCACTAGTCCAATACAAGCGGTAGTAGTAGACAAACTTCCTACAGACCTGCAGGTCACAGGATTAGCTCGCACTGTGAAATATCTTAAACGAAACCGCATGAGGCTAGCAGATTACAAAATAAATTCTGACTGCCTCACTGATGTTGGAATACTTATAGGCGCTGACCATTATTATAAATTTATAACGGGATGCACCAGACAACACGGAATGAATTTGTTGTCATCTGCTGGAGGCAAGTTGCTTACTGGACTGGTGCTTTTCCAACAAAATCCAGCATCAACCAACCAACAATCTAACAATACAATAGTGGCGTGACTAGGCTTGGAACAGTCACCCCTACATTTCAGAGAAATATCTGAAGATATTGAGTCTGATCCACCTGTACATCGTCTGTCGGATTTAGACACTTTAGGTATTGTCCCTGAACAACCAAGCCCTGATGATATGTGGAATTACCAGCAATATCTGGATACAGTTGTCTATAAAGATAAACAATACTGGTTGAGACTACCATGGAAGTTGAATCATCCACAATTTACAGTTCATTATTTCATGGCAGCCTCACAATTACAGTCTCAATTAACACGACTGAAGAAGCAGCCAGACAAAGTGAACATGTATCATCAACTAATCCAACAACAACTCAACAGTAAATTCATCGAGGTTGTTGATAATGATGACCGAAAAATAGGTCACTATTTACCCCATCACGCTGTGGTGAAAGATTCATTGACGACACCATTACGTATTGTCTTCAATTGTAGTGCGAGAGTGAAGCCAAACAGCATGTCTTTGAATGAATGTCTCCAAACGGGACCTAGCCTAACACAAAGGCTACATGATGTGTTATTACGATTCCGTACTGGTATTTTTGCTTATACTGCTGATATCTGTAAAGCATTCCTTAGAGTAGGTTTACAGGAAGAGGATCATAATTACACCAAGTTTCTCTGGATTAAGGACCCACTGGATCCTAACAGTGATATCATATCTTATCGTTTTGCCTCAGTGCTATTTGGAGCGACGTCCTCCCTGTTTCTACTGCAAGCAACATTAGATACACATTTGAGGAAGTCAAATAGCCCTTATAAGGCAGAAATTAGTGGCAACTTGTATGTCGATAATTTCCAGGGAACTACAAATGATCAATCCAATTTGGTAGAAATCTACCATGAGGCTAACCGTGAGTTATTAGGAGCCAATATGCCACTACAATCATGGGCCTCAAATAATAAATCATTAAACCAGATAATCGAGAAAGAGTTTCCAGGTTATCAGGTACCTAATCAATTAAAGGTTCTGGGTGTGGAATGGAACACAAGTACTGACGAGATGAATGTCAAGTCAGTACAAACCGATAATTCATCCCTTACCATGAGAAAATTACTCTCGTATGTCAGTCAACCATTTGACCCTTTAGGCTTACTTAGTCCTATATTAATAAGGGGCAAACTCCTAATGCAGGAATGCTGGAAAAACATATGGGATGGGATGATCCATTGCCAATTGAGTTACAAGCTAAATGGCAGATACTCACAACGGATTTCAATCAGTTAGGTGTTTTGAAATTTCCTCGTAATGCTTCAGGACCAAACTTGCCCACAAATTTGCACGTTTTTTGCGATGCCTCTGGCAAAGCGTATGGCGCTGTAGCCTACTTAGTTAATAGTGCAAAATCAATTTTGCTCACATCTAAAGCAAGAGTTGCTCCCATTAAGAAGAGATCTTTACCTCAAATGGAGTTAACTGCATTGCTGGTGGGAGTAAGATTGGCTCATTGCCTGACCAAGACACTCAATAATATCCACTTTGGTGAGATTGTTGTGTGGTCAGACAATGAGGCAGTCTTGCAATGGGTAAGAAACAACAACAATAAAACTCCCTACGTCAGTAATCGTGTTAGGGAAATACATGAATTATCTGCTGGGTATAAATTCAGACATGTTCCCACTAAGGACAATCCTGCAGATTACTTATCTCGAGGATTGACACTAAAACAACTTATCAAGTCTTCGATGTGGTTTAATGGACCTTCATGGCTTGTTGGTGGTCAGTGGCCCAAACAAAAGCCACAAGTCATAGTGACCAATATCACTACTCCCATGAATGAACCAGAATCTCATCAAATCTTAGCTATTAATCCTCACAATTATTCTAACTTGAGTAAGTTATTAAGAGTGACAGCACATGTGTTTGACTTTCTTGCTAAGATAGGAATCAGACATAAGTTTCCCAATCCTATCCTCTACTGGATCAAGCGTGCACAGCAAGAGACATATGGAAGCGAATATGAAAATCTTCCAGATAAATTTACCAAGTCTCTAGGTCTCTGGTATGATGCCAACACTCATAATATATTAAGGTGTGGAGGACGTTTGCTTCATGCAAGTAAGTAAGTAATTATCAAAAGAAGGCACCAAACCGGGAAGGCTATGTAGCACCATCAAATACGCAAAATAATCAGAGGGCGCTAAATATCACCAAGGATGCCAATACGAGAACAAAAACGCATAAGGCGAACGATATCAAAAGTATCCGAGTCACCAAGAATTCTATCGAGGGACAGGTGACCGCGAGGGGCGGTCGGAAAGCAAGACACACGCTCGTCCTGGAAGTCAGGACATTCAAGAAGGACATGCACGACCGTAAGAGGGACAATGCAACTAGGACAATAAGGAGCAGGGCGGCGCTCCATCAAGTGACCATGGGTTAAGCGAGTATGGCCAATACGCAACCTCGCCAGAGCTGTTTCCCACCGCCGGTTACGGTGGAAGGAGGACGGCCACGAGGAAACACAACATTTAAGAGTACGTAGCTTGTTACCAGTAACAGACAACCAAGAAGCCTGCCAACGGGTAAGGACTGAGGAATGGATAACCGGGTAAAAGTCGGAATACGGAATGCCTTTACGAGAGATGGGACAAGAGCGGACAGCTTCCTTAGCGGCAGCATCCGCACGCTCATTTAAAGACACACCAATATGGCTGGGAACCCAACAAAACTCAACCGACTTAAATTTACTGTGAACGAGAAACAGCCAATGCTGGATCTCGACAACTACTGGATGAACCGGATTAAAGGACCCGAGAGCCATGCAGCACTACGAGAGCCAGCACTACGAGAGTCAACAACAACCACAAAGGAAGACTGACAACGAGAAAGCAGGAGACGAAGAGCATAGAGAATAGCATAAAGTTCCGCTGTAAAGATGCTAGTCTCCGGAGGCAAGCGACACATATAAGTGCGATCAGGAAAAACAACAGAGTAGCCAACACCGTCCGCTGACTTAGACCCATCGGTGAAGACAGAAACGGAGCGGGAGTGAGAAGAAAAGTGCTCGAGGAAAAGGCGTTTTAGACCGGTAGGAGGGGTAAAAGCTTTAGTGATACGGGTCAAGGAAGTACAAAACCGCGGAAGAGGGACCCTCCACGGGGGCAAAGAAGGAACAACACGAGGAGAAACATCAGAAATACGAACGGAGAGAAAATCCTGTACGCGAGATAACCGGACAGAAAGAGGGAGGTGGTGAAGAGGAACAGGAACCGCTGGAGGGGTAAAAGTTAAAGCACGACAGAGCCGAGAGGAAGGATGTTGCAAGGACCGCGCAAGATAGCGAAGACAGTAGCGATCACGACGGTCCTGGAGAGACAGGAAGCCAGTGTCAACATATAAGCTAAGGATGGGAGTCGAACGAAAGGCACCAGAACTGAGGCGCAACCCAGCATGGTGCAAAGCATCAAGACGGCGAAGAGTAGAAGGAGAAGCAGACGAGTAAGCAGGGCAACCATAATAGAGCTTAGACAGGACGAGAGAGGAATGTAAAGCAAGGAGAGTGCGCCTATCTGCCCCCCAAGAAGTATGGGACAAGACCCGAAGGAGGGTAAGGGCCTTAGAGCACTCAACACGGAGGTAAGAGATATGGGGAGACCAAGACAAACGAGTGTCAATGAATAACCCCAAAAGCTTCGCGGAATCTTTGTATTCAAGGGGATGACCATAAAGTGACAAAGAGGGACGAAGAACAACCCGTTTCCGCGTAAAAGTCATGGCACAAGTCTTAGAAGTAGAGAACTTGAAACCATGACCTGTGGCCCAAGACGACACGGCATCAATTGCAAGTTGAAGCCGGCGTTGAAGGAGAGGCGAATCATCACCCTGACAACAAAGGGTAAGATCATCGACATAGAGAGCGGAGAAGACACCAGAAGGAAGAGAGGAAAGAAGACCATTGAGGGCAACAAGAAAAAGAGTAGTGCTCAGAACACTACCCTGGGGCACACCTTCGTATTGCTGAAAAGAGAGAGAGAGAGCGGTACCATGGCGCACCCGAAAGGAACGACGAGAGAGGAAGCTGCGGAGAAAGAGAGGGAGATGACCACGAAGGCCAAAAGAATGAAGTTGAGATAGGATATGATAACGCCAAGTGGTGTCGTAAGCCTTTTCTAGGTCAAAAAGGACGGCAACAACGGAGGTCTTCGCAGCAAAAACAGTACGAATATAGACCTCCAAGTTCACCAGAACATCTGTCGTGCTGCGGCACTTGCGGAAACCAAATTGAGAAGGGGAGAGGAGGTGATGGTGTTCCAGGAACCACATCAGACGAACGTTAACCATACGTTCAAAGAGTTTGCAGACACAACTTGTGAGAGCAATAGGGCGAAAGTCCTTAGGGGAAGTACCCAGAGACCCCGGTTTGCGAACAGGGAGGACAACGGCATCGAGCCAGTCCTCAGGGACTGACGATGACTCCCAGATCCGATTATACAGACTCAGTAAATACTGAGACGTGCTCGGAGGGAGATGGCGAAGCATCTCATAATTAATACCATCGGAGCCCGCCGCCGTAGAACCGCAGAGGGCCAGGGCAGAACGAAATTCAGAGAGAGAGAAGGGATCATTATAGGGAAGCTGAAGATGAGTGCAGAAATCTAAAGGACGAGACTCAAGGACAGGTTTACGAAGAAGGAAAGATTGGGGAAGATGAAGACCAGAGCTAACAGAAGAAAAGTGGGAACCCAGTTCGGAAGCGACCTGCAACGGGTCCGCCACAAGAGTATCATGGAGGTGAAGGACCGGTGAAACATCGGGAACGAACTTACCCGCTATCTTGCGGATACGCTTACAGATCTGGGCCAGAGGGGTCTCGGACGTAATTGTTGAGACATAAGATGCCCAACATTTACGTTAAGCCGTACGGATGGCCCTACGGGCCACCGCACTCGCTTTCCGAAAGAAAAGAAAAGAATCGGTCGTCTGCCTACGGCGGTGCCTCTTCCAGGCTGCACGCTTACAGCGGACAGCCCGAGCACAGTCCGCATTCCACCAGGGAACGCACTTCCGTGGACCCCGAGAGGAAGAGCGAGGAATAGAGCGGAGGGCAGCGTTGAAGACAGTGTCATGAAAAAGGAGGAGAGCGCGAGAGAGAGGCAGAAGGGAGAGGTCAGGGAGAGCACCACTGAGGGTAAATAGGGTCCAGTCTGCCTTAGCAAACTGCCACCTAGGGAAAGAGAGGGAAGGGCGAAAAGAGAAAAAGGAAACAAGGATGGGGAAATGATCACTTCCATGGAGGTCATCAAGAACCTGCCACGTGAAATCTAAGTAAAGAGAAGAAGAGCAGAGAGAAAGATCAAGACAAGAAAGGGTGCGAGTCCGAGAGTCCAAATGAGTGGGCTCACCAGAATTCAGAAGAGACAGGGAAGAAGAGAGGAGAAACGGCTCAAGGAGGCGACCCCGGGTATTCGTCAGAACGTCATCCCAAAGAGAATGACGACAATTGAAGTCACCCATCAGGAGCACAGGCTCCGGCAAGGAGTCCAGGAGGTGTTTCAAATCAGGAAGAGAGAGCGGGGCACTCAGGGGGAGATAAATGGAACAAACTGTGTACCATTTCCCCACAAAGATACGAGCAGCAGAACAATGGAGAGGCGAAGGAAAAAGTAAAGGAACAAAGGGAACATCAGCCCGAATCAAGAGAGCAGAAGAATTAGAAGCCCCAGCAATAGCTGGGGGGGGGAGAGAAAGGAATAGCCACGAAAACGACCAGGACGAGCACCAAGCATTGGCTCCTGGAGACAGACACAAAGGGGCGAAAACCGCGAAATCAGAAGTTGGAGTTCGAGGAAATTGGCGTAATAACCTCGAACGTTCCATTGAAGAATGGACAACGACGAGAAGAGAAAGGACAAAAACAGAGAACAAGGAAGAAACAAAGGCGAAAGAGCAACAGAGCACGTTAAAGAATATCAGGGTCGGGATCAGGGTCAGCAAAGTCAGGGTTAGGGGGCATGGGTAAACTGAGCAAAGACGGAGGGAAGGAAACAGGAGAACAGATCAGAGGTGGGCGGGCAGGGTTCGGAGGAGGAAGAGGAGGAGACAACGGAGAGGAGCCGTCAAGGACAGCAGCAGGAGGAGGGGGAGTAGAAAGAGGGGAGCGCACCCCAGCAAGAGCAGCAACCGAAAGGGAAGCAGGGGCCAAAGAAACCTCCATAGCAGGAACAGGGGGCGCAAGCACTGAAACGGGAGGGGAAGGAGCAACAGAGCCAGAAGGAGGAGCTGAGGAAGAAAGCGAAGCCTTCTTACCCGCCGGGGAAGAGGAAGGAGAGGAGCCAGGCTTTCGCTTCTGACTTAAAGAGACCGGTGTCCCAGCAACTACGTACCGGGCAACGGATTCCAGTGTCTCAACAGGAGAAGCCGAACGAGAGCACACACGACGGCCGTTAGGAGAGCGATGGACATCCGCCCGCACCGACAGGCGGTGGGGAGAGCCGATAGATGGAGGAAGAGGATGGGAAGGAGGATCGGAGGGGGACGAGGAAGAAGACACAGAAGACACGACAGACCGGGTAGAAGGAAGGGGAACCCCAGACAGAGGACCAGGAGGAGGATCCTTCGGGAGAGAACCCAAAGGAACAGAGGAGGGGGCAGTGGGTGCATCAGGGTCCAAGGCCCGGAAACGGTTGCGAGTCTGAGGAAGGCGGGAAGGACGAGGAGAGGAAGAGCGCAACACGCGAGCATAAGAGATATTAGCATAAGGCGGGAGCAGGCGAACCTGGCGCCTCGCCTCAGGAAAAGATAAACGCTCCCGGTGCTTCAGGTTCAGGACGGCTGCCTCAAGCTTGTAATGGACACACGCACGGGAGAAGGTAGGATGGGCCTCACCGCAGTTGAGGCAACGAGCCTGGGGAGAAGTGCACTCCGACTTAGAGTGACCTTCGCCACCACACAAAGGACAGAGAGACAGTCCCGGAGCAGCGGAGGGCACCATGCCCAAACCTCCAGCACTTGTTGCAGAGCCGAGGAGAAGGAATGTACTCCTGGACAGAGCACCTGGCACCAGCAAGAATGACAGAGGGTGGAAGGGTCCTACCATCAAAGGTAATCTTCACAACCCGGAGGGGTTGACGGCGACTACCATGAGGGGGACGAGTAAACGTGTCCACCTGGAGAATAGAATGGCCCTGGGCAGCGAGGATATGTCGAATATCGTCGTGGCAGTCGCGCAGGTCCCGAACACCGGTTGCAACATGGGGCAGGAGCAAAATAGTGCCAACACTGGCATTCAACTGAGCGTTCTTCGAGACCCGAACGGGGGTCTCGCCAAGGCAGGATAAGGCAGCCAAGCGGGAAGCAGCATCCTGAGAAGGAGCAGCAACGACACGTGTACCGAGACGAGTGGGGTTGAAAGTAATGGAGGCATCCACTGAATCAATGAGATGTCGATGAAGGGAGAAATCGTCAGGAGGCGCAGAATCAAGAGGGAGGAGATCAAAATATTTGGCCCACGAAGCGGGACCAAACAAGGCTTGATAGGTAGCAGAACTGGAAGGAATCGAGCGAGGGCGGCCGTGACGAGGACGGCGGTGAGAACCCCCAGAGAGAGAGGGGTTAAAAGGCGCAGTAGTTACAACTAGAGAAGGAGCCGCGCCAGGGGACGAGATAGTCACCACTGGGGGCTTGGGGCTCGACCCAACCACAGAGGAGGGAGGGGAGCCAGGGGAAGGAGTCAGAGAGGCCAAAGGAGGAGCAAGGTCGGGGCCCAATGCAGTGGAGGCTACAGAGCCCGGTCTTCCAATACGGACCGACTCGGCGGCTTGGTCGCCCACCCCACGAGCCTGAGAAGGTAAGCCAGAAGCAGCCGAAACAGGGGTTATCATCTTGACGAAAAGAAGAATTCACTCACGAATGTGCCCCCACACCCACCATGGAGCCACAATTAGAGGCAGGACACCCAACAAGAAGCTATCGCCGATCTTGTAGGGGCCTCCTAGGGGTGCGTCGTGAGTATACGCCCCACAAACGCCACCTTAAGAAACCGACAGTCCGTCGAGATCGGGTTCAGTGACGAAGTGGGGATTGACAATAAAAGGTTCCCCTCGCTCTCCCCTTGAGCTACCTCTCAAGGGAGAGGGAGGAGCATGTTGGGAACAAGAAGCGCCCACGACAATACCTCGGGGCACTTCGCGTTTGTTTACAACACAGTGAACAAGTGTGGAGTTGCGTGGTGACCGCCGGCCAGGTCAGACGTTCCTGAGGTCTCTCCGCTTCTGGCTAGTATTTACGTTGGGTGATCGCTTGTTTGCCCTGCTGGTGGTGGTTTGCCACTGACAGGGTGACGTTTGCTTAGCCATGGGGACGTCTCGCCCTCCAATGACGAGGACGCTGTCAGCTGGTCTGGCGTTTACGGTGCCGGCGGACCATCCATTGGTTGGTGTCGCCCTGGTGGACGTGCTGCATGTGGAGCTGTCGGACCTGGTGGGCATCCAGCTGCTTCAGGGCCACCGTGCTGTAGTCAAGTTCCGCCTCCAGGCTGCCTTTCAGGCGTTTCTCGAGCGGGGTGAGGGGCATGTTTACCCTCTCCCTGATACTGCTGGCTCCGTTAAGGTAGTGAATCTCAGTGCAACCCGTTCTCGCAAATTTAATAAGTCAATATTGACTTATTAAATATGTGCATAGGTGACATACTTAACATAATAGATACCCATAAAAAGATTCATAGAAAACACCGACCTTACCTAACCTTGTTAGTATCTTAAGATAAGCATCTTATTGCTTCGTAATTACAATTATTACCTAACCTATAATAGGTATAGGTTAAGTAATAATTGTAATTACGAAGCAATAAGATGCTTATCTTAAGATACTAACAAGGTTAGGTAAGGTCGGTGTTTTCTATGAATCTTTTTAAGGGTATCTATTATGTTTAGTATATCACCTATGCACGTAGTTAATAAGTCAATATTGACTTTACGAATTTGCGAGAACGGGTTGCTCAGTGTCACCTTGACGTCTGTGATGGTGCATGGTGCCGCCTTCGAATTTCAGGACGACTTTTTAACCTCCTGTTTCAAACGGTTTAGGGCTGTGTTAAGTGTTCGATGGAATAAGGTCGTTGCTGGGCACTGTGTTGGTATGCTTGACGGCTCCCGCACCCTGACGATGTCGCTGAAGTGTAGTGTACCGTCGTCGTTGTCCGTGTTGGGTTACACGCTCCACTGCCAGTACCGGGGTAACCGCGCACCTGTTATCGGTGTGGTCACGAGGGTCATCTGGCTGTGGCGTGCGACGTGGGAGCAACTGGTCGGGTGCATGTTCTTCGTGCGGAGGATTTCCTGCCCCTGTTGCGTTCGGACGGTGTGGGTGCTGTGCCTGAGGCGCCTGACTGCCTGTCTGCTGCTCCGCCTGTTGAGGCGAGTTCTCTGGCCCGTGCGACACGTCAGGTGACTGCTGTGGCCCCTGGGGTTGTTGAGCCGGTGTGTGAGGGTGACAGGGCATTGCCTGCGCTGCGTGTAGTGAAGGGTGTCCCGTTGGAGGTTCATGTCCCACCCCCGCCTGTGGATGTGGTAACGGCTCCCGGGGACGCGGGTTCTGCTGTTTTGGAGGGGGTGCTTCGGCAAGGTGAGGTGCCTGCCGTGCCTGTGTGTGTTAACAACTGTAGTTCTGCTCTTTCCATTCCTTTGCAGAAGCGTGCACGTCGGTGTTCTGAGGCTGTTTCGGCGTGGTGACCGCCGGCCAGGTCGGACGTTCCTGAGGTCTCTCCGCACTGGCGAGTGTTTACGTTGGGTGATCGCTTGTTTGCCCTGCTGGTGGTGGTTTGCCACTGACGGGATGACGTTTGCTTCGCCTTGGGGACGTTTCACCCTCCAACGAAGAGGACGCTGTCAGCTGGTCTGGCGTTTACGGTGCCGGTGGACCATCCATTGGTTAGTGTCGCCCTAGTGGACGTGCTGCATGTGCAGCTGTCTGACCTGGTGGGCATCCAGCTGCTTCAGGGCCACCGTGCTGTGGTCAAGTTCCGCCTCCAGGCTGCCTTTCAGGCGTTTCTCGAGCGGTGTGAGGGGCGTGTTTACCCTCTCCCTGATAATGCTGGCTCCGTTAAGGTAGTGAATCTTACTGTCACCTTGACGTCTGTGACTGTGCATGGTGCCCCCTCCGAATTTCAGGACGACTTTTTAACCTCCTGTTTCGAACGGTTTGGGACAGTGTTAAGTGTTCGTTGGAACAAGGTCGTTGCCGGGCACTGTGTTGGTATGCTTGACGGCTCCCGCACCCTGACGATGTCGCTGAAGGGTAGTGTACCGTCGTCGATGTCCGTGTTGGGATACACGCTCCGCTGCCAGTACCGGGGTCAACCGCGCACCTGTTATCGGTGTGGTCACGAGGGTCATCTGGCTGCTGCGTGCGACGTGGGAGCGACTGGTCGTGTGCATGTTCTTCGTGCGGAGGATTTTCCGCCCCTGTTGCGTTCGGGCGGTGTGGGTGCTGTGCCTGAGGCGCCTGACTGCCTGTCTGCTGCTCCGCCTGTTGAGGCGAGCTCTACGGCCTGTGCGACACGTCTAGTGACAGCTGTGGCCTCTGGGGTTGTTCAGCCGGTGTGTGAGGGTGTCGGGCTGTCGCCTGAGCTGTGTGTAGTGAAAGGTGTCCAGGTGGAGGTTCATGTTCCGCCCCTGCCTGTGGATGTGATACCGGCTCCCGGGGACGCGGGTTCTGCTGTTTTGGAGGGGGTGCTTCGGCGTGGTGAGGTGCCTGCCGTGCCTGTGTGTGTTGACTCCTGTAGTTCTGCTCTTCCCATTCCTTTGCAGAAGCATGCACGTCGGTGTTCTGAGGCTGTTTCCGTGGATGATGTAGACAGTGTGGGTGATGTGGCCTCTGTGGACTCTTCGGACGGTGTGGGTGTGGCCTGTGTGGATATGACGACGGTGGCTGTGCCTGCGGCGGGGCCTGCTGGGCGTGGTGTGGTGCGGCTGTCTCGAAGCGTTCGCGGCGCGCTCGGAGTGTCTCCCCCCTTCGTGGTGTGCCTTGGAAAGAAACTGTGAAAGAAACTGTGCCCATTGTTTCTCGCCGGCGCCTGGGATCGAACCCAGGACCACAGGATCACAAATCCAGCGTGCTGTCCGCTCGGCCGACCGGCTTCCTAACCATGGTCAACGCTCCAGCACCTCCTGTCTAGCTGCCCTTTACACCAGTGACCATGGTCAACAGCCCCAGCACCTCCTCCCTAGCTGCCCTACACTGCAGTGAATATGGTCAACAGCACCAGCACCACCTCCCTAGCTTCCCTACACACCAGTGACCATGGTCAACAGCCCCAGCACCTCCTCCCTAGCTGCCATACACACCAGTGACCATGGTCAACAGCACCACCACCATCTCCCTAGCTGCCCTACTCACCAGTGAACATGGTCAACAGCACCAGCACCACCTCCTTAGCTGCCCCACACACCAGTGACCATGGTCAACAGCTCCAACACCTCCTCCTTAGTTTCCCTACACCCCAGTGACCATGGTCAACGCCCCAGCACCTCCTGTCTAGCTGCCCCATACACCAGTGACCATGGTCAACAGCAGCAGCACCTCCTCCCTAGTTACCCTACCCTACACACCAGTGACCATGGTTAACAGCACCAGCACCTCCTCCTTAGTGGCCCTACACCCCAGTGACCATGGTCAACAGCACCAGCACAACCATAGCTTCCCTACACACCAGTGACCATGGTCAACAGCACCAGCACCTCTTTTCGAGCTTCCCTACACACTAGTGACGATGGTCAACCGCACCAGCACCTTCTCCCTACCTGCCCTACACAACAGTGACCATGGTCAACAGCACCAGCACCTCCTCCACAGCTGCCCTGCACTCCAGAGACAATGGTCAACAGCTCCAACACCTCCACCCTACCTGTCCTACACAGCAATTACTATGACCCACAGCTCCAGCACCTCCCTAGCTGCCCTACACACCAGTGACTATGGTCAAGAGCTCCAGCACCTCCCTAGCTGTCCTACACACCTGTGACCATGGTCAACAGCTCCAGCACCTTCACCCTAGCTGCCCTACACACCAGTGACCATGGTCATCACGTCCAACACCTCCACCCTAGCTAGCCTACACACCAGTGACCATGGTCAACTTGTCCAATTCCTTCATCGTAGCTGTCCTACACACCAGTGACCATGATCAACTGCTCCAGCACCTCCACCCTAGCTGCCCTACACACACCTGACCATGGGCACCAGCACCAGCACCTCCACCCTAGCTTCCATACAAAATAGTGACCATACTCAACAGCCCTAGCACCTCCTCCCTAGCTGCGTTACACACCAGTGACCATGGTCAACAGCACCACCACCAACTCCCTAGCTGCCCTACTCACCAGTGACCGTGGTCAACAGCTCCAGCACCTCCTCCTTAGTTGCCCCACACCCCAGTGCCCATGGTAAACATCTCCAGCACCGTCCTAGCTGCCCTACACACAAGTGATCATGGACAACAGCAAGAGCACCTCCTCCCTAGCTGCCCTACACACCAGTGACCATGGTCAACATCTCCAGCACCACCTCCCTAGCTGCCCTACACACCAGTGACCATGGTAAACAGCACCAGCACCACCTCCCTAGCTGCCCTACACGACAGTGACAATGGTCAACAGCTCCAGCACCTCCACCCTAGCCTCCCTACACACCAATGACCATGGCCAACAGCTCCAGCACCGTCCTAGCTGCCCTACACACCAGTGATCATGGTCAACCGCAACTGCACCTTCTCTCTAGCTGCCCTACACACCACTGACCTTTGTGAGAAGCACCAGCACCTCTTTTCTAGCTCCCCTACTACACACCAGTGACCCATGGTCAACAGGTCCAACACCTCCACTCTAGCTGCCCTACACACCAGTGACCATCTTTAGTTATCTTCAGTTGATTTCCGGCTTTTTAGTGTCCCCGCGGCCCGGTCCTCGACCAGGCCTCCACCCCCAGGAAGCAGCCCGTGACAGCTGACTAACACCCAGGTACCTATTTTACTGCTAGGTAACAGGGGCATAGGGTGAAAGAAACTCTGCCCATTGTTTCTCGCCGGCGCCTGGGATCGAACCCAGGACCACACGATCACAAATCCAGCGTGCTGTCCGCTCGGCCGACCGGCTCCCTAACCATGGTCAACGCTCCAGCACCTCCTGTCTAGCTGCCCTTTACACCAGTGACCATGGTCAACAGCCCCAGCACCACCTCCCTAGCTGCCCTACTCACCAGTGACCATGGTCAAGAGCTCCAGCACCTCCCTAGCTGCCCTACACACCAGTGACGATGTTCAACAGCACCAGCACCCTCTCTCTAGCTGCCCTACACACCAGTGACGATGCTCAACAGCACCAGCACCTCCACCCTAGCTGCCATACAAAATAGTGACCATAGTCAACAGCCTTAGCACCTCCTCCCTAGCTGCCTTACACACCAGTGACCATGGTCATCAGTTCCAGCACCTCCTCTCTAGCTGCCCTACACACCAGTGACCATGGTCATCAGCTCCAGCACCTCCTCTCTAGCTGCCCTACACACCAGTGACCATCCTTAACAGCACCAGCACCACATCCCTAGCTGCTCTATACGGCAGTGACCATGGTCAACAGTTCCAGCACCTCCTGCCTAGCTGCTATACACACCAGTGACCTTGGCCAACAGCACCTGCACCACCCTAGCTGCCCTACACACCATTGGCCAACGTCAACAGCTCCAGCACCTCCTGTCTAGCTGCCCTATACACCTGTGACCATGGTCAACAGCACCAGCACCTCCTCCCTAGCTACCCTACACACAAGTAAACATGGTCAACAGCATCACCACCAACTCCCTAGCTGCCCTACTCTCCAGTGAACATGGTCAACAGCACCAGCACCACCTCCTTAGCTGCCCTACACACCAGTGACCGTGGTCAACAGCTCCAGCACCTCCTCCTTAGTTGCCCTACACCCCAGTGACTATGGTCAACAGCACCAGCACCACCACAGCTATCCTACACACAAGTGACCATGGTCAACAGCACCAGCACCTACACCCTAGCTGCCATACAAATCAGTGACCATGGTCAACAGCTCTAGCACCTCCTCCCTAGCTGCCCTACATATCAGTGACCATGGTCAACGGCTCCAGCACCCCCTCCCATGCTGCCCTATACACCAGTGACCATGGTCAACAACTCCAGCACCTCCTATCCAGCTGCCCTACACACCAGTGACAATGGTCAGCAGCTCCAGCACCTCCACCCACGCTGCCCTACACACCAGTGACCATGGTCAACAGCCAGGCACCTCCCTAGCTACAATAGACACCCCCCTCCCCGCTCAGCTCGTTGTTGCCGTGTGGGGGCTTAGTGGGCGGAAGCCGTAGTGTGATGCTTCTTGGGACAGTCCTCTGTCCCTTTCAAGCCTTGTGCTCTGCTGCCGTCCTCTCCAATTCTGCTGGGCACCTTTTCCTTTTCCTTCCGTTTCGTTTTTCTCCCCCCCTCTTCTCCTATCTGCTTGCCGTTTCCTGCCGACCTTTTGCTTGTTCTGGTTCTTCCCTTGGACTTCTTCCATTTTGACGCCCGGGTGCTTGAGGGGGCACACTCTTGCACCCGTAGAACTGTAGTACCCGACGTCGAGAGCGAGGGGAACCTTTTATTGTCAATCCCCCTTTCGTCACTGAACCCGATCTCGACGGACTATCGGTTTCTTAAGGTGGCGTTTGTAGGGCGTATACTCACGACGCATCCCTAGGAGGCCCCGGCAAGATCGGCGATAGCTTCTTGTTGGGTGTCCTGCCTCTAATTCTGGCTCCATGGGGGGTGGGGGGCACATTCGTGAATGAATTTTTTTCGTAATGATGATGACCCCTGTTTCGGCTGTTTCTGGTTTACCTTCTCAGGCTCGTGGGGTGGGCGACCAAGCCCCCGAGTCAGTCCGTGTTGGAAGACTGGGCTCTGTAGCCTCCGCTGCATTGGGCCCCGACCTTGCTCCTCCTTTGGCCTCTCTGACTCCTTCCCCTGGCTCCCCTCCCTCCTCTGTGGTTGGATCGAGCCTCAAGCCCCCAGTGGTGACTACCTCGTCCCCTGGCGCGGCTCCTTCTCTAGTTGTAACTACTGCGTCTTTTAACCCCTCTCTCTCTGGGGGTTCTCACCGCTGTCCTCGTCACGGCCGCCCTCGCTCGATTCCTTCCAGTTCTGCTACCTTTCAAGCCTTGTTTGGTCCCGCTTCGTGGGCCAAATATTTTGATCTCCTCCCTCTTGATTCTGCGCCTCCTGACGATTTCTGACTCCATCGACATCTCGTTGATTCCGTGGATGCCTCCATTACTTTCAACCCCACTCGTTTTGGTACACGTGTCGTTGCTGCTCCTTCTCAGGATGCTGCTTCCCGCTTGGCTGCCTTATCCTGCCTTGGCGAGACCCCTGTTCGGGTCTCGAAGAACGCTCAGTTGAATGCCAGTGTTGGCACTATTCTGCCCCCGCCCCATGTTGCGACCGGTGTTCGGGACCTGCGCGACTGCCACGACGATATTCGACATATCCTTGCTGCCTAGGGCCATTCTATTCTCCAGGTGGACACGTTTACTCGTCCCCCTCGTGGTAGTCGCCGTCAACCCCTCCGGGTTGTGAAGATTACCTTTGATGGTAGGACCCTTCCACCCTCTGTCATTCTTGCTGGTGCCAGGTGCTCTGTCCAGGAGTACATTCCTTCTCCTCGGCTCTGCAACAAGTGCTGGAGGTTTGGGCATGGTGCCCTCCGCTGCTCCGGGACTGTCTCTCTCTGTCCTTTGTGTGGTGGCGAGGGTCACTAAGTCGGAGTGCACTTCTCCCCAGGCTCGTTGCCTCAACTGCGGTGAGGCCCATCCTACCTTCTCCCGTGCGTGTGTCCATTACAAGCTTGAGGCAGCCGTCCTCAACTTGAAGCACCGGGAGCGTTTAGCTTTTCCTTAGGCGAGATGCCAGGTTCGCCGGCTCCCGCCTTATGCTAATATCTCTTATGCTCGTGTGTTGCGCTCTTCCTCTCCCCGTCCTTCCCGCCTTCCTCAGACTCACAACCGTTTCCGGGCCTTGGACCCTGATACGCCCACTGCCCCCTCCTCTATTCCTTTGGGTTCTCTCCCGAAGGATCCACCTCCTGGTCCTCTGTCTGGGGTTCCCCTTCTTTCTACCCGGTCTGTCGTGTCTGCTGTGTCCTCTTCCTCGTCTCCCTCCGTTCCTCCTTCCCATCCTTCCCCTCCGTCTCTTGACTCTCCCCGCCGCCTGTCGGTGCGGGCTGATGTCCATCTCTCTCCAAACGGCCGTCATGTGTGCTCTCGTTCAGCTTCTTCTCTTGAGACGCTAGAATCCGTTGCCCAGTACGTGGTTGCTGGGACACCTGTCTCTTTAAGTCAGAAGCGTAAACCTAGCTGGCTCCTCTCCTTCCTCCTCCCCGGCGGGTAAGAAGGTTTCGCTTTCTTCCTCGGCCCCTACTTCTGCCTCTCTCGCTCCTTCCCCTCCCATTTCGGTGGTTGCGCCCCCTGTTCCTGCTAAGGAGGTTTCTTTAGCCCCCGCTTCCCTCTCAGTTGCTGCCCTTGCTGAGGTACGCTCCCCTCTTTCTACCCCTCCTCTTCCTGCTGCTGTCCTTGACTGCTCCTCTCCGTTGTCTCCTCCTCTTCCTCCGGACCCCGCCCGCCCACCTCTGATCTGTTCTCCCGTTTCCTTCCCTCCGTCTTTGCTCAGTTTACCCATGCCCCCTAACCCTGACTTTGCTGACCCTGATCCCGACCCTGATATTCTTTAACGTGCTCTGTTGCTCTTTCGCCTTTGTTTCTTCCTTGTTCTCTATTCTTGTCCTTTCTCTTCTCGTCGTTGTCCATTCTTCAATGGAACGTTCGAGGTTATTACGCCAATTTCCTCGAACTCCAACTTCTGATTTCGCGGTTTTCGCCCCTTTGTGTCTGTCTCCAGGAGCCGATGCTTGGTGCTCGTCCTGGTCGTTTTCGTGGCTATTGCTTTCTCTCCCCCCCCCCCCAGCCGTTGCTGTGGCTTCTAATTCTTCTGCTCTTTTGATTCGTGCTGATGTTCCCTTTGTTCCTTTACTTTTTCCTTCGCCTCTCCATTGTTCTGCTGCTCGTGTCTTTGTCGGGAAATGGTACACAGTTTGTTCCATTTATCTCCCCCCGAGTGTCCCGCTTTCTCTTCCTGATTTGAAACACCTCCTAGACTCCTTGCTGGAGCCTGTGCTCCTGCTAGGTGACTTCAATTGTCGTCATTCTCTTTGGGGTGACGTTCTGACGAATACCCGGGGTCGCCTTCTTGAGCCGTTTCTCCTCTCTTCTTCCCTGTCTCTTCTGAATTCTGGTAAGCCCACTCATTTGGACTCTCGGACTCGCACCATTTCTTGTCTTGATCTTCCTCTCTGCTCTTCTTCTCTTTACTTAGATTTCACGTGGCATGTTCTTGATGACCTCCATGGAAGTGATCATTTCCCCATCCTTGTTTCCTTTTTCTCTTTTCGCCCTTCCCTCTCTTTCCCTAGGTGGCAGTTTGCTAAGGCGGACTGGACCCTATTTACCCTCAATGCTACTCTCTCTGACCTCTCCCTTCTACCTCTCTCTCGCGCTCTCCTCCTTTTTCATGACACTGTCTTCAACGCTGCCCTCCGCTCTATCCCTCGCTCTTCCTCTCGGGGATTCCACGGAAGTCCGATCCCTGGTTGAATGCGGACTGTGCTCGGGCTGTCCGCTGTAAGCGTGCTGCCTGGAAGAGGCACCGCCGTAGGCAGACGACCGATTCTTTTCTTTTCTTTCGGAAAGCGAGTGCGGTGGCCCGTAGGGCCATCCGTACGGCTAAGCGTGAATGTTGGGCATCTTATGTCTCAACAATTACGTCCGAAACTCCTCTGGCCCAGATCTGGAAGCGTATCCGCAAGATAGCGGGTAAATTCGTTCCCGATGTTTCACCGGTCCTTCACCTCCATGATACTCTTGTGGTGGACCCGTTGCAGGTCGCTTCCGTACTGGGTTCCCACTTTTCTTCTGTTAGCTCTGGTCTTCATCTTCCCCAATCTTTTATTCTTCATAAACCTGTCCTTGAGTCTCGTCCTTTAGATTTCTGCACTCGTCTTCGACTTCCCTATAATGATCCCTTCTCTCTCTCTGAATTTCGTTCTGCCCTGGCCCTCTGCGGTTCTACAGCGGCGGGCTCCGATGGTATTCATTATGAGATGCTTCGCCATCTCCCTCCGTGCACGTCTCAGTATTTACTGAGTCTGTATAATCGGATCTGGGAGTCGTCGTCAGTCCCTGAGGACTGGCTCGATGCCGTTGTCCTCCCTGTTCGCAAACCGGGGTCTCTGGGTACTTCCCCTAAGGACTTTCGCCCTATTGCTCTCACAAGTTGTGTCTGCAAACTCTTTGAACGTATGGTTAACGTTCGTCTGATGTGGTTCCTGGAACACCATCACCTCCTCTCCGCTTCTCAATTTGGTTTCCGCAAGTGCCGCAGCACGACAGATGTCCTGGTGAACTTGGAGGTCTATATTCATACTGCTTTTGCTGCGAAGACCTCCGTTGTTGCCGTCCTTTTTGACCTGAAAAAGGCTTACGACACAACTTGGCGATATCATATTCTATCTCAACTTCATTCTTTTGGCCTTCGTGGTCATCTCCCTCTCTTTCTCCGCAGCTTCCTCTCCCGTCGTTCCTTTCGGGTGCGCCTTGGTACTGCGTTCTCTGCCTCTTTTCAGCAATACGAAGGTGTGCCCCAGGGTAGTGTTCTGAGCACTACTCTTTTTCTTGTTGCCCTCAATGGTATTCTTTCTTCTCTTCCTTCTGGTGTCTTCTCCGCTCTCTGTCGATGATCTTACCCTTTGCTGTCAGGGTGATGATTCGCCTCTCCTTCAGCGCCGGCTTCAACTTGCAATTGATGCCGTGTCGTCTTGGGCCACCGATCATGGCTTCAAGTTCTCTACTTCTAAGACTTGTGCCATGACTTTTACGCGGAAGCAGGTTGTTCTTCGTCCCTCTTTGTCACTTTATGGTCATCCCCTTGAATACAAAGATTCCGCAAAGATTTGGGGTTATTCCTTGACACTCATTTGTCTTGGTCTCCCCATATCTCTTACCTTCGTGTTGAGTGCTCTAAGGCCCTTACCCTCCTTCGGGTCTTGTCCCATATTTCTTGGGTGGCAGATAGGTGCACTCTTCTTGCTTTACATTCCTCTCTTGTCCTGTCTAAGCTCGATTATGGTTGCCCTGCTTACTCGTCTGCTTCTGCTTCTACTCTTCGCCGTCTTGATGCTTTGCACCATACTGGGATGCGCCTCAGTTCTGGTGCCTTTCATTCGACTCCAGTCCTTAGCTTGTATGTTGACACTGGCTTTCTGTCTCTCCAGGACCGCCGTGATCGCTACTGTCTTCGCTATCTTGCGCGGTCCTTACAACATCCTTCCTCTCGCCTCTGTCGTGCTTTAACTTTTACCCCTCCTGCGGTTCCTGTTCCTCTTCACCACCTCCCTCTTTCTGTCCGGTTATCTCGCCTCCAGGATTCTCTTTCCGTTCGTATTTCTAATGTTTCTCCTCGTGTTGTTCCTTCTTTGCCCCCGTGGAGAGTCCCTCTTCCGCGGTTTTGTACTTCCTTGACCCGTTTCACAAAAGCTTTTACCCCTCCTACGGTTTTAAAACGCCTTTTCTTTGAGCATTTTTCTTCTCACTCCCGCTCCGTTTCTGTCTTCACCGATGGGTCTAAGTCGGCGGACGGTGTTGGCTACTCTGTTGTTTTTCCTGATTGCACTTATATGTGTCGCTTACCTCCGGAGACTAGCATCTTTACAGCGGAACTTTATGCTATTCTCTATGCTCTTCGTCTCCTGCTTTCTCGTTGTCAGTCTTCCTTTGTAGTTGTTGTTGACTCTCGTAGTGCCCTCATGGCTCTCGGGTCCTTTAATCCTGTTCATCCAGTAGTTGTCGAGATCCAGCATTGGCTGTTTCTTGTTCACAGTAAATTTTATTCAGTTGAGTTTTATTGGGTTCCCAGCCATATTGGTGTGTCTTTAAATGAGCGTGCGGATGCTGCCGCCAAGGAAGCTGTCCGCTCTTGTCCCATCTCTCATAAAGGCATTCCGTATTCCGACTTTTACCCGGTTATCCATTCCTCATTCCTTACCCGTTGGCAGGCTTCTTGGTTGTCTGTTACTGGTAACAAGCTACGTACTCTTAAATGTTGTGTTTCCTCGTGGCCGTCCTCCTTTCACCGTAACCGGCGGTGGGAAACAGCTCTGGCGAGGTTGCGTATTGGCCATACTCGCTTAACCCATGGTCACTTGATGGAGCGCCCCCTGCCCCTTATTGTCCTAGTTGCATTGTCCCTCTTACGGTCGTGCATGTCCTTCTTGAATGTCCTGACTTCCAGGACGAGCGTGTGTCTTGCTTTCCAACCGCCCCTCGCGGTCACCTGTCCCTCGCTAGAATTCTTGGTGACTCGGAAACTTTTGACATCGTTCGCCTTATGCGTTTTTGTTCTCGTATTGGCATCCTTGGTGATATTTAGCGCCGTCTGATTATTTTGCGCTTTTGATGGTGCTACATAGCCTTCCCGGTTTGGTGCCTTCTTTTGATAATTACTTACTTACTTACCCTAGACACCTGGGACCATGGGCCACAGCTCCAGCACCACCATACCTGCCCTACACACCAGTGACTATGGTCAACAGTACCAGCACCTCCTTCCAAGCTATCCTACACACCCGTGACAATGGTCCACAGCTCTGGCGCCTCCTCCTCCCTAGCTGCCCTACACACCTTTGGCCATGTTGAACAGTTCCAGCACCTCCTCCCTAGCTGCCCTTCACACCAGTGACGATGGTCAACAGCACCAGCACCTCCTCCCTAGCTGCCCTACACACCAATGACCATGATCAACTGCTCCAGCACCTCCACGCCTTCTGCCCTACACACCAGTGACCATGGTCAACAGCACCAGCACCTCCTCCCTAGCTGCACTACAAAACAGTGACCATGGTCAATAGCACCAGCACCTCCTCCCTAGCTGCCCTACACACCAGTGACCATGGTCAACAGTACCACCATCACCTGTTTAGCTGCCCTACACACCAGTGAACATGGTCAAAAGCACCAGCACCACCTCCATAGCTGCAGTACACACCAGTGACCATGGTCAACAGCACCAGCACCTCCTGTGGGATATCTGGGGCTTGACTCAATTTATTCAATTATTAAATTAATGAAATCAATTGCGAAGGACCACCCACTTTTAAGAAAAGAGGGAAACTAATAAAAAGTGATCATTAGAAACACAGGGAAGAACCAGTGTCTATGGCTAAATATTAGGAAGCATAATCACTTAAATAATTAATGGTCTGTATAGTTAATTAACTTAAATCAAGCATCAAACATCTACATTGGGGGGGTATTGCTAGAACTTCATATACGTCTAGGAACTAGTGTGGTTCGTACACCAGTTCATTGTTTAATAACTAATCTTGTGACCAATATTAAAATCTATAGAAGATTATCACCAGAAGTTATGAAGATTAATAACCTTAGCAAATAATCATCCAAATAAACACAGATTATCTATTGAACTAGGCTACTTAAATCTCTATATTCATGAAATGTAAATTAAATTTTGGTGAGGTACTAACGTTGGATTTGTTGTGGTCGCTCGATATAACGACAAGCCGCCCCGACATATACAATCTCTAATGATGTATCAAAAAAGAACTATATACTTATCTAAGGGTACAAATTATGTTGAAGCTTGCCGGTATCGCGTCTCAAGCTCAAACTTCCAGAATGTCGTACACGTGGTTGATAGCTTGGCTTGAATATCGACGCGTTATAAGTTGGCCGATCACTGCAGATCACGTAGAACAATAATAACTCATTCTGTGTTGAGTACCAATGTAATTCTTGCTGATAATCTCAACGTCACGTGTCTCAGACTCTGACGCCCCGACCTTGTTGCTCAATTCCGCAACACGAGTCCTTCACGCCACACACACAATGGCGTCTCGATTCACAATGGCTTCTCCATCCTCTCCAACCTGCGTCCCGCATTCACCACAGAAATTATTTATCACGAATAATATTATTTCGCGCAATTGAGGCTGAAAGACTTTAATAAAGACTGGGTTGTAATTCTAGGGTTTTAAATATTATTACTTTCTCGTCTTATGGTGGTAAACAAGAAATGGAGAAGATTTTAGTTTTCTCCATGGTATTCATGCGTGAAGGTAAATTTCTTACTTGATAACAATTGTAACTAAAAACTCTCGATTTAGAATTATCTGGGAGTTATGTTATCCATAAATAATTATCACGCGGAATACTGATGATTTTAGAGAATCACATTCAATTCTCTAACACACTGGCTATAAATGTGTTTAACTAGATATAATCTGACGCAATACTGGTGCTTGGTTTCGTAAGAATTCCAGTATCCATATGCAGATATAATAGTTAGTTTATGTGAACATTACTGTTAGTAAGTTTTAGTAACTACTGTAGTTAGTATCTTTTAATACTAATTTATTATAATACAATAGTATTGTATTAGTGTTGGAAATTTCCAACATAACTCCAGGGGGAGATTTCTTGGGTCGCAGTGTAATGTTGAGTACTGACATACCTATCCCGAAGTTAGTATTAATGTTAATATGTTAGTATGTTAGTACACACATAACGGATGTCCCGTAATTGTCAAGGACATACAAGAAACTTAAGTCTTGCAAAGAAATTCATGTTGAATGGTACATGTTATTGGGAATCATCTAAAGTTAATGACTAATAAGGCCTACAATAAACTCTGTGACTGGTGTCGCTATGACATGTAATCTTTATGTTACTAAGTCTTAAAGTCTTGTAAACTCTCAGATACTCTAGACAAAATAATGTTATTATTTCTATCCTATACAACAAATTAAGAATTAAATCATACAATTTAAAGTAGCTGAGAATCCACTGTGATGAGAATGTTCTGGGTCATTGTGACTTGTAACGATTCCCCCTCCCCGCTCAGCTCGTTGTCGCCGTGTGGGGGCTTCGTGGGCGGCTGCCGGAGTGTGATGCTCCTTCGGACAGTCCTCTGTCCTTTTCTAGCCTTGTGCTCCTGCTGCCGTCCTGTCCAATTCTGCTGGGCACCTTTTCCTTTTCCTTCTGTTTCGTTTTTCTCCCCCTTCTCCTATCTGCTTGCCGTTTCCTGCCGACCTTTTGCTCGTTCTGGTTCTTCCATGGACTTCTTCTATTTTGACGCCCGGGTGCTTGAGGAGGCATACTCATGCACCCGTAGAACTGCAGTACCCGACGTCGAGAGCGAGGGGAACCTTTTATTGTCAATCCCCACTTCGTCACTGAACCCGATCTCGACGGACTGTCGGTTTCTTAAGGTGGCGTTTGTGGGGCGTATACTCACGACGCACCCCTAGGAGGCCCCTACAAGATCGGCGATAGCTTCTTGTTGGGTGTCCTGCCTCTAATTGTGGCTCCATGGTGGGTGTGGGGGCACATTCGTGAGTGAATTCTTCTTTTCGTCAAGATGATAACCCCTGTTTCGGCTGCTTCTGGCTTACCTTCTCAGGCTCGTGGGGTGGGCGACCAAGCCCCCGAGTCGGTCCGTATTGGAAGACCGGGCTCTGTAGCCTCCACTGCATTGGGCCCCGACCTTGCTCCTCCTTTGGCCTCTCTGACTCCTTCCCCTGGCTCCCCTCCCTCCTCTGTGGTTGGGTCGAGCCCCAAGCCCCCAGTGGTGACTATCTCGTCCCCTGGCGCGGCTCCTTCTCTAGTTGTAACTACTGCGCCTTTTAACCCCTCTCTCTCTGGGGGTTCTCACCGCCGTCCTCGTCACGGCCGCCCTCGTTCGATTCCTTCCAGTTCTGCTACCTATCAAGCCTTGTTTGGTCCCGCTTCGTGGGCCAAATATTTTGATCTCCTCCCTCTTGATTCTGCGCCTCCTGACGATTTCTCCCTTCATCGACATCTCATTGATTCAGTGGATGCCTCCATTACTTTCAACCCCACTCGTCTCGGTACACGTGTCGTTGCTGCTCCTTCTCAGGATGCTGCTTCCCGCTTGGCTGCCTTATCCTGCCTTGGCGAGACCCCCGTTCGGGTCTCGAAGAACGCTCAGTTGAATGCCAGTGTTGGCACTATTTTGCTCCTGCCCCATGTTGCAACCGGTGTTCGGGACCTGCGCGACTGCCACGACGATATTCGACATATCCTCGCTGCCCAGGGCCATTCTATTCTCCAGGTGGACACGTTTACTCGTCCCTCTCATGGTAGTCGCCGTCAACCCCTCCGGGTTGTGAAGATTACCTTTGATGGTAGGACCCTTCCACCCTCTGTCATTCTTGCTGGTGCCAGGTGCTCTGTCCAGGAGTACATTCCTTCTCCTCGGCTCTGCAACAAGTGCTGGAGGTTTGGGCATGGTGCCCTCCGCTGCTCCGGGACTGTCTCTCTCTGTCCTTTGTGTGGTGGCGAAGGTCACTCTAAGTCGGAGTGCACTTCTCCCCAGGCTCGTTGCCTCAACTGCGGTGAGGCCCATCCTACCTTCTCCCGTGCGTGTGTCCATTACAAGCTTGAGGCAGCCGTCCTGAACCTGAAGCACCGGGAGCGTTTATCTTTTCCTGAGGCGAGGCGCCAGGTTCGCCTGCTCCCGCCTTATGCTAATATCTCTTATGCTCGCGTGTTGCGCTCTTCCTCTCCTCGTCCTTCCCGCCTTCCTCAGACTCGCAACCGTTTCCGGGCCTTGGACCCTGATGCACCCACTGCCCCCTCCTCTGTTCCTTTGGGTTCTCTCCCGAAGGATCCTCCTCCTGGTCCTCTGTCTGGGGTTCCCCTTCCTTCTACCCGGTCTGTCGTGTCTTCTGTGTCTTCTTCCTCGTCCCCCTCCGATCCTCCTTCCCATCCTCTTCCTCCATCTATCGGCTCTCCCCACCGCCTGTCGGTGCGGGCGGATGTCCATCGCTCTCCTAACGGCCGTCGTGTGTGCTCTCGTTCGGCTTCTCCTGTTGAGACACTGGAATCCGTTGCCCGGTACGTAGTTGCTGGGACACCGGTCTCTTTAAGTCAGAAGCGTAAGCCTGGCTCCTCTCCTTCCTCTTCCCCGGCGGGTAAGAAGGCTTCGCTTTCTTCCTCAGCTCCTCCTTCTGGCTCTGTTGCTCCTTCCCCTCCCGTTTCAGTGCTTGCGCCCCCTGTTCCTGCTATGGAGGTTTCTTTGGCCCCTGCTTCCCTTTCGGTTGCTGCTCTTGCTGGGGTGCGCTCCCCTCTTTCTACTCCCCCTCCTCCTGCTGCTGTCCTTGACGGCTCCTCTCCGTTGTCTCCTCCTCTTCCTCCTCCTCCTCCTCCGAACCCTGCCCGCCCACCTCTGATCTGTTCTCCTGTTTCCTTCCCTCCGTCTTTGCTCAGTTTACCCATGCCCCCTAACCCTGACTTTGCTGACCCTGATCCCGACCCTGATATTCTTTAACGTGCTCTGTTGCTCTTTCGCCTTTGTTTCTTCCTTGTTCTCTGTTTTTGTCCTTTCTCTTCTCGTCGTTGTCCATTCTTCAATGGAACGTTCGAGGTTATTACGCCAATTTCCTCGAACTCCAACTTCTGATTTCGCGGTTTTCGCCCCTTTGTGTCTGTCTCCAGGAGCCAATGCTTGGTGCTCGTCCTGGTCGTTTTCGTGGCTATTCCTTTCTCTCCCCCCCCCCTGCTATTGCTGGGGCTTCTAATTCTTCTGCTCTCTTGATTCGGGCTGATGTTCCCTTTGTTCCTTTACTTTTTCCTTCGCCTCTCCATTGTTCTGCTGCTCGTATCTTTGTGGGGAAATGGTACACAGTTTGTTCCATTTATCTCCCCCTGAGTGCCCCGCTCTCTCTTCCTGATTTGAAACACCTCCTGGACTCCTTGCCGGAGCCTGTGCTCCTGATGGGTGACTTCAATTGTCGTCATTCTCTTTGGGATGACGTTCTGACGAATACCCGGGGTCGCCTCCTTGAGCCGTTTCTCCTCTCTTCTTCCCTGTCTCTTCTGAATTCTGGTGAGCCCACTCATTTGGACTCTCGGACTCGCACCCTCTCTTGTCTTGATCTTTCTCTCTGCTCTTCTTCTCTTTACTTAGATTTCACGTGGCAGGTTCTTGATGACCTCCATGGAAGTGATCATTTCCCCATCCTTGTTTCCTTTTTCTCTTTTCGCCCTTCCCTCTCTTTCCCTAGGTGGCAGTTTGCTAAGGCAGACTGGACCCTATTTACCCTCAGTGCTGCTCTCCCTGACCTCTCCCTTCTGCCTCTCTCTCGCGCTCTCCTCCTTTTTCATGACACTGTCTTCAACGCTGCCCTCCGCTCTATTCCTCGCTCTTCCTCTCGGGGTCCACGGAAGTGCGTTCCCTGGTGGAATGCGGACTGTGCTCGGGCTGTCCGCTGTAAGCGTGCAGCCTGGAAGAGGCACCGCCGTAGGCAGACGACCGATTCTTTTCTTTTCTTTCGGAAAGCGAGTGCGGTGGCCTGTAGGGCCATCCGTACGGCTTAACGTAAATGTTGGGCATCTTATGTCTCAACAATTACGTCCGAGACCCCTCTGGCCCAGATCTGTAAGCGTATCCGCAAGATAGCGGGTAAGTTCGTTCCCGATGTTTCACTGGTCCTTCACCTCCATGATACTCTTGTGGCGGACCCGTTGCAGGTCGCTTCCGAACTGGGTTCCCACTTTTCTTCTGTTAGCTCTGGTCTTCATCTTCCCCAATCTTTCCTTCTTCGTAAACCTGTCCTTGAGTCTCGTCCTTTAGATTTCTGCACTCATCTTCAGCTTCCCTATAATGATCCCTTCTCTCTCTCTGAATTTCGTTCTGCCCTGGCCCTCTGCGGTTCTACGGCGGCGGGCTCCGATGGTATTAATTATGAGATGCTTCGCCATCTCCCTCCGAGCACGTCTCAGTATTTACTGAGTCTGTATAATCGGATCTGGGAGTCGTCGTCAGTCCCTGAGGACTGGCTCGATGCCGTTGTCCTCCCTGTTCGCAAACCGGGGTCTCTGGGTACTTCCCCTAAGGACTTTCGCCCTATTGCTCTCACAAGTTGTGTCTGCAAACTCTTTGAACGTATGGTTAACGTTCGTCTGATGTGGTTCCTGGAACACCATCACCTCCTCTCCCCTTCTCAATTTGGTTTCCGCAAGTGCCGCAGCACGACAGATGTTCTGGTGAACTTGGAGGTCTATATTCGTACTGTTTTTGCTGCGAAGACCTCCGTTGTTGCCGTCCTTTTTGACCTAGAAAAGGCTTACGACACCACTTGGCGTTATCATATCCTATCTCAACTTCATTCTTTTGGCCTTCGTGGTCATCTCCCTCTCTTTCTCCGCAGCTTCCTCTCTCGTCGTTCCTTTCGGGTGCGCCATGGTACCGCTCTCTCTCTCTCTTTTCAGCAATACGAAGGTGTGCCCCAGGGTAGTGTTCTGAGCACTACTCTTTTTCTTGTTGCCCTCAATGGTCTTCTTTCCTCTCTTCCTTCTGGTGTCTTCTCCGCTCTCTATGTCGATGATCTTACCCTTTGTTGTCAGGGTGATGATTCGCCTCTCCTTCAACGCCGGCTTCAACTTGCAATTGATGCCGTGTCGTCTTGGGCCACAGGTCATGGTTTCAAGTTCTCTACTTCTAAGACTTGTGCCATGACTTTTACGCGGAAACGGGTTGTTCTTCGTCCCTCTTTGTCACTTTATGGTCATCCCCTTGAATACAAAGATTCCGCGAAGCTTTTGGGGTTATTCATTGACACTCGTTTGTCTTGGTCTCCCCATATCTCTTACCTCCGTGTTGAGTGCTCTAAGGCCCTTACCCTCCTTCGGGTCTTGTCCCATACTTCTTGGGGGGCAGATAGGCGCACTCTCCTTGCTTTACATTCCTCTCTCGTCCTGTCTAAGCTCGATTATGGTTGCCCTGCTTACTCGTCTGCTTCTCCTTCTACTCTTCGCCGTCTTGATGCTTTGCACCATGCTGGGTTGCGCCTCAGTTCTGGTGCCTTTCGTTCGACTCCCATCCTTAGCTTATATGTTGACACTGGCTTCCTGTCTCTCCAGGACCGTCGTGATCGCTACTGTCTTCGCTATCTTGCGCGGTCCTTGCAACATCCTTCCTCTCGGCTCTGTCGTGCTTTAACTTTTACCCCTCCAGCGGTTCCTGTTCCTCTTCACCACCTCCCTCTTTCTGTCCGGTTATCTCGCGTACAGGATTTTCTCTCCGTTCGTATTTCTGATGTTTCTCCTCGTGTTGTTCCTTCTTTGCCCCCGTGGAGGGTCCCTCTTCCGCGGTTTTGTACTTCCTTGACCCGTATCACTAAAGCTTTTACCCCTCCTACCGGTCTAAAACGCCTTTTCCTCGAGCACTTTTCTTCTCACTCCCGCTCCGTTTCTGTCTTCACCGATGGGTCTAAGTCAGCGGACGGTGTTGGCTACTCTGTTGTTTTTCCTGATCGCACTTATATGTGTCGCTTGCCTCCGGAGACTAGCATCTTTACAGCGGAACTTTATGCTATTCTCTATGCTCTTCGTCTCCTGCTTTCTCGTTGTCAGTCTTCCTTTGTGGTTGTTGTTGACTCTCGTAGTGCTGGCTCTCGTAGTGCTGCATGGCTCTCGGGTCCTTTAATCCGGTTCATCCAGTAGTTGTCGAGATCCAGCATTGGCTGTTTCTCGTTCACAGTAAATTTAAGTCGGTTGAGTTTTGTTGGGTTCCCAGCCATATTGGTGTGTCTTTAAATGAGCGTGCGGATGCTGCCGCTAAGGAAGCTGTCCGCTCTTGTCCCATCTCTCGTAAAGGCATTCCGTATTCCGACTTTTACCCGGTTATCCATTCCTCAGTCCTTACCCGTTGGCAGGCTTCTTGGTTGTCTGTTACTGGTAACAAGCTACGTACTCTTAAATGTTGTGTTTCCTCGTGGCCGTCCTCCTTCCACCGTAACCGGCGGTGGGAAACAGCTCTGGCGAGGTTGCGTATTGGCCATACTCGCTTAACCCATGGTCACTTGATGGAGCGCCGCCCTGCTCCTTATTGTCCTAGTTGCATTGTCCCTCTTACGGTCGTGCATGTCCTTCTTGAATGTCCTGACTTCCAGGACGAGCGTGTGTCTTGCTTTCCGACCGCCCCTCGCGGTCACCTGTCCCTCGATAGAATTCTTGGTGACTCGGATACTTTTGATATCGTTCGCCTTATGCGTTTTTGTTCTCGTATTGGCATCCTTGGTGATATTTAGCGCCCTCTGATTATTTTGCGTATTTGATGGTGCTACATAGCCTTCCCGGTTTGGTGCCTTCTTTTGATAATTACTTACTTGTAACGATTTGTTACTTGACATCACAACACAGTATCATCATGATTACTTAAATTGGATGGGAAATTATTTGCTCTTGGCCAGAGCTATAATAGGCTTGTAGTTTCCGTTTGCATTGTTGAGCAGCAGCTCTAGTGGGGCGGTTACTCGGTGGAGCAGAATTGTTGTCCTTCGAAACTGTTGGTGAAGCTGGTTCTGGTAAACACTCTCGTTCTGCTAATTCGAGAGGTACCAACTTCTCTAAGGTTTTTAGGGTAGTGTTGCCTCGGCATAAAACCTTTACTACTCTCAGGATGCCTTGGTGATCTAGGTGGATAGCAACAATTTTGCCTATGGGCCATTCTGACCTTGGTCCATCACTGTCAACCAATACTAGGTCTCCTGGTTTAAGTTGTACTTTATTATAGGGACTCGAAGCTCCGTAGTGGTACTCTTGTAGAGCTGTGAGGTACTCTCGAGTCCACACCTCATTCCACCTTTCAATTACTCTTGAGAGATGTTGGTAACTTTCTACTAAGTCACTCCTGGTCACATGTGAAGGGTCGACGGGGTCCTCTTCTGCCAAAGGTATTAGAGGGCTCAGTAGGCCTCCATGTATCAAGTGTGAGGGACTCAGAGGTTCTCTCTATGAGAAATCATCTGATAGGTATGTTAATGGGTGATTGTTGACTCGCGCCTCGATTTCCACGACAAGTGTTTGGAGTTCGGAGTAACTAATTTTTTGTCGATGTAAGGTCTTCCTTAAACACTTCTTGACAGTTCCTATCATACGTTCGTAGAATCCACCTTGCCAGGGGGCTCTGGGAGCAATAAATTTCCAGTGGCATTGTCGTCTCTGCAGGACTGACTGCACTTCTGGATGATTCCATACCTCTCGCAGACAGGCTTCTCCTGCTACAAAATTTGAACCATTGTCCGATATCATTAGTTTGGGACAGGATCTGCGAGCTGCAAATCTACGAAAAGCTTGGATGAAGGCTTCAGCACTCATATGCGAAGTCACTTCTAGATGTACGCCTTGCGTGGTAGCACACGTGAAGAGACAAATATAAGCTTTCACTGGTATCTTATCTGGATTGGCAGTGAGAAGCAAGGCTCCTGTGTAATCGACACCAGTGGTCTCAAAAGGACGAAGATGAACTACTCTTTCTTCAGGGAGTGGTGGAGGTCCTGGGTAAGGACACACTCGAGCATCGTATCTTTTGCAGATCACACAGAATTTAATAATTGATTTGACTGTTTGACGACCTTGAGGAAGCCAGTATTTCTGTCTAAGGTCGGTGAGAGTGTCTAACACTCCACCATGCAAAGTACCATATTGATGGTGATGTAAAACTAGAAGTTTGGTAATGATGTGGTGACGTGGTAGAAGGATCGGATTCTTTGTATCCAGATCAGTTTTTGCATGAAGCAAACGTCCTCCACACCTTAATATATTATGAGTGTTGGCATCATACCAGAGACCTAGAGACTTGGTAAATTTATCTGGAAGATTTTCATATTCGCTTCCATATGTCTCTTGCTGTGCACGCTTGATCCAGTAGAGGATAGGATTGGGAAACTTATGTCTGATTCCTATCTTAGCAAGAAAGTCAAACACATGTGCTGTCACTCTTAATAACTTACTCAAGTTAGAATAATTGTGAGGATTAATAGCTAAGATTTGATGAGATTCTGGTTCATTCATGGGAGTAGTGATATTGGTCACTATGACTTGTGGCTTTTGTTTGGGCCACTGACCACCAACAAGCCATGAAGGTCCATTAAACCACATCGAAGACTTGATAAGTTGTTTTAGTGTCAATCCTCGAGATAAGTAATCTGCAGGATTGTCCTTAGTGGGAAAATGTCTGAATTTATACCCAGCAGATAATTCATGTATTTCCCTAACACGATTACTGACGTAGGGAGTTTTATTGTTGTTGTTTCTTACCCATTGCAAGACTGCCTCATTGTCTGACCACACAACAATCTCACCAAAGTGGATATTATTGAGTGTCTTGGTCAGGCAATGAGCCAATCTTACTCCCACCAGCAATGCAGTTAACTCCATTTGAGGTAAAGATCTCTTCTTAATGGGAGCAACTCTTGCTTTAGATGTGAGCAAAATTGATTTTGCACTATTAACTAAGTAGGCTACAGCGCCATACGCTTTGCCAGAGGCATCGCAAAAAACGTGCAAATTTGTGGGCAAGTTTGGTCCTGAAGCATTACGAGGAAATTTCAAAACACCTAACTGATTGAAATCCGTTGTGAGTATCTGCCATTTAGCTTGTAACTCAATTGGCAATGGATCATCCCATCCCATATGTTTTTCCAGCATTCCTGCATTAGGAGTTTGCCCCTTATTAATATAGGACTAAGTAAGCCTAAAGGGTCAAATGGTTGACTGACATACGAGAGTAATTTTCTCATGGTAAGGGATGAATTATCGGTTTGTACTGACTTGACATTCATCTCGTCAGTACTTGTGTTCCATTCCACACCCAGAACCTTTAATTGATTAGGTACCTGATAACCTGGAAACTCTTTCTCGATTATCTGGTTTAATGATTTATTATTTGAGGCCCATGATTGTAGTGGCATATTGGCTCCTAATAACTCACGGTTAGCCTCATGGTAGATTTCTACCAAATTGGATTGATCATTTGTAGTTCCCTGGAAATTATCGACATACAAGTTGCCACTAATTTCTGCCTTATAAGGGCTATTTGACTTCCTCAAATGTGTATCTAATGTTGCTTGCAGTAGAAACAGGGAGGACGTCGCTCCACATTCGTGAATGAATTCTTCTTTTTGCAATGATGATGACCCCTGTTTTGGCTGTTTCTGGTTTACCTTCTCAGGCTCGTGGGGTGGGCGACCAAGCCTCCGAGTCAGTCCGTGTTGGAAGACCGGGCTCTGTAGCCTCCGCTGCATTGGGCCCCGACCTTGCTCCTCCTTTGGCCTCTCTGACTCCTTCCCCTGGCTCCCCTCCCTCCTCTGTGGTTGGGTCGAGCCTCAAGACCCCAGTGGTGACTACCTCGTCCCCTGGCGCGGCTCCTTCTCTAGTTGTAACTATTGTGCCTTTTAATCCCCTCTCTCTCTGGGGGTTCTCACCGCTGTCCTCGTCACGGCCGCCCTCGCTCGATTCCTTCCAGTTCTGCTACCTATCAAGCCTTGTTTGGTCCTGCTTCGTGGGCCAAATATTTTGATCTCCTCCCTCTTGATTCTGCGCCTCCTGACGATTTCTCACTCCATCGACATCTCGTTGATTCCGTGGATGCCTCCATTACTTTCAACCCCACTCGTCTCGGTACACGTGTCGTTGCTGTTCCTTCTCAGGATGCTGCTTCCCGCTTGGATGCCTTATCCTGCCTTGGCGACACCCCTGTTCTGGTCTCGAAGAACGCTCAGTTGAATGCCAGTGTTGGCACTATTCTGCTCCCGCCCCATGTTGCGACCGGTGTTCGGGACCTGCGCGACTGCCACGACGATATTCGACATATCCTTGCTGCCTAGGGCCATTCTATTCTCCAGGTGGACACGTTTACTCGTCCCCCTCGTGGTAGTCGCCGTCAACCCCTCCGGGTTGTGAAGATTACCTTTGATGGTAGGACCCTTCCACTCTCTGTCATTCTTGCTGGTGCTAGGTGCTCTGTCCAGGAGTACATTCCTTCTCCTCGGCTCTGCAACAAGTGCTGGAGGTTTGGGCATGGTGCCCTCCACTGTTCCGGGACTGTCTCTCTCTGTCCTTTGTGTGGGGGTGAAGGTCACTCTAAGTCGGAGTGCATTTCTCCCCAGGCTCGTTGCCTCAACTGCGGTGAGGCCCATCCTACCTTCTCCCGTGTGTGTGTCCATTACAAGCTTGAGGCAGCCGTCCTCAACTTAAAGCACCGGGAGCGTTTATCTTTTCCTGAGGCGAGACGCCAGGTTCCCCGGCTCCCGCCTTATGCTAATATCTCTTATGCTCGTGTGTTGCGCTCTTCCTCTCCTCGTCCTTCCCGCCTTCCTCAGACTCACAACCGTTTCCGGGCCTTGGACCCTGATACGCCCACTGCCCCCTCCTCTATTCCTTTGGGTTCTCTCCAAAAGGATCCACCTCCTAGTCCTCTGTCTGGGGTTCCCCTTCTTTCTACTTTCGTCTGTCGAGTCTCCTGTGTCTTCTTCCTCGTCTCCCTCCATTCCTCATTTCCATCCTTCCCCTCCGTCTCTTGACTCTCCCCGCCGCCTGTCAGTGCGGGCTGATGTCCATCGCTCTCCAAACGGCCGTCATGTGTGCTCTCGTTCAGCTTCTCCTGTTGAGACGCTGGAATCCGTTGCCCAGTACGTGGTTGCTGGGACACCTGTCTCTTCAAGTCAGAAGCGTAAACCTGGCTCTTCTCCTTCCTCCTCCCCGGCGGGTAAGAAGGTTTCGCTTTCTTCCTCGGCCCCTAATTCTGCCTCTCTCGCTCCTTCCCCTCCCATTTCGGTGGTTGCGCCCCCTTTTCCTGCTAAGGAGGTTTCTTTAGCCCCCACTTCCCTCTCGGTTGCTGCCCTTGCTGAGGTACTCTCCCCTCTTTCTACCCCTCCTCTTCCTGCTGCTGTCCTTAACTGCTCCTCTCCGTTGTCTCCTCCTCTTCCTCGTCCTCGGGACCCCGCCCGCCCACCTCTGATCTGTTCTCCCGTTTCCTTCCCTCCGTCTTTGCTCAGTTTACCCATGCCCCCTAACCCTGACTTTGCTGACTCTGATCCCAACCCTGATATTCTTTAACGTGCTCTGTTGCTCTTTCGCCTTTGTTTCTTCCTTGTTCTCTGTTTTTGTCCTTTCTCTTCTCATCGTTGTCTATTCTTCAATGGAACGTTCAAGGTTATTACGCCAATTTCCTCGAACTCCAACTTCTGATTTCGCGGTTTTCGCCCCTTTGTGTCTGTCTCCAGGAGCCGATGCTTGGTGCTCGTACTGGTCGTTTTCGTGGCTATTCCTTTTTCTCGCCCCCCCCCCCCAGTCGTTGCTGGGGCTTCTAATTCTTCTGCTCTTTTGATTCGTGCTGATGTTCCCTTTGTTCCTTTACTTTTTCCTTCGCCTCTCCATTGTTCTGCTGCTCGTATCTTTGTGGGGAAATGGTACACAGTTTGTTCCATTTATCTCCCCCCGAGTGTCCCGCTTTCTCTTCCTGATTTGAAACACCTCCTAGACTCCTTGCCGGAGCCTGTGCTCCTGCTAGGTGACTTCAATTGTCGTCATTCTCTTTGGGGTGACGTTCTGACGAATACCCGGGGTCGCCTTCTTGAACCGTTTCTCCTCTCTTCTTCCCTGTCTCTTCTGAATTCTGGTGAGCCCACTCATTTGGACTCTCGGACTCGCACCCTTTCTTGTCTTGATCTTTCTCTCTGCTCTTCTTCTCTTTACTTAGATTTCACGTGGCAGGTTCTTGATGACCTCCATGGAAGTGATCATTTCCCCATCCTTGTTTCCTTTTTCTCTTTTCGCCCTTCCCTCTCTTTCCCTAGGTGGCAGTTTGCTAAGGCGGACTGGACCCTATTTACCCTCAGTGCTACTCTCTCTGACCTCTCCCTTCTACCTCTCTCTCGCGCTCTCCTCCTTTTTCATGACACTGTCTTCAACGCTGCCCTCCGCTCTATCCCTCGCTCTTCCTCTCGGGGTCCACGGAAGTGCGTTCCCTGGTTGAATGCGGACTGTGCTCGGGCTGTCCGCTGTAAGCGTACAGCCTGGAAGAGGCACCGCCGTAGGCAGACGACCGATTCTTTTCTTTTCTTTCGGAAAGCGAGTGCGGTGGCGCGTAGGGCCATCCGTACGGCTAAGCGTGAATGTTGGGCATCTTATGTCTCAATAATTACGTCCGAAACTCCTCTGGCCCAGATCTGGAAGCGTATGCGCACGATAGCAGGTAAATTCGTTCCCGATGTTTCACCGGTCTTTCACCTCCATGATACTCTTGTGGTGGACCCGTTGCAGGTCGCTTCCGTACTGGGTTCCCACTTTTCTTCTGTTAGCTCTGGTCTTCATCTTCCCCAATCTTTTCTTCTTCATAAACCTGTCCTTGATTCTCGTCCTTTAGATTTCTACACTCGTCTTCGACTTCCCTATAATGATCCCTTCTCTCTCTCAACTTCGTTCTACCCTGGCCCTCTGCGGTTCTACGGCAGCGGGCTCCGATGGTATTCATTATGAGATGCTTCGCCATCTCCCTCCGTGCACGTCTCAGTTTTTACTGAGTCTGTATAATCGGATCTGGGAGTCGTCGTCAGTCCCTGAGGACTGGCTCGATGCCGTTGTCCTCCCTGTTCGCAAACCGGGGTTTCTGGGTACTTCCCCTAAGGACTTTCGCCCTATTGCTCTCACAAGTTGTGTCTTCAAACTCTTTGAACGTATGGTTAACGTTCGTCTGATGTGGTTCCTGGAACACCATCACCTACTCTCCCCTTCTCAATTTGGTTTCCGCAAGTGCCGCAGCACGACAGATGTCCTGGTGAACTTGGAGGTCTATATTCGTACTGCTTTTGCTGCGAAGACCTCCGTTGTTGCCGTCCTTTTTGACCTGAAAAAGTCTTACGACACCACTTGGCGATATCATATTCTATCTCAACTTCATTCTTTTGGCCTTCGTGGTCATCTCCCTCTCTTTCTACGCAGCTTCCTCTCCCGTCGTTCCTTTCGAGTGCGCCTTGGTACCGCGCTCTCTGCCTCTTTTCAGCAGTACGAAGGTGTGCCCCAGGGTAGTGTTCTGAGCACTACTCTTTTTCTGGTTGCCCTCAATGGTCTTCTTTCTTCTTTTCCTTCTGGTGTCTTCTCCGCTCTCTATGTCGATGATCTTACCCTTTGCTGTTAGGGTGATGATTCGCCTCTCCTTCAGCGCCGGCTTCAACTTGCAATTGATGCCGTGTCGTCTTGGGCCACCGATCATGGCTTCAAGTTCTCTACTTCTAAGACTTGTGCCATGACTTTTACGCGGAAGCAGGTTTTTCTTCGTCCCTCTTTGTCACTTTATGGTCATCCCCTTGAATACAAAGATTCCGCGAAGATTTTGGGGTTATTCCTTGACACTCGTTTGTCTTGGTTTCCCCATATCTCTTACCTTCGTGTTGAGTGCTCTAAGGCCCTTACCCTCCTTCGGGTCTTGTCCCATACTTCTTGGGGGGCAGATAGGTGCACTCTCCTTGCTTTACATTCCTCTCTTGTCCTGTCTAAGCTCGATTATGGTTGCCCTGCTTACTCGTCTGCTTCTCCTTCTACTCTTCGCCGTCTTGATGCTTTGAACCATACTGGGTTGCGCCTCAGTTCTGGTGCCTTTCGTTCGACTCCCGTCCTTAGCTTGTATGTTGACACTGGCTTCCTGTCTCTCCAGGACCGCCGTGATCGCTACTGTCTTCGCTATCTTGCGCGGTCCTTACAACATCCTTCCTCTCGCCTATGTCGTGCTTTAACTTTTACCCCTCCTGCGGTTCCTGTTCCTCTTCACCACCTCCCTCTTTCTGTCCGGTTATCTCGCCTCCAGGATTCTCTTTCCGTTCGTATTTCTAATGTTTCTCCTTGTGTTGTTCCTTCTTTGCCCCCGTGGAGAGTCCCTCTTCCGCGGTTTTGTACTTCCTTGACCCGTATCACTAAAGCTTTTACCCCTCCTACGGTTCTAAAACGCCTTTTCCTTGAGCACTTTTCTTCTCAATCCCACTCCGTTTCTGTCTTCACCGATGGGTCTAAGTCGGCGGACGGTGTTGGCTACTCTGTTGTTTTTCCTGATCGCACTTATATGTGTCGCTTACCTCCGGAGACTAGCATCTTTACAGCGGAACTTTATGCTATTCTCTATGCTCTTCGTCTCCTGCTTTCTCGTTGTCAGTCTTCCTTTGTAGTTGTTGTTGACTCTCGTAGTGCCCTCATGGCTCTCGGGTCCTTTAATCCGGTTCATCCAGTAGTTGTCGAGATCCAGCATTGGCTGTTTCTTGTTCACAGTAAATTTAATTCAGTTAAGTTTTGTTGGGTTCCCAGCCATATTGGTGTGTCTTTAAATGAGCGTGCAGATGCTGCCGCCAAGGAAGCTGTCCACTCTTGTCCCATCTCTCATAAAGGCATTCCGTATTCCGACTTTTACCCGGTTATCCATTCCTCAGTCCTTACCCGTTGGCAGGCTTCTTGGTTGTCTGTTACTGGTAACAAGCTACGTACTCTTAAATGTTGTGTTTCTCTTGGCCGTCCTCCTTCCACCGTAACCGGCAGTAGGAAACAGCTCTGGCGAGGTTGCGTATTGGCCATACTCGCTTAACCCATGGTCACTTGATGGAGCGCCGCCCTGCTCCTTATTGTCCTTGTTGCATTGTCCCTCTTACGGTCGTGCATGTCCTTCTTGAATGTCCTGACTTCCGGGACGAGTGTGTTTCTTGCTTTCCGACCGCCCCTCGCGGTCACCTGTCCCTCAATAGAATTCTTGGTGACTCGGATACTTTTGACATCGTTCGCCTTATGCGTTTTTGTTCTCGTATTGGCATCCTTGGTGATATTTAGCGCCGTCTGATTATTTTGGGCTTTTAATGGTGCTACATAGCCTTTCCGGTTTGGTGCCTTCTATTGATAATTACTTACTTACTTACCCTAGACACCTGAGACCATGGGCCACAGCTCCAGCACCACCATACCTGCCCTACACACCAGTGACTATGGTCAACAGTACCAGCACCTCCTTCCAAGCTATCCTACACACCCGTGACAATGGTCCACAGCTCTGGCGCCTCCTCCTCCCTAGCTGCCCTACACACCTTTGGCCATGTTGAACAGTTCCAGCACCTCCTCCCTAGCTGCCCTTCACACCAGTGACGATGGTCAACAGCACCAGCACCTCCTCCCTTGCTGCCCTACACACCAATGACCATGATCAACTGCTCCAGCACCTCCACGCCTTCTGCCCTACACACCAGTGACCATGGTCAACAGCACCAGCACCTCCTCCCTAGCTGCACTACAAAACAGTGACCATGGTCAATAGCACCAGCACCACCTCCATAGCTGCCGTACACACCAGTGACCATGGTCAACAGCACCAGCACCTCCTGTGGTATATCTGGGGCTTGACTCAATTTATTCAATTATTTAGTTAATGAAATCAATTACGAAGGACCACCCACTTTTAAGAAAAGAGGGAAACTAATAAAAAGTGATCATTAGAAACACAAGGAAGAACCAGTGTCTATGGCTAAATATTAGGAAGCATAATCACTTAAATAATTAATGGGCTGTATAGTTAATTAACTTAAATCAAGCCTCAAACACCTACATTGGGGTGGTATTGCTAGAACTTCATATACGTCTAGGAACTAGAGTGGTTCGTACACCAGTTCATTGTTTAATAACTAATCTTGTGACCAATATTAAAGAATCTATAGAAGATTATCACCAGAAATTATGAAGATTATTAACCTTAGCAAATAATCATCCAAATAAACACAGATTATCTCCAGTGCACATGACGAACATCCGCGTAGATAGAATGATGTATAAATAATCAATTTTAGAGTAAATAAATGAGTACAAAAAAGTCTTAGCTTTAAGGCAATTTCTATGACATCATTCACGCCTCGTCCTTGTGATCTCAGGAATTCCTTGTAGAAACACTTAGAGGTGAATAACATGAAGTTAGGTAACAGCTTGTTGACTCCTCACATGCGAGCTGTAATTTAAGGGATATTACGTAGCATTGAACTAGGCTACTTAAATCTCTATATTCATGAAATGTAAATTAAATTTTGGTGAGGTACTAACGTTGGATTTGTTGTGGTCGCTCAATATAACGACAAGCCTCCCCGACATATACAATCTCTAATGATGCATCAAAAAAGAACTATATACTTATCTAAGGGTACAAATTATGTTGAAGCTTGCCGATATCGCGTCTCAAGCTCAAACTTCCACAATGTCGTACACGTGGTTGATAGCTTGGCTTGAATATCGACGCGTTATTAGTTGGCCGATCACTGCAGATCACGTAGAACAATAATAACTCATTCTGTGTTGAGTACCAGTGTAATTCTTGCTGACAATCTCAACGTCACGTGTCTCAGACTCTGACGCCACGACCTTGTTGCTCAATTCCGCAACACGAGTCCTCCACGCCACACACACAATGGCGTCTCGATACACAATGGCTTCTCCCTCCTCTCCAACCCGCGTCCCGCATTCACCACAGAAATTATTTATCACGAATAATATTATTTCGCGCAATTGTGGCTGAAAGACTTTAATAAAGACTGGGTTGTAATTCTAGGGTTTTAAATATTATTACTTTCTCGTCTTATGGTGGTAAACAAGAAATGGAGAAGATTTTAGTTTTCTCCATTGCATTCACGCATGACGGTAAATTTCTTACTTGATAACAATTGTAACTAAAAACTCTCGATTTAGAATTATCTGGGAGTTATGTTATCCATAAATAATTATCACGCGGAATACTGATGATTTTAGAGAATCACATTCAATTCTCTAACACACTGGCTATAAATGTGTTTAACTAGATATAATCTGACGAAATACTGGTGCTTGGTTTCGTAAGAATTCCAGTATCCATATGCAGATATAATAGTTAGTTTATGTGAACATTACTGTTAGTAAGTTTTAGTAACTACTGTAGTTAGTATCTTTTAATACTAATTTATTATAATACAATAGTATTGTATTAGTGTTGGAAATTTCCAACATAACTCCAGGCAGAGATTTCTTGGGTCGCAGTGTAATGTTGAGTACTGACATACCTATCCCGAAGTTAGTATTAATGTTAATATGTTAGTATGTTAGTACACACATAACAGATGTCCCGTAATTGTCAAGGACATACAAGAAACTTAAGTCTTGCAAAGAAATTCATGTTGAATGGTACATGTTATTGGGAATCATCTAAAGTTAACGACTAATAAAGCCTACAATAAACTCTGTGACTGGTTTCGCTATGACATGTAATGTTTATGTTACTAAGTCTTAAAGTCTTGTAAACTCTCAGATACTCTAGACGAAATAATGTTATTATTACTAGCCTATACAACAAATTAAGAATTAAATCATACAATTTAAAGTAGCTGAGAATCCACTGTGATGAGAATGTTCTGGGTCATTGTGACTTGTAACGATTTGTTATCTTGAGATTCTTGAGGTTATCTTGAGATGATTTCGGGGCTTTTTAGTGTCCCCGCGGCCCGGTCCTCGACCAGGCCTCCACCCCCTGGAAGCAGCCCGTGACAGCTGACTAACAACCAGGTACCTATTTTACTGCTAGGTATCAGGGGTATAGGGTGAAAGAAACTCTGCCCATTCTTTCTCGCCGGCGCCCATGTTCGAACCCGGGACCACAGGATCACAAGTCCAGCGTGCTGTCCGCTCAGCCACCGGCTTGTTACTTGACATCACAACACAGTATCATCATGATTACTTAAATTGGATGGGAAATTATTTGCTCTTGGTCAGAGCTATAATAGGCTTGTAGTTTCCGTTTGCATTGTTGAGCAGCAGCTCTAGTGGGGCGGTTGCTCGGTGGAGCAGAATTGTTGTCCTCGGAAACTGTTGGTGAAGCTGGTTCTGGTAAACACTCTCGTTCTGCTAATTCGAGAGGTACCAACTTCTCTAAGGTTTTTAGGGTAGTGATGCCTCGGCATAAAACCTTTACTACTCTCAGGATGCCTTGCCCAGCAAACACAAATCATCTACACAACGTTCGCCTATCTCTTCCCATAGGTGTGGGAATGATTTGCATTGAGAATGGTGCAGGAGAGCCTTTGAGAAACTTTTACTCAAAAAATCCAAACACAAAGGTTTAATTATAAATTGTTTTTCTACAATTATTTTCTTCCAAATGTAAAACAAATAGTTTTTACATGTTTAAATATAAAATTTATGGTGTTTTTTTGTAAAATTCATTAATAAATTGTGAATGATATATATTGGCTGAGTGAAACCTTTAAAATCCATTTAGTTATAATATGAACAGAAAAAAGTAGTTTTCCAAATTTTCTAAAAATCGCTCTTTTTAACACAATTTGACTCCTTATGCATTCCACTAAACACTAATATCATGTTTAAATATATAATTTATGTATTATTCCCTAAGATAATTTATATAAATTTTAAAAGTTGCTGGAAAGTGGTGAGAACGAATCTGAAAACGTTTTGTTGTCTTATATTGGCGTGTTCTTATTAACTAGAGTGAGTAAGAGTGAGCGAGAGTGGGTAAGAGTGAGTAAGAGTGAATGAAGGTGAGTGAGAGTGCCAGAGAGTGTGTAAGTGTGAGTAAGAGTGAGTATAAGTAAGAGTGACTGAGAGTGAGTAAGAGTGACAGAGTGAGTAAGAGTGACAGAATGAGTAAGAGTGAGAGTAAAGTGATTGAGAGTAAGGGTGAGTATGAGAGTAAGAGTGATTGAGAGTTAGAGTGAGAGTAAGAGTGATTGAGAGTTAGTGAGAGTAAGAGTGATTGAGAGTAAGAGTGATTGAGAGTAAGAGTGATTGGGAGTAAGAGTGATTGAGAGTAAGAGTGATTGGGAGTAAGAGTGATTGGGAGTAGGAGTTAGAGTGAGAGTAGGAGTAAGAATGAGAATAAGAGTGATTGAGAGTAAGAGTGAGTAAGAGTAAGAATGAGAGTAAGAGTGATTGAGAGTAAGAGTGATTGAGAGTAAGAGTGATTGGGAGTAAGAGTGATTGGGAGTAAGAGTAAGAGTGAGAGTAAGAATGAGAATAAGAGTGATTGAGAGTAAGAGTGATTGGGAGTAAGAGTAAGAGTAAGAATGAGAGTAGGAGTGATTGAGAGTAGGAGTGATTGGGAGTAGGAGTGATTGGGAGTAAGAGTGATTGAGAGTAAGAGTAATTGAGAGTAAGAGTATGAGAGTAAGAGTGAGAGAGTGAGTATGAATGGGTAAGGGTGACTGAGAGTGAGTAAGAATGACAGAGTAAGAGTGACAGAGAGTAAGAGTGACAGAGAGTAAGAGTGACAGAGAGTAAGAGTGACAGAGAGTAAGAGTGGCAGAGAGTAAGAGTGACAGAGTAAGAGTGACAGAGAGTAAGAGTGACAGAGAGTAAGAGTGACAGAGTAAGAGTGACAGAGTAAGAGTGACAGAGTAAGAGTGACAGAGTAAGAGTGACAGAGAGTAAGAGTGACAGAGAGTAAGAGTGACAGAGTAAGAGTGACAGAGAGTAAGAGTGACAGAGAGTAAGAGTGACAGAGAGTAAGAGTGACAGAGTAAGAGTGACAGAGAGTAAGAATGACAGAGAGTAAGAGTGACAGAGAGTAAGAGTGACAGAGAGTAAGAGTGACAGAGAGTAAGAGTGACAGAGAGTAAGAGTGACAGAGAGTAAGAGTGACAGAGTAAGAGTGACAGAGTAAGAGTGACAGAGAGTAAGAGTGACAGAGAGTAAGAGTGACAGAGAGTAAGAGTGACAGAGAGTAAGAGTGACAGAGTAAGAGTGACAGAGAGTAAGAGTGACAGAGAGTAAGAGTGACAGAGAGTAAGAGTGACAGAGTGTAAGAGTGACAGAGTAAGAGTGACAGAGAGTAAGAGTGACAGAGAGTAAGAGTGACAGAGAGTAAGAGTGACAGAGTAAGAGTGACAGAGTAAGAGTGACAGAGAGTAAGAGTGACAGAGAGTAAGAGTGACAGAGTAAGAGTGACAGAGAGTAAGAGTGACAGAGTAAGAGTGACAGAGTAAGAGTGACAGAGAGTAAGAGTGACAGAGAGTAAGAGTGACAGAGAGTAAGAGTGACAGAGTAAGAGTGACAGAGAGTAGGAGTGACAGAGTGTAAGAGTGACAGTAAGAGTTACAGAGAGTAAGAGTGACAGAGAGTAAGAGTGACAGAGAGTAAGAGTGACAGAGTAAGAGTGACAGAGAGTAAGAGTGACAGAGAGTAAGAGTGACAGAGAGTAAGAGTGACAGAGTAAGAGTGACAGAGTAAGAGTGACAGAGAGTAAGAGTGACAGAGAGTAAGAGTGACAGAGAGTAAGAGTGACAGAGAGTAAGAGTGACAGAGTAAGAGTGACAGAGTAAGAGTGACAGAGTAAGAGTGACAGAGAGTAAGAGTGACAGAGAGTAAGAGTGACAGAGAGTAAGAGTGACAGAGTAAGAGTGACAGAGAGTAGGAGTGACAGAGTGTAAGAGTGACAGTAAGAGTTACAGAGAGTAAGAGTGACAGAGAGTAAGAGTGACAGAGTAAGAGTGACAGAGTAAGAGAGTGAGAGTGATTATGAGAGAGTTAAGAGTGTGAGGTGTGAGAGGGAAGCAGGCCAGGGAGGCAGGATGTGTGGTCACAGGCGAGGCCTAGGCCTCGTGATCTCTAATGTTGGTTTTTATATATATGTGGGATTTTTTGTCCTGTTTCAAATTATAATTATTTAGCAGGAATGTAATAAGATATTGCACAGTATTAATGTGACAATAATATATGCATTATTTCTTTGATAATCAAACTTGTTGTTCAAAGATAATATACAATCTTTGAAGGAAACATTTTGAGAGCGCAAGCTGGCAACACTGTTCTGGTGGGTGAGAGAGACATATGGTTAGTTGTACTCAGACCTACAGTGGAGAAGGGTGTGTCCCAGCTGGCCGCCACCAGCCGCCACCCGCCGCCCACCACCAGCCGCCACCAGCCGCCACCCGCCGCCACCCACCACCAGCCGCCACCCACCACCAGCCGCCACCCGCCGCCACCCACCACCAGCCGCCACCCGCCGCCACCCGCCGCCACCCGCCACCACCCACCACCAGCCGCCACCCGCCACCAGCCGCCGCCACCCACCACCGCCACTCACCACCCGCCGCCACCACCCACCACCAGCCGCCACCCGCCACCACCCACCACCAGCCGCCACCCGCCACCCACCACCAGCCGCCACCCGCCGCCACCCACCACCCGCCGCCACCCACCACCAGCCGCCACCCGCCGCCACCCACCACCAGCCGCCACCCGCCGCCACCCACCACCAGCCGCCACCCGCCACCACCCACCACCAGCCGCCACCACCCACCACCAGCCGCCACCCGCCACCACCCACCACCACCCACCACCAGCCGCCACCCACCACCAGCCGCCACCCACCACCAGCCGCCACCCGCCACCGCCACCCGCCACCCGCCACCACCCACCACCAGCCGCCACCAGCCACCGCCACCCGCCACCAGCCACCGCCACCCACCACCACCAGCCACCACCACCCACCACCGCCACTCACCACCCGCCGCCACCACCCACCACCAGCCGCCACCCGCCACCCACCACCGCCACCCACCACCGCCACCCGCCGCCACCACCCACCACCACCACCCACCACCACCAGCCGCCGCCGCCACCACCACCCACCACCACCGCCGCCACCACCCATCACCGCCGCCGCCACCACCACCCACCACCACCGCCGCCGCCACCACCCATCACCGCCGCCGCCGCCACCACCCACCACAGCCGCCGCCGACACCACCGCCACCACCCACCACAGCCGGCACCACCACCCACCACCACCACCACCACCCACCACCGCCGCCACCACCAGCAGCCACAAGCCGCCACCGCCCGCCACCGCCCGCCACCAGCCGCCATCACCACCACCACCACCACCAGCCGCCATCACCGCCACCAGCTGCCACCACCACCAGCCGCCATCACCGCCACCAGCTGCCACCACCACCAGCCGCCATCACCGCCACCAGCTGCCACCACCACCAGCCACCACCACCAGCCGCCACCACCACCTGCCACCACCACCCACCACCACCCGCCGCCACCACCCACCACCACCAGCCGCCGCCGCCACCCACCACCCGCCGCCGCCGCCACCACCACCCACCACCACCGCCGCCACCACCCACCACCACCAGCCGCCGCCGCCACCACCACCACCACCACCGCCGCCACCACCAGCCGCCGCCGCCGCCGCCACCACCCACCACCACCGCCGCCACCACCCACCACCGCCAGCCGCCACCACTCATCACAGACCCCGCCACCGCCCGCCAGACACAGCCGCCAGTGTCCGCCACCGCCGCCACTGTCCGCCACCGCCGCCACTGTCCGCCACCGCCGCCACTGTCCGCCCGCCGCCACCACTGTCCGCCCGCCGCCACCACTGTCCGCCCGCCGCCTCCACTGTCCGCCCGCCGCCTCCACTGTCCGCCCGCCGCCTCCACTGTCCGCCCGCCGCCTCCACTGTCCGCCCGCCGCCGCCACTGTCCGCCCGCCGCCGCCACTGTCCGCCCGCCGCAGCCACTGTCCGCCCGCCGCCGCCACTGTCCGCCCGCCGCCTCCACTGTCCGCCCGCCGCCTCCACTGTCCGCCCGCCGCCTCCACTGTCCGCCCGCCGCCTCCACTGTCCGCCCGCCGCCTCCACTGTCCGCCCGCCGCCGCCACTGTTCGCCCGCCGCCGCCACTGTCCGCCCGCCGCCGCCACTGTCCGCCCGCCGCCACTGTCCACCACCGCCGCCACGGTCCGCCCGCCGCCACTATCCGCCACAGCCGCCACTGTCCGCCCGCCGCCACTGTCCTCCCGCCGCCACTGTCTGCCCGCCGCCGCCCTGTCCGCCCGCCGCCACCGCCGCCACTGTCCGCCCGCCGCCACTGTCCGCCCGCCGCCACTATCCGCCACCGCCGCCACTGTCCGCCCGACGCCACTGTCCGCCCGCCGCCACTGTCCGCCCGCCGCCACTGTCCTCCCGCCGCCACTGTCCGCCCGCCGCCGCCCTGTCCGCCCGCCGCCACTATCCGCCACCGCCGCCACTGTCCGCCCGCCGCCACTGTCCGCCCGCCGCCACTATCCGCCACCGCCGCCACTGTCCGCCCGACGCCACTGTCCGCCCGCCGCCACTGTCCGCCCGCCGCCACTGTCCGCCCGCCGCCACTGTCCGCCACCGCCCCCACTGTCCGCCCCCGCCGCCACTGTCCGCCCGCCGCCACTGTCCGCCACCGCCGCTACTGTCCGCCCGCCGCCACTGTCCGCCCGCCGCCGCCACTGTCCGCCCGCCGCCACTATCCGCCACCGCCGCCACTGTCCGCCACAGCCGCCACTCTCTGCCGTACAGCCTCCCCTCTCTCCGTTAGTAAATAATTATAATTGTTAGTAAATAATAAAAGAAATATAAATTATTAGATTTTTTTTACCCTTAAATTGGTTTTAATATTTAAATTGAAAATAATAATATAATATAAAATATAATAAAAATAATATAATATAAAATATAATTTAATTTCAAGAAATTTAATTTTAAACACAAAGATGTAAAAAGGGTTCAGATTATTGGCTCAAACCTTTCATAAGAGATTCATATTGGTATATGAATGGATTATGAATGACTCATGTTAGGAGTGTAAAGTTGCCACAACATCTCAAATTAGTGTTAGATACATATGTCTTGGTTATAAGTTTTGGAAACCTATTTAAGTCCACACACAATATCGTATCTGATACGATAAAACAAACGTTTCCAATACTTTCAAATACTTTCCAGATATGTTGTGGCAACCTAAAATTGTTTGCTGGGTGGTGATCTAGGTGGATAGCAACAATTTTGCCTATGGGCCATTCTGACCTTGGTCCATCACTGTCAACCAATACTAGGTCTCCTGGTTTAAGTTGTACTTTATTATAGGGATTCGAAGCTCCGTAGTGGTACTCTCGTAGAGCTGTGAGGTACTCTCGAGTCCACACCTCATTCCACCTTTCAATTACTCTTGAGAGATGTTGGTAACTTTCTACTAAGTCACTCCTGGTCACATGTGAAGGGTCGACGGGGTCCTCTTCTGCCAAAGGTATTAGAGGGCTCAGTAGGCCTCCATGTATCAAGTGTGAGGGACTCAGAGGTTCTCTCTGTGAGAAATCATCTGATAGGTATGTTAATGGGCGATTGTTGACTACCGCCTCGATTTCCACGACAAGTGTTTGGAGTTCGGAGTAACTAATTTTTTGTCGATGTAAGGTCTTCCTTAAACACTTCTTGACAGTTCCTATCATATGTTCGTAGAACCCACCTTGCCAGGGGGCTCTGGGAGCAATAAATTTCCAGTGGCATTGTCGTCTCTGCAGGACTGACTGCACTTCTGGATGATTCCATACCTCTCGCAGACAAGCTTCTCCTGCTACAAAATTTGAACCATTGTCCGATATCATTAGTTTGGGACAGGATCTGCGAGCTGCAAATCTACGAAAAGCTTGGATGAAGGCTTCAGTGCTCATATCCGAAGTCACTTCTAGATGTACGCCTTGCGTGGTAGCACACGTGAAGAGACAAATATAAGCTTTCACTGGTATCTTATCTGGATTGCCAGTGAGAAGCAAGGCTCCTGTGTAATCGACACCAGTGGTCTCAAAAGGACGAAGATGAACTACTCTTTTTTCAGGGAGTGGTGGAGGTCCTGGGTAAGGACACACTCGAGCATCGTATCTTTTGCAGATCACACAGAATTTAATAATTGATTTGACTGTTTGACGACCTTGAGGAAGCCAGTATTTCTGTCTAAGGTCGGTGAGAGTGTCTAACACTCCACCATGCAAAGTACCATATTGATGTTGATGTAATACTAGAAGTTTGGTAATGATGTGGTGACGTGGTAGAAGGATCGGATTCTTTGTATCCAGATCAATTTTTGCATGAAGCAAACGTCCTCCACACCTTAATATATTATGAGTGTTGGCATCATACCAGAGACCTAGAGACTTGGTTAATTTATCTGGAAGATTTTCATATTCGCTTCCATATGTCTCCTGCTGTGCACGCTTGATCCAGTAGAGGATAGGATTGGGAAACTTGTCTGATTCCTATCTAAGCAAGAAAGTCAAACACATGTGCTGTCACTCTTAATAACTTACTCAAGTTAGAATAATTGTGAGGATTAATAGCTAAGATTCGATGAGATTCTGGTTCATTCATGGGAGTAGTGATATTGGTCACTATGACTTGTGGCTTTTGTTTAGGCCACTGACCACCAACAAGCCATGAAGGTCCATTAAACTACATCGAAGACTTGATAAGTTGTTTTATTGTCAATCCTCGAGATAAGTAATCTGCAGGATTGTCCTTAGTGGGAACATGTCTGAATTTATACCCAGCAGATAATTCATGTATTTCCCTAACACGATTACTGACGTAGGGAGTTTTATTGTTGTTGTTTCTTACCCATTGCAAGACTGCCTCATTGTCTGACCACACAACAATCTCACCAAAGTGGATATTATTGAGTGTCTTGGTCAGGCAATGAGCCAATCTTACTCCCACCAGCAATGCAGTTAACTCCATTTGAGGTAAAGATCTCTTCTTAATGGGAACAACTCTTGCTTTAGATGTGAGCAAAATTGATTTTGCACTATTAACTAAGTAGGCTACAGCGCCATACGCGTTGCCAGAGGCATCGCAAAAAACGTGCAAATTTGTGGGCAAGTTTGGTCCTGAAGCATTACGAGGAAATTTCAAAACACCTAACTGATTGAAATCCGTTGTGAGTATCTGCCATTTAGCTTGTAACTCAATTGGCAACGGATCATTCCATCCCATATGTTTCTGCCAGCATTCCTGCATTAGGAGTTTGCCCCTTATTAATATAGGACTAAGTAAGCCTAAAGGGTCAAATGGTTGACTGACATACGAGAGTAATTTTCTCATGGTAAGGGATGAATTATCGGTTTGTACTGAATTGACATTCATCTCGTGTGTACTTGTGTTCCATTCCACACCCAGAACCTTTAATTGATTAGGTACCTGATAACCTGGTAACCCTTTCTCGATTATCTGGTTTAATGATTTATTATTTGAGGCCCATGATTGTAGTGGCATATTGGCTCCTAATAACTCACGGTTAGCCTCATGGTAGATTTCTACCAAATTGGATTGATCATTTGTAGTTCCCTGGAAATTATCGACATACAAGTTGCCACTAATTTCTGCCTTATAAGGGCTATTTGACTTCCTCAAATGTGTATCTAATGTTGCTTGCAGTAGAAACAGGGAGGACGTCGCTCCAAATAGCACTGAGGCAAAACGATAAGTTATGATATCACTGTTAGGATCCAGTGGGTCCTTAATCCAGAGAAACTTGGTGTAATTATGATCCTCTTCCTGTAAACCTACTCTAAGGAATGCTTTACAGATATCAGCAGTATAAGCAAAAATACCAGTACGGAATCGTAATAGCACATCATGTAGCCTTTGTGTTAGGCTAGGTCCCGTTTGGAGACATTCATTCAAAGACACGCTGTTTGGCTTCACTTTAGCACTACAATTGAAGACAATACGTATTGGTGTCGTCAATGAATCTTTCACCACAGCGTGATGGGGTAAATAGTGACCTATTTTTCGGTCATCATAATCAACAACCTCGATAATTTTACTGTTGAGTTGTTGTTGGATTAGTTGATGATACCTGTTCAGTTTGTCTGGCTGCTTCTTCAGTCGTGTTAATTGAGACTGTAATTGTGAGACTGCCATGAAATAATTAACTGTAAATTGTGGATGATTCAACTTCCATGGTAGTCTCACCCAGTATTGTTTATCTTTATAGACAACTGTATCCAGATATTGCTGGTAATTCCACATATCATCAGGGCTTGGTTGTTCAGGGACAGTACCTAAAGTGTCTAAATCCCACAGACGATGTAATGGTGGATCAGACTCAATATCTTCAGATATTTCTCTGAAATGTAGGGGTGACTGTTCCAAGCCTAGTCACGCCACTATTGTATTGTTAGATTGTTGGTTGGTTGATGCTGGATTTTGTTGGAAAAGCACCAGTCCAGTAAGCAACTTGCCTCCAGCAGATGACAACAAATTCATTCCGTGTTGTCTGGTGCATCCCGTTATAAATTTATAATAATGGTCAGCGCCTATAAGTATTCCAACATCAGTGAGGCAGTCAGAATTTATTTTGTAATCTGCTAGCCTCATGCGGTTTCGTTTAAGAGATTTCGCAGTGCGAGCTAATCCTGTGACCTGCAGGTCTGTAGGAAGTTTGTCTACTACTACCGCTTGTATTGGACTAGTGGAAGATCCAAGTCTCACTAATACCTTAACTACTTGGTATTCACGAGGTCCACTATTAGTCAAGAAACCAGAAATATTCAATCTCACACTTTTGGCAGGTTTTAATTTTAACTGCTCGACTAATTGTTGTGTAATGAAGGTTTTCTGTGATCCTTGGTCATAAGACCTCTAGTGTTAACCCTAGATTTCCTGTTAATTAATCTAAGTTGAGCTGTAGGCAGAGTGGTATTATTGCCTGACTCAGTAGCAAGCACATTTATTTCTTGATGTACCTTGCAATATTGTACTGTGGTAGAATTCGTGGAATTCTCCCTAGTGGTCATGGATTAGGTAGAAGTTTTTCTACATAAGGCATAGTGATGTACATCTTTGTTGCATCTACTGCATGAACGTAGTTGCACTACACATTTATTGGGATCATGAGAGCCCATGCACTTGGTGCACCTGTGTATTTCTTGTAACCGTTTAATCCTGGTATTAAAGTTAGGATAAACAGGGCATTGGTAGGTGGCATGTTCTTGATTACAAAACAGACACCTTCTCTCTCTGGTTGACTTTGTCTCTTTAGCAGACAAGTCATTGGTTACATCAGAAGGAGATACTGAATAAGTACCTACATTACCACTCCCCTTTCCAGTGGATGGAGCAGTCCTAGGTTTATAATTATTAGACTTATTTAAAGTCGTTTTGGGTTTGACTGAAGTGTCAATATGAGCTGAGTTACGATGGGAGTTAGTAGAGAAGTTTGAAACACCTTTCCCATCTTGATTGGCTCTTTGTCTTTCGACTAAGGTATGTAGACCTTCTGTAATTTCTTTCAAGGTCAGAAAGGTTTTATTGTACATAGTACACAAGTTATCTAAGGTTTCTCTTGGCAATTTTCGCCTAACAACTACTTTGGTCATCCATTCAGCTGTCTGAATTTGGACTTTAAGTCTTAAGGCCTTGAGTAAAGATTCTAACTCTAGCCTGAAAGTTTGGAGAGAATCTGTAGTATTATTAGCAGATGGTAAATCTAGCAATTTTTGAACTAAGACAGTAATAGTTCTCTCCTTGTTATCGTAGTTGGTTTTGAGCAATTGAACAGCTAGGGTGTAACCATCACTGGTCAGTGTTATATTAGAGATTACTTTCAAGGTTTCATTTCGTAACAAACCTTGTAAATAAATGAATTTGGTTGTTTGAGGAATGTTGATTTTAGAGTCTACTGCATCCACGAATTTACTCCAGAAATCATCCCAACTTTCATTCTCGTTACCAGAGAATGTGGGTATGTTGATTTGAGGTAATTTGACAATTTGTTTTTAGCAATTTGCTTCTTAAAGGGTAGAAGCTTAACCCGTATATCTTCGTCATACTGGTCTAAGTCATTTATAGCATCCTCATGTTCACTATCACCTACAGAAGTTGAGTGAAGTTCTGTCAAATACAGATTCATGTGTTGCTTAATATGGGAAAATTTGCTTTCAGCAACTTGAAGTAAATCTTCTAATTCAAAGTAGTCAACAGGTGACTGTTGTGAACGATTTTGACATTTAGTAATCTGTCGGGTCAAATGACCTTTCAGACCGATAAGGGTCCTTTTCATTTTTTCAGCCGTTTCCATTTTGGTGGGTAAAGGCTGGTTTGACAGTAAATAGTTGTTACTGAGATAACTGGGATATTGACTCATTCAATGGAGTTCAATATCAATAATAATAGCCTAATATATTGAATAGACTACACTGACTCGTTCAGAGGTTAATTTACCTACCTAACAAGAAATAACTAATCATTTTGAGCAGTGCTCGAACTTCACCATTAACTTTCGTCCGGCTAGCTCCTCTTTATCACCATTAGATGTAATGGTGATCATTCAGCAGCACTCAAAATGTATACACACAGAATAATGAGTACAAGAAGAAATAATATGGATATACTCTAATCAGAGTAATCTTAAGGTTTAATCCCACCCTTGATAGGGTCAGCACAAAATGAATAATATATGTACTACTAACTAGCTCAAGCCTAGTCGTGAGAATTTCTACCTAAGAAACTACAAATTTATTTAGTCTGTGTTTGTGCCAAATTCAGCACAATAAAGGTTGGCAAAGATTATTGTGGTGCAGTAATGTGAATATATAGTTGTGCTGTATTTTTGGTTTTCTTGGATTTTATAGTTTATATAATATATATACACTGGTAGAAATTATGTGTATAAGAAATTAAATGAACACAAGAGAATTACTTGTGTATGGCAAGTATTCTACTGCCGTAAATAATATTTAACTCCTGAATGTACTCCTAATTGTGGAATAAAATGTTATCAGGGTTAGTAATGATTAATTAGTATGGGATCAGCAATTTATATTAGTATACTGGATCCTAAAATGTTAAGGAATCCACTGACTTGAGTGAATCAGTAATTATGGAATGAATTCATGCTATAATGGACAGTCTGCTGACAGCCGTATATTGAAATATTTGTATAGCCCAAATGGTTAACACATAATTGATGTTAGTGAGGAATTATTATACAAGTTATGAACTGTTGCTCCTGGTGACCTAAAGAATCTTACTTCAGTATGAGGTATAGGTCATATACCTCATACATTTAGTTGTGGGTAATTGACTGTGTCCCACGAGTGCTACCTTATACATGAGGTATAAGTAGCAATGAATTGGTGTGAATTAGGCTAACTTATGTGTTACACTGTTGGTAGACACAGTTAATTAATGGGGTTAGTCTGGATTACTTCACACGGTGATTAGTTATTACTAATTAGTATGTATATATTTATTTATATTTATATTTATCTGGTTCGATAAGGACCATAATGTGGGATATCTGGGGCTTGACTCAATTTGTTCAATTATTAAATTAATGAAATCAATTTCGAAGGACCACCCACTTTTAAGAAAAGAGGGAAACTAATAAAAAGTGATCATTAGAAACACAGGGAAGAACCAGTGTCTATGGCTAAATATTAGGAAGCATAATCACTTAAATAATTAATGGGCTGTATAGTTAATTAACTTAAATCAAGCCTCAAACACCTACATTGGGGTGGTATTGCTAGAACTTCATATACGTCTAGGAACTAGTGTGGTTCGTACACCAGTTCATTGTTTAATAACTAATCTTGTGACCAATATTAAAGAATCTATAGAAGATTATCACCAGAAATTATGAAGATTATTAACCTTAGCAAATAATCATCCAAATAAACACAGATTATCTCCAGTGCACATGACGAACATCCGCGTAGATAGAATGATGTATAAATAATCAATTTTAGAGTAAATAAATGAGTACAAAAAAGTCTTAGCTTTAAGGCGATTTCTATGACATCATTCACGCCTCGTCCTTGTGATCTCAGGAATTCCTTGTAGAAACACTTAGAGGTGAATAACATGAAGTTAGGTAACAGCTTGTTGACTCCTCACATGCGAGCTGTAATTTAAGGGATATTACGTAGCATTGAACTAGGCTACTTAAATCTCTATATCCATGAAATGTAAATTAAATTTTGGTGAGGTACTAACGTTGGATTTGTTGTGGTCGCTCAATATAACGACAAGCCGCCCCGACATATACAATCTCTAATGATGCATCAAAAAAGAACTATATACTTATCTAAGGGTACAAATTATGTTGAAGCTTGCCGATATCGCGTCTCAAGCTCAAACTTCCACAATGTCGTACACGTGGTTGATAGCTTGGCTTGAATATCGACGCGTTATTAGTTGGCCGATCACTGCAGATCACGTAGAACAATAATAACTCATTCTGTGTTGAGTACCAGTGTAATTCTTGCTGACAATCTCAACGTCACGTGTCTCAGACTCTGACGCCACGACCTTGTTGCTCAATTCCGCAACACGAGTCCTCCACGCCACACACACAATGGCGTCTCGATACACAATGGCTTCTCCCTCCTCTCCAACCCGCGTCCCGCATTCACCACAGAAATTATTTATCACGAATAATATTATTTCGCGCAATTGTGGCTGAAAGACTTTAATAAAGACTGGGTTGTAATTCTAGGGTTTTAAATATTATTACTTTCTCGTCTTATGGTGGTAAACAAGAAATGGAGAAGATTTTAGTTTTCTCCATTGCATTCACGCGTGACGGTAAATTTCTTACTTGATAACAATTGTAACTAAAAACTCTCGATTTAGAATTATCTGGGAGTTATGTTATCCATAAATAATTATCACGCGGAATACTGATGATTTTAGAGAATCACATTCAATTCTCTAACACACTGGCTATAAATGTGTTTAACTAGATATAATCTGACAAAATACTGGTGCTTGGTTTCGTAAGAATTCCAGTATCCATATGCAGATATAATAGTTAGTTTATGTGAACATTACTGTTAGTAAGTTTTAGTAACTACTGTAGTTAGTATCTTTTAATACTAATTTATTATAATACAATAGTATTGTATTATAATAACCAGTGACCATGGTCAACAGCTCCAGCACCTCCATCCTTGCTACCCTACACACCAGTGACCATGGGGAACAGCTCCAGCTCCACCATAGCTGCCCTACACACCAGTGACCATGGTCAACAACACCGGCATCTCCTTCCTAGCTGCCCTATACACCAGTGACCATGGTCAACAGCACCAGCACCTCCTCCCTAGCTGCCATACGAAATAGTGACCATAGGCAACAGCCCTGGCACCTCCTCCTTAGCTGCCTTACACACCAGTGACCATGGGCAACAGCTCCTACACATCCACTCTAGCTGTCATACACTATAGTGACCTTGGGCAACAGCACCTGCACCACCCTAGCTGCTCTACACACCATTGGCCAATGTCAACAGCTCCAGCACTCCCTCCCAAGCTGCCCTACTCACCAGTGACCATGGTCAACGCTCCAGCACCACCTGTCTACATGACCTATACACCAGTGACCATGGTCAACAGCACCAGCACTTCCTCCCTAGCAGCCCTACACACCAGTGTCCATGTTCAAAAGCACCACCACCAACTCCCTAGCAGCCCTACACACCAGTGAACATGTTCAACAGCACCAGCACCACATCCCTACACATCAGTGATGATGGTCAACAGCACCAGCACCTCCTTTCTAGCTGCCCTACACACTAGTGACCATGGTCAACACCACCAACACCTCCCTAGCTGCCAATAACACCAGTGATCATGGTCAACAGTTCCAGCACCTCCTCCCTACCTGCCATATAAACCAGTGACCTTGGTCAACAGCACCAGCAGCACCCTAGCTGCCCAACACACCATTGGCCGTTGTCAAAAGGACCAGCACCCCCTCGCAAGCTAACCTACACACCAGTGACCATTGTCAAGCGCTCCAGTACCTCCTCCCTTGCTGCCCTACACAACAGTGACCATGGTCAGCAGCTCCAGCACCTCCACACTAGCTGCCCTACACACCAGTGACCATGGGTAACAGGTCCAGCACCTCCACTCTAGCTGCTCTTCACACCATTGGTCATTGTCAACATCTCCAGCACTCCCTCCCAAGCTGTCCTACACATCAGTGACCATGGTCAACGCTCCAGGACTTCCTGTCTAGCTGCCCTATACACCATGCAGTGACCATTGTCAACAGCACCAGCACCTCCTCCCTACCTGCCCTACACACCAGTGACCATGGTCAACAGCACCAGCACCTCCTCCTAAACTGCCCTACATAACAGTGACCATGGTCAACAGCTCCTGCGCCTACTCCCTAGCAGTCCTACACCCCAGTGACCATGGTCAACAGCACCAGCACCACCCTAGCTGCCCTACAGACGAGTGACAAAGGTCAACAGTTCCAGTACCTCCTTCTTAGCTGCCCTACACACCAGTGAACATGGTCAACAGCACCAGCACCACCTCCCTAGCTGCCCTGCACACCAGTGACCATGGTCAATGATTGGCAGCCGTGCGGAGCGGTTCTGTTTACATTTGCTCCTCAGTCTTGCCTGGACGTTTGGCGTGCACACAGCTGGTGTTTTTTTTTTTTTGTGGGCTCTGGCCTGGCGGGCCGGCGGGATGGCGTTGCCCATGCCGCCTGTAAAGCGTGTGGATACGGTTGAGCTGGCCTTCTCTGGTCTGGTAAACTACTCCTTGTTGGAAGTTGCTCTCCTGGATGTGCTGGGTGTCAACCCTGCAGATGTGTGTGGTGTCCTGCTGGCTGGGAAACATCGGACCTTTGTTAAGCTGCCTGACGCTGTGGTGTACCAGGATGTGGTCGACAAGTATGATGAGCGTACTGTACCTTTGCCTGGCACAGCGGGTACAGTTTCTGTAACGGACTTGTGCGTTCCAGTGACGTTTGTGGTAGTGCGGGGGCTGCCGTTTGAGTTCCCAGAGAGCCTGCTCCGCCGGTTCTTTGGGGGATATGGGAGTGTTCTAGCCAGTCGGGAGAATGTGCTGAGGTCTGGCCGTCTTCGTGGCGTCCTGATTGGTACCCGCACGATAACCATGAAGCTGGGGAAGGCGATCCCGTCGTCGATGGTGCTGCTGGGGTTCAAGGTGCAGTGCTTTTATGCGGGACAGGAGCGCACATGTTTTCGGTGCGGTATGGCTGGACACCAGGCTGCTGGTTGCCGTAATGGCACCGTCCAGTTGGTCAGTGTCTTCCGAGAAGAGGATTTTCCGCCTCTACATGCCCTTGTGGACCTGGGGGATGATCCTGCCGGGTTGAACCCTCCCCCCTGAACCTGCCGGTGATGATGGTGTTGTGGGTGCAGTGCGCCCCACTGGTCTAACGTGCCGGGTCTGATGTCTGTGGGCCCCCCCTGGTGTGGGCAGTAGTGCGGTGGTCACGCATGTGGAGGTGCATCCGCCTCCGGTTGCCATAGCCGTCGATGTTGACGCTTCGGTGGGGTGTGGCCCTGTTTTATCGCCGGTGGACGATGTCGCGCCAGATTCTGGTGCGCCTGGATTAGTATGTGCTCCTGCCCTTGGTGTGGAACCCTTGAAGGCGGATGAGTTCTTGGAAGGGGGCCATCCCTCTCGTCGTCCTTCCACCACTGCTGTCCCGGGTTAACCTGGCTCTCAGACGAAGCGCCGGAAGACGGCCAGGAGTGGTCGCTCCGGGGACCGAAGGCCTTCGGTGCGGAGGTTGGAGCCTGATGCGAGTGTCTGTGATGGTGAGGGTGTGGCAGTGTCTGTAGTAGACCCGTCGGTGCCGGGCGGTGGAGGGAGTGTTGTTGACCCTCCTGGTGATCTCGTATGTGGGTCCCCTGGGGTACGGAGCCCGGAGTGGGCGGTGGTGTATTCGGGGGACTGTGGCAGTGATGATCGCGGCCTTGTGATGAAGTTCCGGAAGGACTCTCGTCTCCCCCTTCCCCTGTGGGGAGTGCGTCTCCGTCGCCTGGGAACCCAGTGGCAGCTGCTAATGCTTCCATGCACGGGGTGTCGGCCGGACCGGTCTGACGGTTTTGTGGTTAGATAGGGTTTATCTATTTTCCCAATGGATCCGAAATTAACGTGTGCTCCGCTGAATGTGAATGGTTTGCGTTCTGTGGCTGTGCAATTGGGCCTGGTGTCGATGCTGCGTGAGTGGAGGGTGGATGTGGCTTTTGTGCAGGACGTGGGTTTGTTACATGTGTTGGCTGAGGGGTTTACGGTGGTGTTAAACCCTTCGCGTGGCTTGCGTGGAGGTACGTTGATCCTGCTTTCTAAGCGGGCCCCGATTTCCGTGCTTCACACGGAGATGGAGGAGGGTGGTCGGGTGCTGTTGGTTAGGGTCTCCTTTTTGGGGTCTGAGGTCTCTCTCTTGAATGTGTACGCGCCATCTGGGGCGGCGCAGAGGCAGAACCGGGAGGTTTTCTTTTCCCATGATGTGCTGCATTTTTCGCGCCACGATACGAGGGGGATGATTTTGGGGGGGGGGAATTTTAATTGTATTACGTCGCCGCGGGATAGCAATAGTCTTCGTCCGGCAAATATCTTGCCGGTTTTGACTGCTACCTTGAAGAGTTGCGGGTTTCGGGATGCGGCCGTGTTGCAAGGGGGTCCTTTAGAGTACACTTTCTCTCGCGTGGGGCTTGCTCTTGCCTTGATCGTTTTAACGTGCCTATTGGGGGTGGTTCGGTTTTTTCGTTGCTGACGGGTCCCGTGGGGTTCTCAGACCATTGCATGGTGGTGTTGCAGGTGGGGATCCGCAGCCAGGTGCGGGTTGGCCGTGGCTGGTGGAAACTGAATTGTGGGTTGCTGAAGTGCCCTGTTGTGTGTGCCCAGTTCCGGGCCCGGTGGGCTGTTTTGGCCGCTCGGAAGGGGGTGTTTCCCTCGGTTCTGGAGTGGTGGGAGTTGGCTAAGTTGGAATGTCGGTGGTTTTTTCGGGTGCTGGCGAAGCGGGAAGCGTCGGGAAGGTTTGGTCTGTTGAGGGTCTTGCAGGCACAGTTGTTTCGCCTGTATGGGTTGCTGAATCAGGGTTTAGATAGGTTTCGGGAGATCTCGGTGTGTAAGGATCTCATTTGTTGGCTGAGGGAGGAGATGGCTGAGGGGGTACGTGTGCGGGCTGGGGTGGAGGAATGGTTGTGTGGTGAGCAGCTCTCAGTTTTTACTGCGGAGGGAACGGGTGGGGCGTGCCTCTCTTTTGTTGGAAGGTCTTCATCGGCCAGACGGTTCGGTTTTGTCGGACACAGGGGCGATTTTGCATTATGTGCGTGGTGAATTGGAGTCTTTGTATGGGGTGGTTGCGGGGGATGAGGGGTTGATGGAGTCCTTCCTCCAATACTGTGCACCGGGGTTGTCAGGTATGGATTGTGTGGGTCTTGTGCGGGAGGTAAGCCCTTCGGAGCTTTGGGAGGTTGTGCGGACTCTCGGGTGCCTCCCAGGATCGAAAGTTTGTACCCTTGTTTCGACTGGGGGAATGTGTGGGAGGCGTTGAGTGGGTCGTGTACTGCGCCACGGACGCGTGAGTTGTTTTTTTTATATTTGCATGAGTCTTTGGCTACGAATGCGAGGCTCTTTATGTTGGGTTTGGTCGCCTCTGATAGTTATGTTAATTGTGGGGGCGTGAGACTCAGTTGCACGTCCTTTATTTTTGTGAGCGGGTTCAGGGTTTGGTTGGGTGGTTGCGGGATGTCATTGCAGCCTTTTGTGGTCCAGGGGTGATGGTCGACATATTGCGGTTTTTGTTTTTTTCGTTCCCTCGGGGCTCCAGGCGGGTGTGTAACACGCTCGGGGTGTTGTTAGCGGACTATATTTTTTTGTTTATGGTTTGGTAGGATGGAGGGGTATGGGGTGGGGAGGATTTTGGGCTTTTTGAAGGGCCGTCTGTCTTATACTATGTGGTGGTTGCGTCGCTCCTTTCCTAGGGATTTTGATGCTTGGTTCACGGTCGAGTATGTCCGGGGTGCTGCATTGGTGTAGGTGGTGGGTTCCTGTGGGTGTGGCTGTGTGTGTGTCTGAGCGTGTTCCTTTGGTTCGGTTCCCTCTGGTGGGTGGGGGTTTGGGGGGTCTGTGTATGTTTGTCTGTGGGGTTTTGTGTGTGCTGGGGTTTGCTTGGTCGCTTTGTGTGGCCGGGTTTAGTTTGTGTGTGGGTGGGTATGGGTGTGTTGTGGTGTTACGTGACATGTCTGTCTCTCTCCTGATGTGTCCGGTGCGTGTGTGCTTTTTCTGCTTGGTGGCTGGCCGTCCTCTATCTGTGGGGGTCGGGTTTGTGTGTTGGGTGGCTGTGTTTGTTTCGTATGTGTTCCATTGTTGTGTGTTTTTGTATGCTTGTGTTCATTGTCATTTTGTCTTGCTGCCTTGTGTTTTGTGCTTTTCATTATGGTTCCTGTTAGCACGCCCCGTATGGGTGGCATGTGTTGTTTGTTTGTGTGTTTATGCTTATTTACAATTTGTTTTGTTATCTGTGTCATTTTACTGTGTTATATGTTCCAATGTCGGTTTGTACTATACCGATTTCATTATTTTTTACTATGTTATTTTACTATGTAATGCTAATGTGTTCTGTTTCCTTTATTTTATGCACTGTGCTGTGTATTGCTTTGTTGTATTCCCTTGTTATTTTCCTGCATTTACTTACTGTGTTGTATTTACAGTGTTATATTAACATGTTTGATATTGTGTGTGTTGTCTGCTGTTGTGTGGTGTGGCGCATGGTGCGTGTGTTTTGCGTTTGTGTTATTTTGTGTTATTTTTGTATGTGTTTCTTTGTATGTGTATTCCTGTTTATACTTTACCCTTGGTTTTATTGTGCTCCTTGTGCGCTTTTGTAATTACTGACGCTTTTGGCGCGCCCCGTCTGGGTAGTGCTGCTTTTGTGTGTGTGTGTGTGTGTGTTCTTATGTGTTTTATGTTATTCTTTGTTTACACTTTTGTGTTGATCTGTGTAACTTGTTATCTGCGTTGTTGTTATTCTGTGTTCTTTGTTATTCTGTGCTTTCCTGTTTATATGGTTACTATACGCTGTAATTTTTCTGTTTAAAAAAAAAAAGCGACCATGGTCAACTGCACCATCACCTCCTCCCTAGCTGCCCTACACAACAGTGACCTAGGGCCACAGCACCATCACCACCCTATCTGCACTACACACCATTGGCCTTTTCAACAGCTCCAGCACTCCCTCCCAAGCTGCCCTACACACACCAGTGACCATTTTCAACGCTCTTGCACCTCCTCTCTAGCTGCCCTTCACATTAATGACAATGGTCAACAGCTCCAGTACTTCCTCCCTAGATGCCCTACACCCAGTGACCATGGTCAACAGCACCAGCACCACCCTAGCTGCCCTGTACACCATTGACCATTGTCAAAAGGTCCAGCACCTCCACACTAGCTGCCCAACACACCAGTGACCAAGGTCAACAGCTACAGCACCACCTCCGTAGCAACCCTACACACCAGTGACAATGGTCAACAGCTCCAGCACCTCCACCCTAGCTGCCCTACAAACCAGTGACCATGGTCAACAGCACCAGCACCACCTCCCTATCTGACCTACACCCTAGTGACCATGGTCAACAGCACCAGCACCTCCTCCCTATCTGACCTACACCCTAGTGACCATGGTCAACAGCACCAGCACCACCCTAGCTGCCTTACACACTAGTGACTATGGTCAACAGCTCCAGCACCTTCTCCCTAGCTGCCATACACACCAGTGACCATAGTAAACTACACCAGCACCACCCTAACTGCCCTACACACCAGTGACCATGGTCAACAGCACCTGCACCTCCAGTCAAGGTGCCCTACACACCAGTGAACATGGTCAACAGCACCAGCACCACCCTAGATGCTCTACACACCAGTGACCATGGTCAACAGTACCAGCACCTCCAGTCTAGCTGCCCTACACACCAGTGAACATGGTCAACAGCACCAGCACCTCCTCTCTAGCTGCCCTACACACCAGTGACCATGGTCAACAGCACCAGCACCTCCTCCCTAGCTGCCCTACACACCAGTGAACATGGTCAACAGCACCAGCACCTCCTCCCTAGCTGCCCTACACACCAGTGACCATGGTCAACAGCACCAGCACCTCCTCCCTAGCTGCCCTACACACCAGTGAACATGGTCAACATCACCAACACCACTTACCTAGTTTCCCTACACACCAGTGACCATGGTCAACCGCACCAGCACGTCCTCCTTAGCTGCCATTGAAACCAGTGACCATGGTCAACATCACCAGCACCTCCTCAATAGCTGCCCTACACACCAGTGACAATGGTAAACAGCTCGAGCACCTCCACCTTAGCTGCCATACAAATCAGTGACCATGGTTAACAGCCGTAGACCCTCCTCCCTATCTGCCTTACTGTTATGATTACAGCCTACAGGAGAAATGAGTCTCCCCCCTTGAGAGTTATTCAGCAAGCCTGACCTAACCAGAAGGTCTAGGATATATAGAGGCGATAACACAGATGTAAAATAGCTGGTTGGATATGATGAACAATTTAAGATTATGAGCAGTGAAGAAGAAAACAGATAAATGACTGGCTAGGAGATGTGGACATTTTGCTGGAGGCGTGAGGCTCACTTCTGGAGGGCTTTGACCTCACTTGTGGCCAGACATCGCAGGGGGAAAGCCGCGCTCCGTTGAGCTCCCGTCAGAAAGGAACCCCTAGTGATATATCTCCAAGAAAAGAGAAGTGTGCAGACGTACCAGCTGTGGAATCGAGCTGGGGATGTGTGGTCTCAAGTCCTGGTCGACGAGGAGAGTATTAAACCGCCCAGAGGCATTATCGTGGGCCGTGGCAGCGCCCTGACCAAGCTTCATCAGAGGGAGCAGCGCCCTAGACGAGACAATCTGTAATAAGCACGATTTAAGCCAGTTCATAGTGATTGCTTGTAGTCGGTCATGTGCCCAGCGACAGTAGCAATGTTTATTGATAAGTTAGACATGTTTTAATAAGGCAGAAGGCCTGAAATAAGAGAGTGCAGAGGGAGAAACACGGAGCGACATCCGTCTCCTCTGAGCGCTTGCAGATAACTAAGGAGTCCCAGCTCCTGACGGTGGAAGACCCTCCCAGCGTGAGTGAGGACCGCCGCCGGGCGAGGTGGTGTATGGACCCTCCCAAAACGGGGGAGTCCACTCTCACTGTATGTAGAGGACAGATAGAGGTTTGAGGCAAACATATTGTGTGATTATTTTTGTTTATGTGTTTATTCCAGTGACACCCAATTGTCACTGGAAGAGTGCCAGGATTATACCACAGTAAAGAGCAGCATATTGCGCTCGTTTCAGTTAACCCCAGAAGCTTATAGAAAGTGCTTCAGAGAGATGGTGAAGGTTGGAGCATGTACTTTTGATGAGACAACAAGAGATCTGGAAAGACGATTCCAGAAATGGATTGAGGCTGCTGGAGTTGGATCTTATGCTGACCTGAAGCAACTGATGGTCATTAAGAAGTTCTTGGAGATGATGCATCCCGAGACGAAGTTCAAGATCCAAGAAGCAGGGATAAAGGAGGTGAAAGACGCTGCAGATAGGGCGGATATGATTACTGAAGCATACAAGAGCTTAAGGGAGAACAGAGTGAGAAGCGAGGCGAGACACAGCAATTGCAGACCCAGTGGAGTCTGGGGAGGAAGAATTTATGAAAGACCCAGAGGAGTCTGGGGTGAGAAGAATTTTGATAAATGGGCAGATAAAAGTAAGTACCCTAAAACTCAGAAGAGTAGGTCGCGCACTTCGTCTGAAAGTGAGGATGGAGGAGCCAAACGAGAAACTAATCGTTATCCAGGACATCAAGAGTTCAGTAAAGCCCCACAGAGTACGAGTAGTACGTCTGGCCCGAGGAACTCCAATACGAGTGGGCAGAGTCAGAGCTACTCTGGTACATATAGAAGAGACTTTTCCCAGGTGAGGTGTTACAATTGTAACGGATTGGGTCACGTGATGCGAGATTGTAGACAGGGCAAAAGAGTTGTGACCCTGGCCATGTGTGACCCCCGACGTAAATATACTAATGTGTTCCAAGACAAACCACAGAGAGCGAACTTAGTGAACGAGAGGTATAGGCCGTTCATGAGCAAAGGTTGGATCAGTATAGGAGGCCAACCTGAAGTAGTTGGTATCTTAAGAGATACCGGAGCTAATCAGAGCTTGATTACGAGAAGCCTGATTGGGAATGATCGACGATTAGCTGGCAGGAGTAAGATGAGGGTATATGGGTTATTGTCTGAGAGTGACATGCCCGTTTGTACTGTCTAGCTAAGGTCGGAATATGTGTCGGCAGAGGTGATGTTGGGAGTATGCCCCGACATACCTATTCCAGGAGTCCAAGTGATCCTGGGGAATGACTTGTGCGGGACAAAGGTATTGTCAGGAGTCATAGCACAGACTGTGCCAGAGGAGTGCCCAGAAGGAGATGGCACGGGTGGGACACCTGAGAGTGCGAACCTGACTGACATCCAAGGGAATGAGTCAGGAGACCGCCAAGCCATTGAAAACCCTGTCTCGGTAGTGATGAAGGCAGAGGTTGCCGACAAGGAAGACGCTGGAGAAGATGAGACACTGTCGATTAAACTGGTAGAAGATATCGATGTAGATATAGCATGGCTGTTTGATGAAGGTCCAGCCCAGGAAAATGAAGTCTCGGTGAGGTCAAAAGTGAAGATGGCCCAGCCAAAGAAGAATACTGTGAAGAGAATGGACCTGAGTAGAGCCCAGACTGCTGAAATTAAGAGTCGGAAGGTGAATGCAACTGTGCTGAGTAGGAATGAGGAAAGATGTGGACAGACTGAGGACGGGAGTAGTGCGCCAAGTTGTCCACGAGCACAGAGGCATGGGAATAGTGGAGTTAAGTTGTTTGAGATGTCAGGAGTTGACATGTTTCACAGAAAACGTGGAGAAAAGACAGTGAAGAAGAGTAATAGCCGAGAAAATGAAAGGAGAAGAGACAGTATGTGTGGAGAGATGCTTACAAGCACTCTAGGAGAGGTAAAGCAACATGTACGGTCGAGTGCTGTTGGATGTAGTACAGTGCTTGGAGAAACTTTTAGGGAACGAGGAAGAGTTGAAGGAGAAGAAATGGAGTTGTATAGAGGTGAAAAGTGTGAGAAGAGGATGAAGATACAAGCATGGAGGAATAGAAGAAAGCCGAGGACTCGATGGAAGTCAAACAGGAGGTCTCGGATAAATGAGGAGACGAAAGGGAGGATCGTCAGTGAAGACGAGGGAGTGAAGTATGATGACAGGAGACGGAAGTATAATGGCAGTAGATGGAAGTGTGAAGACGACAGAGGAGGTACAGACAGTAGATGTCTGACTCTGGACGTGAAGAGAAGAAGACGAGGAAACGGAGGGTGGAAACAATAAGTAGAGTGGACCGATGGAGTGCAGGCGTCCAAGGAGGACAGCCTAGCCAAGAGGTGCCAGAGAAGTTAAATCATTTGTGAGAAGATCATGTTTCTGGCGAGTTGTGAGCTAGATGTTGCAAGGAGCAACGAACTAATTGTAGACTCCTAAGGGAGTACGTAAGTAGATCAACCGATCGAACCAATCGGTTGAAGAACGAGACAGTGTGGTGGCGGATGTATTATCCCGAGCTTTGCCAAAGGAATAACTCTCAAAAATAAGGGGAGGGGAGTGTTATGATCTCAGCCTACAGGAGAAACGAGTCTCCCCCCTTGAGAGTTATTCAGCAAGCCTGACCTAACCAGAAGGTCTAGGATATATAGAGGTGATAACACAGATGTAAAATAGCTGGTTGAATATGATGAACAATTTAAGATCACCTTACCTTGAGGTTATCTTGAGGTGCTTCCGGGGCTTAGAGTCCCCGCGGCCCGGTCGTCGACCAGGCCTCCTGGTTGCCGGACTGATCAACCAGGCTGTTGGACGCGGCTGCTCGCAGCCTGACGTACGAGTCACAGCCTGGTTGATCAGGCATCCTTTGGAGGTATTATGGGCAGTGAAGAAGAAAACAGATAAATGACTTGCTAGGAGATGTGGACATTTTGCTGGAGGCGTGAGGCTCGCTTCTGGAGGGCTTTGACCTCACTTAAGGCCAGACATCTCAGGGGGAAAGCCGCGCTCCGTTGAGCTCCCATCAGAAAGGAACCCCTAGTGATATATCTCCAAGAGAAGAGAAGTGTGCAGACGTACCAGCTGTGGAATCGAGCTGGGGATGTGTGGTCTCAAGTCCTGGTCGACGAGGAGAGTATTAAACCGCCCAGAGGCATTATAGTGGGCCGTGGCAGCGCCCTGACCAAGCTTCGTCAGAGGGAGGAGCGCCCTAGACGAGACAATCTGTGGTAAGCACGATTTAAGCCAGTTCATAGTGATTGCTTGTAGTCGGTCATGTGCCCAGCGACAGTAGCAATGTTTATTGATAAGTTAAACATGTTTTAATAAGGCAGAAGGCCTGAAATAAGAGAGTGGAGAGGGAGAAATACGGAGTGACATCCGTCTCCTCTGAGCGCTGGCAGGTAACTGAGGAGGCCCAGCTCCTGACGGTGGAAGACCCTCCCAGCGTGAGTGAGGACCGCCGCCGAGCGAGGTGGAGTATGGACCCTCCCAAAACGGGGGAGTCCACTCTCATTGTATGTAGAGGACAGATAGAGGTTTGAGGCAAACATATTGTGTGATTATTTTTGTTTATGTGTTAGAGGGGAAACATTTTAATTGGAGTGTCGATGGGTTGCAGGTTTGTCTTTGGGGAAGAAGTTGCTGAGAACTTCGAAGCCAGCACAGATGAAGTAGTTGATGAGACTCCAAGGTAGTGGAGCAGAGGACCTCGAGCTGTGAGAAGCAGTGAAGAGGAGTGTCACGTGCTTCTGTAGAGGTGGTGAAGCACCATAGTTGCTCGAGGGAACTTCATGGTGTAGCATCCAAGAGAGCTGTGGAGGACCCTAGCAGAAGGGTGAAGCACCGTAGTTGGTCAAGGAAACTTCATGATAGCAGCCTGGAGGAGCTGCAGAGGATCCTGGTAGTGAAGCCCAGAAGAACCTGAAGATATGAGGGTAGTGAACTTCCAGAGGTGGAAGGGAAGTTCTGGTGGATCACTTGTATGGAGTTGATAGTGTTTGGTTGTCATTAGCGTGCAAGACGCAGTGAAAGGTGAGTGATTGTCTGCATTCTTATGTCAAGAAGTGTTTTATACTGAAGTTTAGAGTTACAGTCGTAGGCTGGATTACCTACAGATGTATGCGTTCTAGGACTGATAGGGTGATCGATTGATCATTGCGGTGTATCAAGGAACATTTATGCTGATATATGTTATTGCATTCACATGCTGATTTTCATTGTACACATTTATATATATATATATATATATATATATATATATATATATATATATACAATCTTTGGACAACACCCACCAGTGGGACTCGAACCCAGAAAGCACAACTACCTTCCAGTAGCTGGCATAACTAGTATGCTTTAACCCACTACGCCATCAGACCTTACAAAAGAAGTAGATAGTTCGAGATATATATATCTCAAACATCTCTACCTCCCGAAGGCACCAGATGAGTGAGGGGTCAGTCTGCAATTTTCATCAAGCCACTGTCAATGTGAGAGAACTCGTGTCCAGCTTATAAGCCTATACTTGCATAAACCACAAGTGAAGATAAACAATCTTTGGACAACACCCACCAGTGGGACTCGAACCCAGAAAGCACAACTACCTTCCAGTAGCTGGCATAACTAGTATGCTTTAACCCACTACGCCATCAGACCTTACAAAAGAAGTAGATAGTTCGAGATATATATATCTCAAACATCTCTACCTCCCGAAGGCACCAGATGAGTGAGGGGTCAGTCTGCAATTTTCATCAAGCCACTGTCAATGTGAGAGAACTCGTGTCCAGCTTATAAGCCTATACTTGCATAAACCACAAGTGAAGATAAACAATCTTTGGACAACACCCACCAGTGGGACTCGAACCCAGAAAGCACAACTACCTTCCAGTAGCTGGCATAACTAGTATGCTTTAACCCACTACGCCATCAGACCTTACAAAAGAAGTAGATAGTTCGAGATATATATATCTCAAACATCTCTACCTCCCGAAGGCACCAGATGAGTGAGGGGTCAGTCTGCAATTTTCATCAAGCCACTGTCAATGTGAGAGAACTCGTGTCCAGCTTATAAGCCTATACTTGCATAAACCACAAGTGAAGATAAACAATCTTTGGACAACACCCACCAGTGGGACTCGAACCCAGAAAGCACAACTACCTTCCAGTAGCTGGCATAACTAGTATGCTTTAACCCACTACGCCATCAGACCTTACAAAAGAAGTAGATAGTTCGAGATATATATATCTCAAACATCTCTACCTCCCGAAGGCACCAGATGAGTGAGGGGTCAGTCTGCAATTTTCATCAAGCCACTGTCAATGTGAGAGAACTCGTGTCCAGCTTATAAGCCTATACTTGCATAAACCACAAGTGAAGATAAACAATCTTTGGACAACACCCACCAGTGGGACTCGAACCCAGAAAGCACAACTACCTTCCAGTAGCTGGCATAACTAGTATGCTTTAACCCACTACGCCATCAGACCTTACAAAAGAAGTAGATAGTTCGAGATATATATATCTCAAACATCTCTACCTCCCGAAGGCACCAGATGAGTGAGGGGTCAGTCTGCAATTTTCATCAAGCCACTGTCAATGTGAGAGAACTCGTGTCCAGCTTATAAGCCTATACTTGCATAAACCACAAGTGAAGATAAACAATCTTTGGACAACACCCACCAGTGGGACTCGAACCCAGAAAGCACAACTACCTTCCAGTAGCTGGCATAACTAGTATGCTTTAACCCACTACGCCATCAGACCTTACAAAAGAAGTAGATAGTTCGAGATATATATATCTCAAACATCTCTACCTCCCGAAGGCACCAGATGAGTGAGGGGTCAGTCTGCAATTTTCATCAAGCCACTGTCAATGTGAGAGAACTCGTGTCCAGCTTATAAGCCTATACTTGCATAAACCACAAGTGAAGATAAACAATCTTTGGACAACACCCACCAGTGGGACTCGAACCCAGAAAGCACAACTACCTTCCAGTAGCTGGCATAACTAGTATGCTTTAACCCACTACGCCATCAGACCTTACAAAAGAAGTAGATAGTTCGAGATATATATATCTCAAACATCTCTACCTCCCGAAGGCACCAGATGAGTGAGGGGTCAGTCTGCAATTTTCATCAAGCCACTGTCAATGTGAGAGAACTCGTGTCCAGCTTATAAGCCTATACTTGCATAAACCACAAGTGAAGATAAACAATCTTTGGACAACACCCACCAGTGGGACTCGAACCCAGAAAGCACAACTACCTTCCAGTAGCTGGCATAACTAGTATGCTTTAACCCACTACGCCATCAGACCTTACAAAAGAAGTAGATAGTTCGAGATATATATATCTCAAACATCTCTACCTCCCGAAGGCACCAGATGAGTGAGGGGTCAGTCTGCAATTTTCATCAAGCCACTGTCAATGTGAGAGAACTCGTGTCCAGCTTATAAGCCTATACTTGCATAAACCACAAGTGAAGATAAACAATCTTTGGACAACACCCACCAGTGGGACTCGAACCCAGAAAGCACAACTACCTTCCAGTAGCTGGCATAACTAGTATGCTTTGTGGGTTCGAGTCCCACTGGTGGGTGTTGTCCAAAGATTGTTTATCTTCACTTGTGGTTTATGCAAGTATAGGCTTATAAGCTGGACACGAGTTCTCTCACATTGACAGTGGCTTGATGAAAATTGCAGACTGACCCCTCACTCATCTGGTGCCTTCGGGAGGTAGAGATGTTTGAGATATATATATCTCGAACTATCTACTTCTTTTGTAAGGTCTGATGGCGTAGTGGGTTAAAGCATACTAGTTATGCCAGCTACTGGAAGGTAGTTGTGCTTTCTGGGTTCGAGTCCCACTGGTGGGTGTTGTCCAAAGATTGTTTATCTTCACTTGTGGTTTATGCAAGTATAGGCTTATAAGCTGGACACGAGTTCTCTCACATTGACAGTGGCTTGATGAAAATTGCAGACTGACCCCTCACTCATCTGGTGCCTTCGGGAGGTAGAGATGTTTGAGATATATATATCTCGAACTATCTACTTCTTTTGTAAGGTCTGATGGCGTAGTGGGTTAAAGCATACTAGTTATGCCAGCTACTGGAAGGTAGTTGTGCTTTCTGGGTTCGAGTCCCACTGGTGGGTGTTGTCCAAAGATTGTTTATCTTCACTTGTGGTTTATGCAAGTATAGGCTTATAAGCTGGACACGAGTTCTCTCACATTGACAGTGGCTTGATGAAAATTGCAGACTGACCCCTCACTCATCTGGTGCCTTCGGGAGGTAGAGATGTTTGAGATATATATATCTCGAACTATCTACTTCTTTTGTAAGGTCTGATGGCGTAGTGGGTTAAAGCATACTAGTTATGCCAGTTACTGGAAGGTAGTTGTGCTTTCTGGGTTCGAGTCCCACTGGTGGGTGTTGTCCAAAGATTGTTTATCTTCACTTGTGGTTTATGCAAGTATAGGCTTATAAGCTGGACACGAGTTCTCTCACATTGACAGTGGCTTGATGAAAATTGCAGACTGACCCCTCACTCATCTGGTGCCTTCGGGAGGTAGAGATGTTTGAGATATATATATCTCGAACTATCTACTTCTTTTGTAAGGTCTGATGGCGTAGTGGGTTAAAGCATACTAGTTATGCCAGCTATTGGAAGGTAGTTGTGCTTTCTGGGTTCGAGTCCCACTGGTGGGTGTTGTCCAAAGATTGTTTATCTTCACTTGTGGTTTATGCAAGTATAGGCTTATAAGCTGGACACGAGTTCTCTCACATTGACAGTGGCTTGATGAAAATTGCAGACTGACCCCTCACTCATCTGGTGCCTTCGGGAGGTAGAGATGTTTGAGATATATATATATCTCGAACTATCTACTTCTTTTGTAAGGTCTGATGGCGTAGTGGGTTAAAGCATACTAGTTATGCCAGCTACTGGAAGGTAGTTGTGCTTTCTGGGTTCGAGTCCCACTGGTGGGTGTTGTCCAAAGATTGTTTATCTTCACTTGTGGTTTATGCAAGTATAGGCTTATAAGCTGGACACGAGTTCTCTCACATTGACAGTGGCTTGATGAAAATTGCAGACTGACCCCTCACTCATCTGGTGCCTTCGGGAGGTAGAGATGTTTGAGATATATATATCTCGAACTATCTACTTCTTTTGTAAGGTCTGATGGCGTAGTGGGTTAAAGCATACTAGTTATGCCAGCTACTGGAAGGTAGTTGTGCTTTCTGGGTTCGAGTCCCACTGGTGGGTGTTGTCCAAAGATTGTTTATCTTCACTTGTGGTTTATGCAAGTATAGGCTTATAAGCTGGACACGAGTTCTCTCACATTGACAGTGGCTTGATGAAAATTGCAGACTGACCCCTCACTCATCTGGTGCCTTCGGGAGGTAGAGATGTTTGAGATATATATATCTCGAACTATCTACTTCTTTTGTAAGGTCTGATGGCGTAGTGGGTTAAAGCATACTAGTTATGCCAGTTACTGGAAGGTAGTTGTGCTTTCTGGGTTCGAGTCCCACTGGTGGGTGTTGTCCAAAGATTGTTTATCTTCACTTGTGGTTTATGCAAGTATAGGCTTATAAGCTGGACACGAGTTCTCTCACATTGACAGTGGCTTGATGAAAATTGCAGACTGACCCCTCACTCATCTGGTGCCTTCGGGAGGTAGAGATGTTTGAGATATATATATCTCGAACTATCTACTTCTTTTGTAAGGTCTGATGGCGTAGTGGGTTAAAGCATACTAGTTATGCCAGCTACTGGAAGGTAGTTGTGCTTTCTGGGTTCGAGTCCCACTGGTGGGTGTTGTCCAAAGATTGTTTATCTTCACTTGTGGTATATATATATATATATATATATATATATATATATATATATATATATATATATATATTTATATATATATATATATATATATATATATTTCTCTTGTTGATAGTGCAACAGTGTATGTAGACTTGATCTACTTGAGGAGGGTGATAGTATCAGGTGGTGAATCAGAAGATAGGATACCACTTGGTAAACTGATAATAGAGTTCTGATGGTGTTGGAGAGTAACCTGATTGTAATAGTATAGAGTATAGGATTCATTATTATTATATGTGTGTATGTATTGTGCATGTGCTCTGTCCAGTAAATGTATTCAAATTTGCTGGTATTTGACCTTGGCCTAGTGAGGCTTCCCATGAAATAGTACAGAAGGAGAAAGAACCAAGAACCACTGCTGTGGACAGGGTAGAAGGTAATACTAATAAGTCACAGGGGGATTGAGGCGATCATATCACCTAAGGAGAGAGTGGGGAGTCACAGCGGCTCGAGTAGGTGTGTGCACGTGACAACGAGGCTAAGTGTTGGAGCCGCATCCCCTAAACGTGTGACGTTCAGCCCCTCTCCAAGGGCCAGAAGCTCCTAGTGTGATCTCCTAGAGAGGTATAAGCAGTTGTGGGTTAGGTTGTCCGTAGAGAAGGATCAACGACGACAACACCACCAACCAACACCAACAATAATATCTACACATCAGTGACCATGGTCTACAGCTCCAGCACCTCCCTAGCTGCCTTACACACCAGTGACTATTGTCAACAGCTCTAGCACCTCCACCCTAGCTGCCCTACACACCAGTGACCATGGTCAACAGCTCCAGCACCTCCTCCCTAGCTGCCTTACACACCAGTGACCATGGTCAACAGCACCAGCACCTCCTCCCTAGCTGCCCTACACTCCAGTGACCATGGTCAACAGCACCAGCACCTCCTCCCTAGCTGCCCTACACACCAGTGACCATGGTCAACAGCACCAGCACCACCTCCCTAGCTGCCCTACACACCAGTGACCATGGTCAACAGCACCAACACCTCCCTAGCTGCCCTACACACCAGTGACCATGGTCAACAGCACCAGCACCTCCTCCCTAGCTGCCCTACACACCAGTGACCATGGTCAACAGCATCAGCACCTCCTCCCTAGCTGCCCTACACACCAGTGACCATGGTCAACAGCACCAGCACCTCCTCCCTAGCTGCCCTACACACCAGTGACCATGGTCAACAGCATCAGCACCTCCTCCCTAGCTGCCCTACACACCAGTGACCATGGTCAACAGCACCAGCACCTCCTCCCTAGCTGCCCTACACACCAGTGACTATTGTCAACAGCTCCAGCACCTCCACCCTAGCTGCCCTACACACCAGTGACCATGGTCTACAGCTCCAGCACCTCCCTAGCTGCCTTACACACCAGTGACCATGGTCAACAGCACCAGCACCTCCACCCTAGCTGCCCTACACACCAGTGACCATGGTCTACAGCTCCAGCACCTCCCTAGCTGCCCTACACACCAGTGACCATGGTCTACAGCTCCAGCACCTCCCTAGCTGCCTTACACACCAGTGACCATGGTCAACAGCACCAGCACCTCCTCCCTAGCTGCCCTACACACCAGTGACCATGGTCAACAGCACCAGCACCTCCTCCCTAGCTGCCCTACACACCAGTGACCATGGTCAACAGCTCCAGCACCTCCTCCCTTGCTGCCCTACACATCTATTTATCCAGCCGGGTTTGTAGACTTGTTTAAACTACTCTTAAATTTAGCACACTTCTAATGGGAACACCTGCATAACCTTAACACACTCCCTTCCTCAACACCCGCACAAACTTTACACACTCCCATCCTCAACACCTGCTAAACTTAACACACTCCTTTCCTCAACAACAGCAAAACCTTAACACAATCCTGACCTTAACACCTGCACAATCTTAACACACTGTAAACCTCAACACCTGCAAACCTTAACACACTCTCTCCTTCAACACCTGCACAACTTTAACACACTCTCTTCCTCAACACATGAACAAACTCAATACACTTCTAATCTGAACACGTTTACCAGCTTCACACACTCATTACACCCATAAATAATAATAGAGTGGTGCATCACATGAACAACTCCACAAGGGCCGTGACGAGGGTTCGAACCTACGTCCAAGAGGATCACGTTGGTAAATCAGGATAATTTCCCTGTTGCAATTCTTTTTACCATGTCGATGCTCAGTTGATTAAGGCAGAGTCTGGTATCCTCTCGGACGTAGGTTCGAACCCTCATCAGGGCCCTTGTGGATTTGTTCATTTGATGCATCACGCTATTGAGATTTCTGTTTGTAATGAAGTAAGGGCGAAGAGGTAGAACTGTCTATTGACATAGCTCGAGTGCATGGGGGAATTGCATAAAACTCTGGTTTGTATTTCGGAGAGACTGCAGGATCCGTTGGTAAATCAAGATGATTTCCCGGTTGCATTTTTTTTACCAAGTCGTAGATCAGTCGATTAAGGCTGCTTCTGGGATCCTCTTGGACGTAGGTTCGAATTTTCGTAACGGCCCTTGTGGATTTGTTTATTAACATGCTCATTTCCTCCACACCTGCACAATCTTAAAACACTCCGAACCTCAACACCTGCACAACCTTAACACACACCCAACCTCAACACCTGCACATCCTTGACACACTTACAATCTTAACACACTCCCAACCTCAACACCTGGACAACCATAACACACTCCCAACCTCAACACCTGCAAAACTTTAACACGCTGTAAACCTCAAAACCTACATAACCTTAACAGACTCTCTACCTCAACACCTGCACAACTTCATGTGCACAACACACTCTCTTCCTCAACACATGAACAAACTCAACACACTTCTAATCTGAACACCTGCACCTGCACACTCATTACACACATAAATCACAATAGAGTGATGCATCACATGCACTGTATCTAGTGCCATCCAATCCCCCAATCTTTATGTACCTAATCCAAACAACATTACCATTGTGATCATTGCTGTCTTCTTATATGTGGTATCAATTTGTTATATGGTGCCTATTAATTTGATCTAAATTACCAATCAAGCTGCCAATGCAATCAATCAGAGCTACGACATAGTCTATGATGGAACGCACATAGGCTGTGCACATCATTTTAAGCACAGCAATAGGGCTCTATATCCATTCCAGGTCATAGCTTTCAGTACCCTGAGTCGACTTTTCCTTGTTCCTAAGAGTTGATTGAGCTCCTCTTTCTTCCCCTTGTTAGAGCCGACAGTCACGCCAAAGTACCGATAGTGGTCAACCCATTCAAATGTTACACCATTAATTTGCAGTTCTTCATTTGCTCTCCGCTTGCTGCTTGAATCTGCTTGAATTTACTTACATAAAATTATCTGTTAGATTAAGGACCTGCCTGAAACGCTGCTCGTACTAGTGGCTTTACAAGATTGTAAATACCATGCTATGTATCCTCACAAACCCAATGTACCTTCTTGTATATAAATAAATAAATAAATAAATAAATAAATAAATAAATAAATAAATAAATTATAGACGAAGAGGATGAGGACGCTGGAGAGAATCAGTAATAGCGAGAATCCGTCGTGGATACAAATATCCATGGAGATTAGGAATGGAAACAACAGTTGATCAGCGGAGTTGCAGAATCTGTGATGAGAGTGACGCTCACCGCCTTGACCACTATCTACATGAATGTGAAAACATGGTTGACATTATAAACATGTGTATAATAATAAACCCACATTGTTTGAGTTAGGAAAAACTATTTGACAAATATTGATACTGTTCTTAAAACATTCCCCCATTTTGCACCCTCAAGATAACTTAAGATTTTAAGGGTAAACAGAAGTTAATCTTCTTGTTTGAGGAGCTGTTTACTTGAGACAGCTGAGCAAGTCCCAGCTGTGTCTCGGGTACAAGTGACAGGATGAACAACCCAGTGGGTTTTCTTCCTATTGGGGAATGCTGTACATGCTGCTATGGCAGTATGACCACTAACAGGATGAGTGGCGCTGCCCAATAAACTCGCCCCTTGGGGCAAAATTAAAAAAAAAAAACTTGCTGCGTCAGGTGTATATTACTCTCACTGGGTAAGGTGTATATTACTCTTTATAGTACTGTAATCAAACCACCGAGTTCCGGACCTCCCTATATTATTCATGCTGGGTTAGATGTATATTATCCTCGCTGGGTCATGTGTATATTTCGCTCGCTGCGTTAGGTGTATATTATGTTGTTGTTGTTGTTGTTGTTGTTTTAGATTTAGCTACTCGGAACGAAATGTCTATGTAGCACGGTGATATGATGAACCCGTAATTGAGTTTGGTTATTAGCGATAACCTTCTTACTCTGATATTTGGATCAAAGTATTAAATGGAGGTGGGGTTTCCTCCTTTTTCCCAGTTTCTTTTTCGCTTTTGTTTCAGTGCGCTGGATTTAGTCTTGTTTTAATAACATTATCTTGGTGGTGGATGTAGATGCAGAATGCTCACTAGTGAGTCCCATTTCTCAACGGCTTTTCTAATCATTGTAGTAGCTGTGGAATGTGCATCTAATGCAGCTGCTGTCGTTGGATTAATGTTGAGTTTAATGCGCAGGGCTTCAGTAGCTTTCACATTCTAGTAAGTAGTGCAATAGTGGCGCCTCTGCTTCTGTTCCACAGATATGACACTCTCTAACTATTGGGTTTATTACTTCCCAGCAGCACTTGTAACCAAGTCTGAGACTGTGTATGGCAACTGCAATGTATATGGATATCTTTTTGTCAGGCTTGAAAGAGTAGTACCCAGTGGCTTGTTCATATTATATCCCAATGGATCTTCCTTCCGCTACTTTGCCTTTGTGGCAACTTTTGATAGTTGGGAGTATTTTCTTCTTGATTTGCTCCTTAATCCGTGAAAAACTTGGATGTATTTGAACCTGTACAACAGTTAGAGCAGTGGCAGTTTTTGCTAGTGAGTCAGCCTTTTTATTCATGACAATGTGACTTGGTATCCAATTTAGGGTGATTGACAGCCTTAGATTATGGGCTTCTTTTCCTATATGTTGGATTTCTATGAGGAGTTGTATATTATCTTGGTGCTGACTGGATAACAATGCCTGGTGCGAAGATTTAGAGTCGGTATGAATGATGACATTATGTAAATTATTCTCAGTTGTATAGTTTATAGCCTCCTTCAGGGCATATAATTCTGTTTGCAATGTTGAGCACCCACTATTCATGCTCCAGTAAGCTTCATGGTTGGTAGTGTAAACTGCTGCCCTAACAGAACCTCTTTCTTGATCAACTGATCCGTCTGTGAAGATGTGAGTCGTTGTAGGTCTTGAGATGGTCTCCATTTGTTGTTCTATGACTGCTTTGAGCCTCTGCGAGTCACTTGCTGATTTTTTAACTTGTAATCCTTCAATGATAATCTTTAGAAATGATTCTTCCCATTCCTATATTATGCTCGCTGGGTCAGGTGTATATTACGTTCGCAGAGCCAGGGATATATTACGCTCACTGGGTTATCGTTGGGGAAGTTATCTAACCAACCCGCCAGCAGCTAGTTATCAAACCAACCCACCAGCAGCTAGTTATCTTACCATCCTGCCAGCTGCTAGTTATCTCACCAACTCGCCAGCATCTAGTTATCTTACCAACCCGTCAACAGCTAGTTATCTTACCATCCTGCCAGCAGTTAGTTATCTTGCCAACCAGCCAGCAACTAGTTATCTTACAACCCGCCAGCAGCTAGTTATCTTACCATCCTGCCAGCAGCTAGTTATCTTACCATCCTCCCAGCAGTTAGTTATCTCACCAACTAGCCAGCAGCTAGTTATCTTACCAACCCGCCAGCAGTTAGTTCGTTAGTGCTTCTCAATTGCCTTTGGATGGTATAGTGATACCTAGTAACACTTAAAGATAAACACAGTAAGAAACAATATATATATATATATATATATATATATATATATATATATATATATATATATATATATATATATATATATATATATACATATATATATATATATAAGAACACAATTCGTGTAATTAATGAGTCCCACCCTGATTAGGGTCTGCACAATATTAAATGTTCATTAGCAAGTACTGAATGATATAGCATTAATCTAATAATAATCCTACCTAACTAGGTTGTTGTTAATAATGAGTTAGGTTAGAGTTGTACATTATTCAGTACAATTCCAGTCTAAGAAATCGTACCCTATGTGGGTTGGCAAATATAATATAATAATGATAATGTGCAAAATTTTATAGTAGTGCTATGTTTTTGGATTTTGTGATTTTGTATATACAAGAATATACACAGTTATAGGGAATACACAGTTATAATTGAATACATAATTATAAATATTATGAAATAACTAATAAAAAGTAATGCATGAAATTTAGCAGTGTGTAACTGCACTGTGTATTATATTGGAAAATTTTATTTTGTCCCTGGTTTACCTATATTGAGGTTTGGAACTATAATAATATAGTAGTAGCACTACTGCATGTACTAGAGTTAAGAATTGATGAGATGTTACTGGAAAGTTAGCAGTCTCTTTTACTGCTAATAATTTGTAGGATTATTTTTCCACTAGTTATTTTAATTGATCCTATCAGGTACAGGATCTAGATACAAAGGACCATAAATAATGTGGGGAAATTCTTCCAACATATAGTTTACTATAATCATAAATTAATTAATAATCTAGATAAGTATATTACATGAATGGACTGTATAAATTATTGGTTAGTTGGATAATTCCACTTCCACACTTTTTAGGAGGGTTGATCTAATACTGCTAGATCTACCTAATGAATATAATATGTTGCAAACTTTAATAATAAAGTTTATAAGTAAATATGGTTATGGAGTTAGTAAACTAACTACAATATCATAACTAATTAATCATCAACTTAGCTGTCGGGTAAATAATGAGAAGTGCGTCTGAGAGCCTCCTGAAATCAGTGTAATCCTGTATTAACATGATGGTGTCATGGACACGTGATTCCCCAGTCGAGATAACCAGCTCTTGTAGATATACCTCCATGTTGTGAAAAACATAAGTTGTAATTTCTATTGAATTAAAATCACATTAACTAATTTCCATTGAAGAGATCGACCGATTTACGGAATTAAACTTACTAGGTTTGTTTGATATTCCCACGTCCTAACGATCGGACAATCTAACACTTTTATGGACACAAAGAATGAAAGATTAACTTATCCAACCTAATGTTATGTCCTCAATGATAGATGAAGCAGGCAACAATGTCTGGGACTCGTTAAAGAACGGATGATCCCTATATTTTGCGAAGCTAAATAGCGAGCTTCTCGGGATACCAGTCAAGATGATTCCAGTAGAGCAAGTGACGCGCGTGCCCCTGGATTCTTATCTGTGCACATACTTTGCATACAAGTTACGATAATTTACTCTGTCTTACTAACTAATGAGATGTTACCAACGATATTTTACGTCGTAATAATGCACTTCAGGTATCAACAGATGGTTTTCCGCTGTTTATATTATTGAACCGAAGTGTCATTAGATAAACAACACACATGCGTAAATAATATATGGTTTATGACTTTTATCCCACCGGAATCGGCTGATCGCAGTTATGGAAAATTTCTACTTAGAAACGGAGGTATAATATGTTTTATTGAATTAAATCTATTTCTAATCTAAATTATCTAGTAAATTAAACAAAGATTAGATTGGGTTTAATTTGACTCATATAAATAGTTTGTTCTCATGGGAACTGCGTGGCTGATGCAAGAGCCACCGTGGATATTGGGAAGAATTTGGCTGCACTACGCAACTTGTTAGTAATATTAGTAAATTTAATTTCCAACCACAATAAATTGATCTCATCGAACTCTGGGGTTAGTATTTGGAGTGTCGGAAATTTCTGACAAGTGGACCCCTTAGAGGACTTCTACACTACACAAACACTACTGCACCCACAAAGTGTGAGGACAGTGGTCCGTTCAGAGTATCGTCCACACAACACACACACTACTGCTTCTAATAAGTGTGAGGACAGTGGACCCCTCAAACGGCCATCCACACCACACACACACACTGCTGCTCCCAGCAGTGAGAACATTGAAACCCTCAGGGCACCGTGCACACCACACACACACACACACACTATTGCTTCTACCAAGTGTGAGTACAATTTACCCCTCAGAGGACCGTCTATACCAAACACACACACAATACTACACCCACCAAGTGTGAGGACAGTGGAGCCCTCAAAGGACCGTCCACACCACACACACTACTGCTCTCACCAAGTGTGAGGACAGTTTTTTTTTTTTTTTTTTTTTTTTTTTTTTGAGATATATACAAGAGTTGTTACATTCTTGTACAGCCACTAGTACGCGTAGCGTTTCGGGCAAGTCCTTAATCCTATGGTCCCTGGAATACGATCCCCTGCCGCGAAGAATCGTTTTTTCATCCAAGTACACATTTTACTGTTGCGTTAAACAAAGGCTACAGTTAAGGAATTGCGCCCAGTAAATCCTCCCCGGCCAGGATACGAACCCATGACATAGCGCTCGCGGAACGCCAGGCGAGTGTCTTACCACTACACCACGGAGACTGTTAAAGTTGAACCCTCAAAAGACCCTCCACACCACACACACACTACTGCTCTCACCAAGTGTGAGGACAGTGGACCTCCCACCCTCACAGAACCGTTCACACCGCACACACACACACTACTGCACCCACTAAGTGAGGACAGTGGACCCTTCAGAGGACCGTCCGCACCACACACACACACTACTGCTTCTAATAAGTGTGAGGACAGTGGACCCCTCAAACGGCCATCCACACCACACACACACACACACACACTACTGCTCCCAGCAAGTGTGAAGACAGAGGACTCCTCAGAGGACCGTCCACACCACATACACACATTACTGTTCCCACCAAGTGTGAGGATAGTGGATCCGTCAGACGACCGTCCACACCACAAACACACACACACGCACACGCACACACACACACACACACACACATACACACACACACACACACACAGAAACTTGTGTAAAGAATCATTCAGAACTTTGTATACCACATATGTCAGGCCAATCCTGGAGTATGCAGCCCCAGCATGGAGTCCATATCTAGTCAAGGATAAGACTAAACTGGAAAAGGTTCAAAGGTTTGCCACCAGACTAGTACCCGAGCTGAGAGGTATGAGCTACGAGGAGAGACTACGGGAATTAAACCTCACTTCGCTGGAAGACAGAAGAGTTAGGGGGGACATGATCACCACATTCAAGATTCTGAAGGGGATTGATAGGGTAGATAAAGACAGTCTATTTAACACAAGGGGAACACGCACAAGGGGACACAGGTGGAAACTGAGTGCCCAAATGAGCCACAGAGATATTAGAAAGAACTTTTTTAGTGTCAGAGTGGTTGACAAATGGAATGTATTAGGGGGTGATGTGGTGGAGGCTGACTCCATACACAGTTTCAAGTGTAGATATGATAGAGCCCGATAGGCTCAGGAATCTGTACACCTGTTGATTGACGGTTGAGAGGCGGGACCAAAGAGCCAGAGCTCAACCCCCGCAAACACAACTAGGTGAGTACAACTAGGTGAGTACACACACACACACACACACACACACACACACACACACACACACACACACACACACACACACACACACACACACACACACACACACACACACACACACACAACATGGCCATCATTAACATAATAGAAAGAGCAGCTTCTGTTGCTGGCAGGAATGGATCTGGACTACTAATTATGAGAGACTTCAACCATGGGAAGATAGATTAGGAGAACAGACACCCGCATGGAGGACCAGAAACATGGAGAGCTAAGCTGCTGGACATGGCAACAAGAAATTTTCTATGCCAGCACATCAAGGAACCATCAATAATGAGACGAGAAGATGAACCAGCAATGCTTGATTTGATATTTACCCTAAATGAGTGAGATATAAGGAAAGTTAAGATGGAAGCGCCCTTGGGAATGAGTGACCACAATGTATTGAACTTGAACTTTGAGTACCTGGTAGAGCTAGGAATTATCTCCCCCCAAAAAGAACTAGGAATCAAAAGTCTGGCATACCGAAAGGAGAATTATGATCAGATGAGACGTTTCCTAAAGGAAATACCTTGGGACACAGACTTCAGAGATAAGTCTGTACAGGGTATGATGGACTAGGTTATCCAAGAGTGTCAGGAGGCAGTAAACAGGTTCATTCCGGCCCAAAGGAAAAAATCCGAGAAGCAACAGAAGAATTCATGGTATAATAGGGCATGTATGGAAGCGAAGAAACTGAACAAGAGGGCGTGGAGGAACTTCCGGAATAACAGAACACCAGAAAGCAGAGAGAGATACCAGAGAACCAGGAATGAGTCCGTAGAGTAGAGAAGCCGAGAAAAGTTTTGAAAATGATATAGCAAACAATGCCAAGACCGAACCAAAGCTACTCCACAGTCACATCAGAAGGAAAACAACAGTGAAAGAACAGGTATTGAAACTTAGAACAGGCGAGGACAAGTATACAGAGAATGACAAAGAGGTGTGTGAAGAACTCAACAAGAGGTTCCAGGAGGTCTTCACAATAGAACAAGGTGAGGTCACTGTGCTAGGAGAAAGGGAGGTAAACCAGGCGGCCTTGGAAGAGTTCGAAATTACGAGACAGGAGGTCAAGAGACACCTGCTGGATCTGGATGTTAGAGAGGCTGTTGGTCCAGACGGGATCTCGCCATGGGTACTGAAAGAGTGTGCAGAGGCACTTTGCTTGCCACTCTCCATAGTGTATAGTAAGTCACTGGAGACGGGAGACCAACCAGAAATATGGAAGACTGTTACGAACCCGGATCCAGCGTCCGAGCAAGGAGCAGTAACAACTACGCCATCTGTGGGTCAGCTCCCGAAATCCCCGCCAAACGAACGACGACACCGGATGAGGACGGCGAATATCGGCCACAAGGGCCAGTTTCCAGTCCTGTGCAGCTCACAACACAGCCGCTCCTGACCTCTGGTGAGGTGGTGCTCCGACGACAGCGCCATCTATGGACTGGATACGTCAGGTGTTTGCGCCTGAGCCCGTAAGTGAGATGTATTAGTGTCCCGGTTATTGATGACGTGTCTGCTTACAGAGCCGACCTGGGACCACTGTTTTGAAGGTGGAGGGAGTCTACCCGAGGCAGCCAGTCTCCATACGGTGAAGTTTGCTGCAGCTGTTGTGACGTCGTCCCCCCGGAAGAACACTGTGGTGTGTTAGCCTGCCAGTGGAGTGGCAGTGAAAGGATTTACCCGGGACCGACTGTTGGAGACGATAAACCACTGGGGTATTGAGGACAGGAGGGTGATTTGTGATATCACACGAGACTCCTGTCTAAGGCGTACCCCTTATATCGTTCGTGGAGTGGCCATACCAGCCTGGGTGGCTCAGTACCTGCCAGCAGACCAGCTGGACGTGTGGTTGACGGCCTCCACGACGGTGCCCCCAGTGGACCTGCGTTTTGGCTGACCTGTGGCCCGGGTAGGCTCGGCATTCTCAGAGGACACGTCGTGAGGCCACGAAGAAGGCACCGAGAGTTATGGCACCAGCGTCTTCAGTAGAAGACATCGATTGAGGATTAATCCCCTTGTCAAGTGTTAATACCCTCCCCCTGTGCACTTTTTGATTTTATATATTTAAACGGTGATGGTAATTATAATATTAAGTTCTTAGCTTTCTTTCCCTACTCCCTTTAAGTTAATTGCGTCACGGATCTCATCCCTTGATAGCCAATACTGGCTTGGGAACGGATACATATATCTTCCTCTAACAACATCAGAGTAAGGACCCCGTTGCGTCCCGAGAGGGTCGTAACATAATTGGCATCCCCAGCGGGATCCGTCCCCTTGTTAAGTATGTTTGACAGGGGTGGTGAAGTGGCGTAATCCCTGTAAATAATTCCCCCTGTGTGCGACGGTTGTGACGTTATACGTCCTGTGCGGTGCTCAAGAGTGACTAAGTGCGATATTGTGCAGTGCGGTGCTCGCTGTGATTAAGCGATTAAGTGCAATATTGAGTAGTGCGGTGCTCAGTGATTCAGTGCAATATTGTAGAGCGAAGTGTTCGCTTGGACTCAGTGCAATATTGGGTAGTGCGGTGCCCGAAGTAATTACGTGCAATATTGGCAAGTGAGGCGCCAGGTGCGATAAAGTGCAATATTGACGTAGAACAGTGCTCGGTGCGTTAAGTGCTAAAGTGTAAGCGGTGTGTCAAGTGCTAAGTGTTCCATCTGTGACAATGGCAGACAAAGCTACCATCGATGATCTGGACGATGTTCAGGCTTTTCTGAACAGAGTGGACTGTCTTGCCAGATTAAAATATCTGAGCAAACCAGAGCTTGTACTAGTGAGCGCCTACCTGGAGATCAAGATCCGTGCCAGCGATTCCCGTGTGGAGATCTTGTCCAAGGTTCACCGGCACCTGAAGGCAGAAGAGAAACAGGAAGGCGGGGCTCCTAGTACAAAGGAAGGTGAGGAACTAGCTTCCACGGAAAAGGAAGATAAGGGCAGCGACGTTGACAGTGATGCAGGTGAGCTTAATATCAGCTTCCTAACTGTCAAGATGCGTGCCTTGGAAATTAATCGAGAAATTGAAAGGAAGAAATTAGAATTGGAACGAGAGAGACAAGATAAAGAATTAGAGATGAGACGTTTAGAATTAGAAGAACGGAAGGCAGAAAGAGAAAGAGAAGAGAAACGAGAAAGAGAGAGAGAAGAACGAGAAAGAGAGAGAGAAGAACGAGAAAGAGAGAGAGAAGAACGAGAAAGAGAAGAAAAAGAAAGACAGAGACAACATGAACTAGAAGTTTTACGATTAGGCGCTGGACAGAGACAAACTGGAGTAAGCGGTTTCGATCCGGTAAGAAATATCAAAATGGTCCCCAAATTCAATGAGAGGGAAGTCTCGAAGTTCTTGGCAGCCTTCGAGAAAGTCGCTGCCTCTTTGGAGTGGCCAAGGGAAAATTGGGCCATCATGATACAGTCAGTCTTGACTGGGAAGGCCCAAATTGCCTACTCTACGTTATCCCTTGACGACTCCGGCGATTACGATATGGTGAAGAAAGTGGTGCTCATGGCGTACCAATTGGTACCTGAGGCATATAGGCAAAAGTTTAGAAACCTGAAGAAGACCTCAGAGCACACGTTCACCGAATTCGCCACCATCAAGGAGCGACTTTTTCAAGAATGGTGTGCCTCTCGGAAGGTGGAGACCAAGGAAGACCTCGAGCAGCTGATTCTGCTCGAGGACTTCAAGGATTGTTTGTCTGTAGACCTGAAGACGTACTTAGAGGAACAGCAGGTAGAGACCTTGAGTGCAGCAGCCACCATGGCTGAAGAGTACATCCTGACTCATAGGCCGTCTGCTAAGTACGTCCCAAGGAATTACCAGCGCCGGTTCGACAGACCTCATGAAGAAGAAGAAAGACCCGTCCCACAAAGTGCTAAGAAGACGCCCCCAAGTAGCCCCCGAAGAACAAGTCCTAGCAGTCCGAAACACCGGAGCCCGAGGAGGAATATGGTGTGCTGGACTTGTGGGCAGAAAGGGCACATAGCTGCTAGGTGCCGAGGCAGAAGAGGTGGCAGCGCACGTAGGGAGGTGATGATGATGAGCTGTGTAATACCAACAGCAGGAAGCCAGTCGACGACGACGCAGGAAGAACCCAGATTGTTTTCCCCTCACACTTCAGGCGGGTATGTATCGAGTGATCATACTGGTAGATCAGTTGTGGTGCTCAGAGATAGTGGAGCAGCCCAGTCCCTGATCGTGAAGAGCTCGTTACCCGAGGGAGTGAGTGTGGATGGGAGACCAGAGGTTGTCCTGGTTGGGTTTCCAAGGACGCAGTACATCGCCCCCTTAGTGCCAGTACATCTCGACTCGCCTTATTTTAGCGGCACATGTGCGTTGGCAGTAGTCGATACCCTCCCTGTGGCTGGGATTGACGTGGTACTAGCCAACGACTTGGTGACCGATTGGAGCACCAATCATCCCAAGGTTGCGGACGAGTCTACCGAAACAGCAAGGTCGGAGGTGACAACAGGCAATGGTAATGTCCAGGTAAAGACAGACCCGGATTGGAGTGTGTTTAATTTGTCCTCTCCCCCGCAGATCGACAGTTATCTAGCAGTGTCTCCTGATTCTTCTCTCGACAAGGAACATGAGGTTACGATGGCAGAAGTACCTGAGCTAGAAGAGAGGCCTTGTGTGCAGACACCCACGGATACCAACGAGTCTGGAGCGAAGGCTGAGGTGTGCTTGCGGTATGGCAAGTTACAGCGTGTAGTGGACCAGCCAGAGATTCCCCAGACGTCAGAGGTATGTGAGGTGTGTTCAAAAGGTCTAGTGCCCTCTTCTGTCCAAGCCAGGCTAGTGGATGGTGCCGGCTATGGACATGACAAGCTCAGGAAACTTATCCCTCGACTTACCAAATGTTTCCTACCGGTATTTTGTTTTGTTCTCCTATGTGTTCTCTGTGTTCTCAGTAAAGATCAGTGGACGACCCGAAGGATGATGGCTCCCGTGAACATCGAGAAGAGGTCCCTGGGATTAGAGATTTGCACTGCAAGTGTTGCAGTTGAAGAAGGGACCTGGAAACTGATAGTAGATACAGGAGGTACGACAGATGATAAAATGAGTGACTGTTTCCGGCAGGTTGACACCCCCCGTGTGATTGCTGAGCCTCAACACAGCGTTATGCGGAACGTTGGTCGACCTGACGGTGACAGAGCGAATGCCACCTGCGACGTACGAACAGCCCCGTTGGGACTAGGTGTGGACCTAGTAGAGTATGCTGTAAGTACTGTTTTACCCGCTGTCGCTATCACTCTGAATTATCAGACCCCTGTATTCCAGGTTCCTGTCTCCCTGAAGGACCGCCGGACCGGCACCAGAAATGCCGTCTGTGGTCAGCCATCATCGGTGCCACGACATAAGGAAGTGTCGAGTCACCCCAGATCGTGTCGAAACCAATCCGTACTAGAGAGATGTGAGATGATGCCCCTGTTTGCCATCGCAGAGGAGGTGTGGAAGATTACGTCAGGCAGGTCATCGCCTGCCATCTACAAGTTCCCTTTGTGCCAGGGTTCCTCAGTACAGTTCTGTAGACAAGACAGCCTCATCACTCCAGCTCATAGTATAAGTAAGTCCATTTGGAGTTGTGTCGCCGTACTAATTTGGTTTGTGTTTCTTTTTATAGAACCCCAAACCAAATTCTTTTTGGTGGGGAGGTGTTACGAACCCGGATCCAGCGTCCGAGCAAGGAGCAGTAACAACTACGCCATCTGTGGGTCAGCTCCCGAAATCCCCGCCAAACGAACGACGACACCGGATGAGGACGGCGAATATCGGCCACAAGGGCCAGTTTCCAGTCCTGTGCAGCTCACAACACAGCCGCTCCTGACCTCTGGTGAGGTGGTGCTCCGACGACAGCGCCATCTATGGACTGGATACGTCAGGTGTTTGCGCCCGAGCCCGTAAGTGAGATGTATTAGTGTCCCGGTTATTGATGACGTGTCTGCTTACAGAGCCGACCTGGGACCACTGTTTTGAAGGTGGAGGGAGTCTACCCGAGGCAGCCAGTCTCCATACGGTGAAGTTTGCTGCAGCTGTTGTGACGTCGTCCCCCCGGAAGAACACTGTGGTGTGTTAGCCTGCCAGTGGAGTGGCAGTGAAAGGATTTACCCGGGACCGACTGTTGGAGACGATAATCCACTGGGGTATTGAGGACAGGAGGGTGATTTGTGATATCACACGAGACTCCTGTCTAAGGCGTACCCCTTATATCGTTCGTGGAGTGGCCGTACCAGCCTGGGTGGCTCAGTACCTGCCAGCAGACCAGCTGGACGTGTGGTTGACGGCCTCCACGACGGTGCCCCCAGTGGACCTGCGTTTTGGCTGACCTGTGGCCCGGGTAGGCTCGGCATTCTCAGAGGACACGTCGTGAGGCCACGAAGAAGGCACCGAGAGTTATGGCACCAGCGTCTTCAGTAGAAGACATCGATTGAGGATTAATCCCCTTGTCAAGTGTTAATACCCTCCCCCTGTGCACTTTTTGATTTTATATATTTAAACGGTGATGGTAATTATAATATTAAGTTCTTAGCTTTCTTTCCCTACTCCCTTTAAGTTAATTGCGTCACGGATCTCATCCCTTGATAGCCAATACTGGCTTGGGAACGGATACATATATCTTCCTCTAACAACATCAGAGTAAGGACCCCGTTGCGTCCCGAGAGGGTCGTAACAAAGACAGCGAATGTGGTCCCAATATACAAAAAGGGCTACAGGCAAGAGGCACTGAACTACAGGCCAGTGTCCTTGACTTGTATACCATGCAAGGTGATGGAGAAGATCGTGATAAAAACCTGGTAACACATCTGGAGAGAAGGGACTTCGTGGCAAATCGCCAACATGGGTTCAGGGAGGGTAAATCTTGATTGACTGGCTTAATAGAATTCTACAACCAGGTGACAAAGATTAAGCAAGAAAGAGAGGGCTGGGCGGACTGCATTTTCTTGGATTGTCGGAAAGCCGTTAACACAGTACCGCATAAGAGGCTGGTACATAAGCTGGAGAGACAGGCAGGTGTAACTGGTAAGGTACTCCAGTGGATACGGGATTACCTAAACAATAGGAAGCAGAGAGTTACGGTGAGGGGTGAGACCTCCGATTGGCGTGAAGTCACCATTGGAGTCCCACAAGGCTCTGTACTCGGTCCTATCTTGTTTCTGATATATGGAAATGATCTCCCGGAAGGTATCGATTCCTTTCTCTCAATGTTTGCGGACGATGCCAAAATTATGAGAAGGATTAAAACAGAAGAGGACTGTTTGAGGCTTCAAGAAGACCTAGACAAGCTGAAGGAATGGTCGAACAAATGGTTGTTAGAGTTTAACCCAACCAAATGTAATGTAATGAAGATAGGTGTAGGGAGCAAGAGGCCAGATACAAGGTTATCATCTGGGAGAGGAAATTCTTCAGGAGTCAAGGAAAGAAAAAGACTTGGAGGTTGATATCATGCTAGACCTGTCTCCTGCAGCACATATCAAGAGGATAACATCAGAGACATATGCCAGGCTGGCCAACATACGAACGGCATTCAGAAACTTGTGTAAAGAATCATTCAGAACTTTGTATACCACATATGTCAGGCCAATCCTGGAGTATGCAGCCCCAGCATGGAGTCCATATCTAGTCAAGGATAAGGCTAAACTGGAAAAGGTTCAAAGGTTTGCCACCAGACTATTACCCGAGCTGAGAGGTATGACCTACGAGGAGAGACTATGGGAATTAAACCTCACTTCGCTGGAAGACAGAAGAGTTAGGGGGGACATGATCACCACATTCAAGATTCTGAAGGGAATTGATAGGGTAGATAAAGACAGGCTATTTAACACATGGGGCACGCACAAAAGGGGACACAGGTGGAAACTGAGTGCCCAAATGAGCCACAGAGATATTAGAAAGAACTTTTTTAGTGTCAGAGTGGTTGAGAAATGGAATGCATTAGAAAGTGATGTGGTGGAGGCTGACTCCATACACAGTTTCAAGTGTAGATATGATAGAGCCCAATAGGCTCAGAAATCTGTACACCTGTTGATTGACGGTTGAGAGGCAGGACCAAAGAGCCAGAGCTCAACCCCCGCAAACACAACTTGGTGAGTAACTAGGTGAGTACACACACACACACTACTGCTTCCACCAAATGTGAGGACAGTGGATCCCTCAGAAGACCGTGCACACCAGACACACACACACACTACTACTTCTACCAAGTGTGAAGACAGTGAAGCCCACAGAGGACCATCCTCACAACACACACACTACTGCCTCCATCAAGTGTGAGGACAGTGGACCCCTCAAAGAACCGTCCACACCACAGACATTCACAACGGCTTCCAATGTTGGAAATTTCCAACACCCAAATACTATCCCCTGGTGCAATACAATAAATTTATTGTACTCAGGAATTTAATTTACTAATACTACTAACTCCTAGTGTAGCCATATTAAATTTATTAAAATGAGGCATAAAAGCTCAATATTAAATTTATTAAAATGAGGCATAGAGGCGCCACATCCATCCTAGAAATTATGGCGAGGGTTGCATCAGCTACCCAGCCAGGAAGAATAATTTCCACATATTCATGAATCGAATTTAATCCAGTCTAACATTGCACTATTTATTAAGGAATATCGATTAGTAATAGTTAATATCGACTAGTTAACGAATTATATAGTTGTTTATTGGAATTAGAATTATACAGCTGCGATCAGCTGATCCATTAAACAAAACAATGAAGTGAATTTCCACTATGAATATTTCTCGTCCATCTAATGCCATATAGATTATAGGATTTGCATAGCGAGGAACAATCTGTTGTTATATAAAGAACGTTATTATGACGTAAATTAACATCAGTAATGTTTCTATCCATTCGGAAACATGAATAAAATATCACAAATTAATTCCGAAGTGGCCAACATTGATGCCATTACAATTCAGTGTCCTGGAGCTAATCCTTATTATCGACCAAATAGAGGGGCATCCGTGATGATTAGCCAGTACTGCATGATAATGCATTAATCTAATAATAATCCTACATAACTAGGTTGTTGTTAATAATCAGTAGCTCGTATCATCAGTAGATACGAGCCAACCGAAGCTCGTATCATCAGTTGATACGAGCTTTGGATCGATTCGAAAGCTTTCATAAGATTACGGACACTGCGTCCAGCAAGGCTGCATACCACATTCATACTAATTTGGCCATTTTTTTATGTTTATGTTGGTGCCTTGTCGTTATACAGCATGGAAACTTAATAACCCCAGTGAGTGTAAATTTTACCCCCAATCAACTCAGATTTCGTGAGTAAATGTATTAATATATGCTCTGACGTGGAAATTCCATATGATTTCTCTTTCAGCGTGGAGCTAACTTCAAGAGAGATGTAGTTCCAAAAATAGAGTCACATGTCGCTAGAGATATCAACTCGGACAGGATTAAACGGGTCATAGTTGCTGGACGTAATCTACGTTCAACTTTGGCAGCTAATCTGTTATCTGTTCCATATTGTAGTTAGAAAATTAACCCATGCCTTATTGATTTCTAATGGTTTATGAACATGTTATTTCAATATTATAAATATACTAACATTATAAAATTTAACCCCCCAAAGGATGTGTAAGGGATAAGCTCCAAATTTAATAGAAGTTTTATAGTCCACTTCTCTAAATTCATTTTAAATCTATTGTTGAATTTATTGTTGAGATCCATAAATCACTGGTTCTCTGAGCCCATACTAAATTTATGGTTCTCCTCACCTTTCAATCTTATTATATGTTAGAGTGAATTCTCCCACATTTTTTATGGTAGACTTCGAAGCGGATAATCCAGTTCATCATATATAAATCACTGGTTCCCACACCATAAATTTTTTTATGGTTCTTTGAACCTAGATCTTCATGATCAACTGAATATCAGTATTGCCAAACTAACCAATTACTATCATTGATAATACTATATTCCTAATCAAGGAGTATTATCAAGAGCTAGGCTATACAATTGTTATTTCTTATGGCCGTCAGCTGATCGCCATTCATATTAAAGCCTAACTCAATTATTTACCACTATAATTTATCTAAATATTTCCATTCATGTTTGGCTAGGGCCGAATGTATAAAGTGGTTTTAGTGGGCCATAGCCAGTTACCCACAACACTTAGGCCTATACCTCAAACAGAAGTGAGAATATTTAGATCGCCTGGAGAACCGCTCATAGTTTTTATAATAACCCTGTGTTAACATCCGCATTAGATTGGCCACACCATTTAACAATTATTTATCTTGGTGGCAATGACATCCAACCAACCCGACACCCAGCTGAAATCATAAATAATCTCAGAAATATTATCAATTCCTTCAGGGAAAATAATTGCACTGTAGTATTCACATTAGTGGAACCTCACCAACCAAGAAGTAGTAATCGTTGGGGAGTGAGTCTTGAATTTTACCAACATGCAGCCAAGTATATAAATTTCCGGCTGAGGAGAAGAGCAAGGCTGGAGTCCACCTATATTCATTTTTCTACCAGACCATTTCGTGAAAATCTTGCCCCAGATGGAGTACACCTGTCACGAGATTTTAGAGCATATGTGGTCAGCAAATTAATTAATACCATCAATCATCATATGAGATTGTGGCAAGAAAGCCAACATTAATTGTATATATTTACATATCCTTATTCATGTGTTTCTTGTAAGTATATTCTATATAAATCAAAACTATAAAACCCAAAAAATAGCACTGCTATACAAACATTTTAGAACATCATTATTATTGTATCTCATGCAAATCCACGAGGGGTAGGATTTTTTTTTTGGACTGGAATTGTGCTAAATCATGTATAACTCTAGCCTTAACTATTATTTTTTTTATCTTTATTTAAGAAAATACAGTATAAATCATATATACATAAATTTTACAAGGTAATATTACATTACATATACAGAAGTATAATTCTTAGTAAACAAGTGTTTCATATCATCACAGAGCATGAACCTTAAACCCCTAAATGTTATATTTATTTTTCTTTAAATGATTTACAATTTTAGAGATTATATTTACATAATTTACAGGGGAAATTCTTACATTTATATATATTTTATATATTCTCAGTAAAGAAATTTGTCATATCATCACCGAGCACGAGCCGTAAACCCCAAATGTTATACCTGGTCCTGCTTCGCAAGAACTTCAATATTTTGTCGGCTGAGTAACCCTCCTGCCTGCCTATCCACAAACAAAAAATGTAATAAAAAAGTATCATAATTATTCTTGCATTTTATGTCAATATGAAACCTTAAAAACCTCATTAACTCCACTCTAATATTTGGTCCACATAAAGCTTTAAGAGTGTCTCTAATCCAGTTTACAAGAACAACTTTCTGCTTACAGAAATAAAATATATGAATATTATTCTCAACTTCAGTACATTGGTCACACCTATTGTTGTACTTAATGCCCAACATCAGCAACCTATTATTAGTAGGGAGGGTCTCATGAATATAGCGATACAACAGCTCACGTTGTTTTGGGGCAATAAATTTAACATGAAGGTTTGCCCATATTACTTGCCAGCTAAAGAGTGGATATACCTCTTCTACTCTAGGAACTATATTTAGGAGAAGAATATCATACACATGTTATCTGTTTATCATTAAAAAACCTTTAGTATTACAAATTCGCCTGAGAACATCAAATGCACATGAATAAAAGTGAGGTGAAATAAAGGCAAGGTCAGTATACTCTGGCATATGTATCAAGTAGCTAACACGTAATTTACAAAAGTAATGTCCTAGTGCATTTACACTATTCCTCTGCATTATCTCCTTTCTAAACATAATACATACGATTGCCAATGACTTATAGTATACATTCAATATTCCTATTCCACCGTTTTTCTTACCTTTACATAGAGTAGTCCGTTTAATTGGTTGCATCTACCATACCATACATATCTACAAATAGTTTTGTCAATCTCCATAACACTTTTCTTGTCAATTGGAAAGCTGTGAGACAAATACCACACTTTAGGCAAAATTTTGCAATTGATTATTACAGCCTTCTGAAACAGGGTTAATTTCCTATTTGACAACATATTCGTAGCTACTATTATATTTCCACATAGTACTTGCCAATTTGTAACTAATGATGTTCCATATGTTTTACACCAGCAAATCCCAAGAGCTTTAATAGACTCAACTACCTTGAATCATGAACCTGTCCAGGTAACTTTAATACACCAACTGCCAAGCTCCATCATGAACATTTTGTTCTTGTTAATGACAGCAACTGTTGCTCTTTCAAAGTTGTGTAACTCATCCTAACATTCACCACTGAGTCTTCTGTCGACATAAAAATAGTTGAATCTTAAGCATAACCAACAACAGGAAGTGTCATAGCATTAGGTAGACGAGGTGGAACATTAAAGTCATTGCTTTTTATTGCCAAGTACAGTGGCTCTTGAAATATAACATACAAAATCATTGAAAGGATACATCCCTGATGTACCGATCGTTCAACTGAAAAGGTTAACTTAAGACTCCATTGATACACATGCTGCTCCGACACTCTTTATAAAGCATACGGATCCAATCAATAAATTCTTGTGCCACTCCTACCCTATCCAATATTCCTAATTCAAACTGAACATCAACACAGTCAAAAAGTTTCGACTAGTCGAGGTTTATCATGGAGGAAGAAACATTATTCTCAGACACATAATACACAACATCCCTAATTACAATGTTACAATTGATTATAGATTTTCCAGGCACACCACAGAACTGTTCCTTTGATATAAATTTATCCATTGCAATCCGAAGACTATTTGCCAGCAATTTCGATATTATTTTATAAGCCTAAACTATTATTAGCTACTTTGTTAGGTAGATTTAACATCAGACTAGTACTGTATTAAACATCACTGGTTAATTATTACTACATGTTGTGCAGACCGTAAGTAGGGTGGGATTTACTATTTTACACAAATTGTGTATTTATCTTATTATATTTCCAACTATTTACCTCTTTGAGTGTTACTAAGTGTCACTATACCAACTAAAGGGGAACGAGAAGAACTAGCTGGTGGTACAACTGTACTGGCATCCAAGTACCACTCAAATCTTATATATATATATATATATATATATATATATATATATATATATATATATATATATATATATATATATATATTGCATGTTTAGGAAGGTAAGCTAACCTCAACAAGTGGTAGGATCCCATAGCCTAATCACGAAAATTAAATATTAGGTGTCATATCGATATTTGTCTCTGCTACATGAACAAATATCCTAGCTACATTAGTTGCAACTACACCACACTCAGAAAGTCTTTGACCACCAATGATGGATATGGCTGGAAGAATGAGAAAGACCCTTACAGTTCTAAAAGATCACTTGACCCGAGAGATCAACAAATGCCAAGATCTGTCTCAACAGTCACCCACTGACTATTTAGAGCTGGAAAGTTATTTCCAAGTTGCTAATAATATGTTTGAACAAATTAGAGTTCAGATAACTCAATATTTGTCAGAACTTAGTAAGACACAAATTACAGAAACATAATTAGATGACATCATGCGTGAATTCGCCCAGTACAAAGATGATTTACAGGTTAAATTGCAGCCCTTTATTAATCTAATTACTCAGAATAAAGTAGTTAACGTCTGCAAACGTTCCACAACCTGAAGTAAAAAACCTTTGATCAGTCTACCCGCATTCTTTGGTAGCGAGAATGAAAGTTGGTATGAGTTTTGGAATAAGTTTGTAGATGCAGTAGGTTCTAAACCCAATATTCCCAAAACTACTAAGTTTACTTATTTATAAGGTCAACTACGAAATGAAGCCTTAAAGGTAATCTCCAATTTAAACTTGACCAGTGATGGCTATGACCTCGCAGTTCAGCTACTTAAAAGCAATTAGGCTAATGCCGAGAGAGCTATCATCATGTTAGTCCAAAAGTTGCTGAACTTACTAGCAACTGATAGTTCTACAGACTCTCTCCAAACATTTCGATTGGAACTTGGATCCCTACTTAAGGCTTAAACCTCAAAGTCAACCATAAAACTATTGAATGGTTGACACACGTGATCATAAGACGCAAGTTGCCCAGTGAAACATTGGACAAATTGTGTACATTAAACAATAAAACATCATTGAACGTGACAGACTTAACAGAAGGCTCTGTAGTCGAACGACAACGAGCTAACCAGGATGGGACGGCATTTCAACACCATCAACCTCAGGGTACCTTCATCACCTTCAACTCACCGTTAACCTCAGGGTACCACAAATACTTTTGTAAAACCTAAAATGACTAAACCCTCTCCAAAATGGAAAGGTAACAATGTGGGTACCTTCACAGTAAATCCCTCCAAACCTGTAGTGAATGTACCTCCTAAAATTACTACGACAGGTGAGAGAGAAAATGTTTGTTCTGTTAAAGGGAACACATAACCTTTAAATGTTACACACATACCTAGATCGTAATTCAAGAGTTAAACGTCTCCAAGAATTACGTCAATGCACATGATGCATTGAATCACATAATCCAAGTAATTGTTCAGTTGCCTACACGTGTGCAACAAGTGCCATAAGGGTCAACATCATTATACACTGTGTGGAGAGACACGAATGTAGTCACCTAAACCTCAATTGGAATCAAGTACCTCCACCACTGTGCAATATTGCGAAGTACATCAAGAAGTAAATGTACTCACTACCACGTCAGATAATATCAATACGTTATCTACAGCTCAGCTTCGGTTAACAAATAAGAAATACAGGATCATGCACATGGTCTTTTCGACCAAGGATCTCTGAATACATCCATTATACAACAACTGGCTGATCAGCTAAAACTGAAACCCTTGTGTCAAATGAAATTAGGAGGCTATACCAGTCCAGTAAAGGCTATTGTTGTTGACAAAATTCCATTTGACCTCTATGTTTATGGTCTCGGAAATACCACCAAACTTTTCAAACGCAATGGGATGAAGTTGGCTGATTACAAAATAAATTCTGATCGCCTCAACGATGTCGGTATAATTTGCAGTGGCAGATTATTATTATAAATTTATTACTGGGTGCACCAAGCAACAGGCAATGAATTTGTTGTTTTTAGCCTGAGGCAAGTTGCTTACGGGACTGGTGCTACCTTAGAAAATTTCTACACTAACGAATAGTTAAAAAATTAACTCAATAATGGTTGCGTGACTAGACTTGGAATTCACCACTCCAATTCAAAGACATGGCAGAAGATAACTCTGATCCCTCCCCCCCCCCCCCATAAATAAATTATGGGATCTAGAAACTTTAGGCATTGTCCCTGAGCAACCAAGTCCAGATGACACTTGGACTTATCAACAATATATTAACTCAGTTATTTATGGAGATAATCAATACTGGGTTAAACTGCCATGGAAATTAAATCATCCCCAATTGGCAGTAAATCATTTCTTGGCATTAAATCTAATTAAATCACAGGTGGCTAGATTGAACAAGTAACCTTACAAATTCCAATTGTACCATAACTTGATGTAACAACAACTTGACAACAGGTTTATTGAAGTTGTTAAACATGATAATTCTAAGGAAAGACATTACCTGCCTCACCACGCCATCTTGAAAGATTCTGTCACTACGCCCATTAGAATTGTATTCAACTGTACTGCCAAGATGAAGGCAAATTGTGTCTCACTCAACGATTGCCTACAAACTGGCCCCGAGTGTGACTCAGTGACTCAACAACATATTATTACGGTTTCGTCTAGGAACCTACGCCTATACGGCTGACATAAGTAAGGTTTTCCTTAGAGTAGGTCTACAAGAAGAAGACCGCAATTTCACAAAGTTCCTCTGGATAAAGCATCCTAATGATCCCCAAAGTGAAATCATAACTTACAGATTTGCATCAGACTTATTTGGAGCTACCTCTTCATTGTTTCTACTGCAAGCAACATTTGATACACATTTGAAGAAATTGGAAAGTCCTCACAAGATTGAAATTAGCAATAATTTATATGTTGACAATTTCCAGGGAACTACAAATGACAAGTAAAAATTAATCTAAATCTATCATGAGGCTATTCGCGAATTACTGGGAGCTAATATGCCTCTACAGTTGTAAGCTCCAAATGATAGACAGTTAAATCAAATAACAGAAAGTTAATTTCGAGGGTACAAAGTACCTCACAATTTAATGGATCTTGGCATGGAATGGAATACTTCTACTGATGAGCTAAATATAAAATCAGAGGAAACTATTAATTCTTCCTTAACCATGAGAAAATTATTGTCCTTTGTCAGTAAACCATTTAACCCTTTAGACTTACTTAGCCCTATTTAAATTAAGGGCAAACTCCTCATGCAGGAGTGCTTTCAAACGAACATGGGTAGGGATGATCCATTGCCATATGATTTGCAAGACAGTTGGCAGCAGATGACAGCGGATTTAAATATACTCATTACTCTAAAATTCCTAGGTAATGCCCTAGGACTAAAACAATCCGCAAATTTTCATGTGTTTTGCAATGTTTCAGGAAAAGCATATGGCACAGTAGCCTACCTAGTAAACACAAAGCTATCAATTTTACTTACTTCTAAAGCCACGGTGGCCACAATCAAGAAGAGGTCACTACCCCAAATGGAATTAACGGTTTTGTTAGTAGCTATCCGATTGGCTCATTACGGTTTATGGTTCTCCTAACCTTTGAATCTTATTATATGAGTGAATTCCACCACACCCAATAAGTGAGGATAGTGGATCCCTCAGAGGACCGTCCACACCACACACACACACTACTGCTCCCACCAAGTGTGAGCACAGTGGACCCCTCAGAGGACTGTCCACACCACACACACACACACCACTGCTTCTACCAACTGTGAGGACGGTGGACCTCTCATAGTACCGTCCACACCAAAGACACACACTACTGCTCCCATCAAGTATGAGGACAGTGGAACTCTCAGAGAACCTTCCACACCAAACAATACACTACTGCTCCCACTAAGTGTAAGGACAGTAGACCCCTCAGAGGACCGTCCACACCACACACACATACTACTGCTCCCACCAAGTGTGAGGAGTTTGTGTAGAGTAGATTATGACACTTAAGGTGAGTGTAAGGATACCTTGACCATAAAATTCCACCATGTAATTTGCCAACGTGCTGCTAGTGTCTAAGTCGAAAAACACACAGTCCGTGTCGGAGTAGTCCGAATGAGAAGGGAAGTCTCCAAAGATATTAGGCAGAGTCATATCAAGTGATGAGTATGAGTGTGTGTAAGCGTGAGGAGGTAGAGCGGGTATATATTTTGCTTGAAGGGGAGTTACTGAGAAAGTATTTAGGTTTCACCGCTTCCTTCTCCTCCTCCTTACCACTACGCACAAAAATAACTTTAACATTGTTTGGTTTTAGGGTTTTCTGCATATTTCGAATGATAGGTAGAAACTTAGTCTCCCACTTTTCATCTCCCCGTCGAGTACATGACATTCCAACTCCCCGGGGAGATACTTATTTGAGCTACTCCCTCAATTAAGCTCACACGCTTTTGCTAACTTTTTCCGAAGTAAGACGCTCTTTGAGGACACATCTCTTTAGATTATATAAGGGTGATCTCTTGTATGCAGTTACGTGAGGATACTTTTCTGCTATGTCGAACACAATCCCATAGGGTGTGGTTGATATTCAGTTCATAGCGTAAACTATGCAGGTCTCCCGTTTGTTGAAGTCATCGTCGGACATGAAACCGTGGTGGATTGCTACAGAGTTCATTTTGAGGAGAGTGAGGGTTAATCACGTGCAAATTGCCCTTGAGCTAATGAATTTAATGGCGGCTTAGCAAGTTTTATCCTTTACTGTGCATGCATGTGCGCATCTCACAGATACCATGCAATGATTACGCACCATTGCATGGCAGTCATTTATGTCATTGTTTCTAATATAAATAAAGTTTATACCTGCATACAATACCCCTTCTAGATGTAGAAAGAAGCTGGGATTGGGGTGGGGGAGATGGAATCAATACAATCACTAATCCCGAGTGGGGAAAGATGTAATGATAACTCTTCGAGTATGACTCTATATTCAACCCCCAAATCCTCTTCATGATGCTCACTACAACACCCTCCACTATCAGCACCTGGAAGTACTATTGCTTCAATTCCTGGAATAATACTTATTTTGAGTAATAGATTAACCACGGAGCCGGTCGGCCAAGCGGACAGCACACTGGACTTGTGATCCAGTGGTCCCGGGTTCGATCCCGGGCGCCGGCGAGAAACAATGGGCAGAGTTTCTTTCACCCTATGCCCCTGTTACGTAGCAGTAAAATAGGTACCTGGATCAACTGTTACAGGCTGCTTTCTGGGGGTGGAGGCCTGGTCGAGGACCGGGCTGTGGGGACACTAAATCCCAGAAATCATCTCAAGATAACCTCACGATAGACGTTTTTAAATACCCGACTGTTTGCATGAGTGTTTAAATCCAATACATTGTGGAGATGAGTGTCCTTTGATACCATGGTTTAGGTAATAGTATAGGGATTTCTGTCGGTTAGTGGACCCATTCCAAAACATGAAACTAAACCAAACATGCGAGGATTGTTATCGTTATCCGGTTTTGATTCAATTATACCCCCCCCCCACCAACACGGGTCTATCACTAATAAAACAACAATTCCGATCTCCATCCCTCTGTGGTTTATCATAGAAATCTGCATTAGGATATCTGATAGGAAATCTGATTAGGAATCTCTTCTACCAATCCATACCTTTGATATGATATGCAGTTAATTTGGATGATTAAACAGTACCGCCCATCTGAGAAATGCGAGAGACGGATACAGGCTCTTTAACACGTGAGTATATTTTGTGAAATGTATACGTACGTACTTACTTATTAGTGCGAAATGTATACATACTTACTCAGTGTGAAGTGTATACATACATACATACATACTTATTGTGAAGTGTATACATACATACATGCACACTTGCTTATTAATGAGAAATATATATGTACTTGCATATTAATGTGAAATAAATACGTACTTACTTATTAGAGCGAAATGTATACAAACTTACCCAGTATGAAGTGTATACATACATACATACATACATACATACATACATACATACATACATACATACATACATACATACATACATACATACATACTTACTCAGTGTGAAGTGTATACATACATTCATACTTACTTACTAATGTGAAATGTATATGTACTTATTTACCTACGTACTTACTTTCTTATTTATTTGTGTGAAGTGTGTTTTAAAGACTCTATCTCTAACATGTGTGTTCATAGGTGGAGATGTGGGAGTAGGAGTAATATAGAAAGCAGAGCCTGCAGATGAGATAGCATTGCACTATAAGTATGTGATTATTCTGTTCAGCGCAGAAGCATACCTTGATATGGTCGGATTTAAAACACAAATAAAATCTTTTGTAATCGCCTGGTCTGCTAACGTGGAGCATTCACCTATAGACCTAGCTCGTGCAGTTTGTTTCTGATGCGGTATTTATTATTATTAATATAACTAGCTGTCCCCGGCCACACGTTGCTGTGGCTCAGCAATGCATGTGAGTTGCTGAGCCACAGTAACCTTTCCCCTGTCTCCCAGTCCTCTCCATTATTCCCACATCCCCTGTCCCCTCGTCCTCCCAACCATTCCTCACTCCCCAGTCCCCTCGTCCTCCCTACCATTCCCCATTCCCTCCATCCCTTTGTTCTCCACCACCATCCCCCACTCCAGCATCCCCTCATCCTCCTAACCATTCAACCCACTCTCGCACAAGACAGCACATATATGACTTAATGCTTAAAGTCAATATGTGGAATATGAATTAGTACATATGTGGTATATTCTCAGTTACATTTTTGCAAGGCCCAGACTCTTCCTCACGTACTAATTTACGTCTCACAGTATCCGTCCATCGCCGTAGACAGCAAAATAGTCGTGATTGGTTCAATTATAATGAAAATTGTAATTTTCAGGTCCCACAAGGGTTGTGAAATTTACCTACTATTGTCCATGCTCTTAGAATATTACAGATCAGCTACATCCTATTGAAGGGTTGTAGTTTTGTTTTGAGAAATATTTGTTGTTCTTAGTAAATTATAATAAGCACTATAAATTATTACATAGAATAACAATGTTTCACCAATCAACATTATATACACTAGTTTGTGCTTAAAAAATCTTTAAAGAATGTTTTGTACGAACGTCAACAGAAAACCTTGTTATGTTGGAATGTCTATGGGCTAAACTGCTGCAAACAGCATGGTATGGTGTCTAGTATACCCACTATAGGATGGGTATAGGGTCCAACACCACCTGTTAGGTGGGTATGGGGTCCAATA